>NC_042619.1:365681252-365983401 GCF_901001135.1 Rhinatrema bivittatum
CACTACAAACCTAAGGAACTTCTGTTAGGCAGGCTGAATGGGGATTTATGTATAAGTATCCTTCAGATCCAGAGTGCACATCCAATCCCTCAGTTGAATGAAAGGGAAAATCATCTGGAGGGAGTTCATCTTGAACCTCTCCCACACCAAAAAACTTGTTTAGTCTCTGCAAGTCCAGCACAGGTCTTGGAATCCCTGACCTCTTGGGAATCGGGAAATACCTGGAATAGAATTGCTGGCTACAATCCTGAGGAGGGAAAGGTTCAATCACCTTCTGCTGAAGGAGCAATTCCACTTCCAGCTGCAGTTGAGCCTTCTGAGGAGGATTACGACAGGGTGAAAGAAATGTAAGTGGTAGCACTATTCCAAAATTTTCAGGATCCTGCAGTCTTTGGAGATATAGTATAACTCTGGGGAAGGAGAACTTAAACCTAGTTTTGGTCAATTATGTTGCTGAGGCTTTTGCCGATGTCTTCCCATCGGTCAACTTCGGACAGGTAAGCTGAAGAGTGGAATTCCTCTGGAGTAGTAGAATTCACCATTTCATAGTAAGGGTTTACTCCCAATGCTGAAAGCTCTTGAGAAGAGGAAAGCAAAAGTGTGGGACTTTGGGCAGACTCATTAAGAGGGAAATTTCCTCCATCTTGGACAGGAGATGTTCTAAAAGGCAAAGAAATTCTGCACTGCACTAGACTTGCAGGAGAAACATCCTTTTCAGGAACCCAGACTAATTTGTCCTCATTAAGGACTGTCTGTAAAGCTGAGGAAGAACCCACCACCATGGCAACAAATAGCTTAGAGGTGTTAATTGAGACAGTTCCTGGAGTGCCTTGATCAACGGATGGTGCTAGCAGAGCCTTCTAATGCATCACAGCACTTGGAGCAGGACTCCAGAGTTTATGCATGGAAGTGCTCCACTCCAACACAAATCAACAGTGCCTTGATATGCCACAAGAGGTTTTTTTGTCTGCACTACAGAACGCAAGCTCCAAGCCGATGAAACGGAGGTGCCCTTCTTGGCCCCAAGTCCACTTAAAATAAATGACTCAGTGCCATGTGGATCTTGAAAGATGAGAGGACTTGTGCTGATTAGGCAATCACTCACCTCTGCATCAATAAGTAGCATGCTTTGAAGCCTTGCATAGACAGCACTGATCTTCCCTTTGGCTCTGAGGGAAAAAGCTACAAAGGGGGTCTCATGGTCATTTAGGCGCTCTTCTCAGCACCTTATCTGGTGCTATAAGAATCCATATCATGCTCCTCCCCAATATGACAAATCTGGGAACCAGCACCACTGGAAAGAGGAACTGTCTTGTGCTTGTGGGAACAAGAGGAGGGAGATTCCCATCTTGATTTCCTGTACCAAAACCCTGAGCCTCGTTCCTGGACGGACTAGCATTGGTTACACTGTTCACCCCTGTGTCAAGGCTTCAAGCCCTTCCCTTGCTTCGGGCTTCCATCTTCCAGGTGTAGTGTCACTGTACCCCAGTGGACATCCACCCCAACTGTAGAAGTTAGAAGAGTTATGGTCCGAGCCCAATTCATAGTAGATGGGAGTGAATATCTGTGACGGACTTCCAGCAACCAAAAAGGCGCGCCTTGAAGCTGCTGACCATAAGTTTCTTAGCCTTGTCCAAGCTCTTTATTTATAACTTAAACATTAAGTTTGAGGGCCTGACAATCCAGTGGCAGAAAAAGAAAATGCAAGAGAGTAGAATAAGACCACCAAAGAAAAAAAAATATTTTTATGAGATACTGGGACATGTTTGTGCGGCAGCTCAGAAAAAGAAAGACAGGGGTTTATGAGGCAGTGTGCCCATGTGGAAACTCCCACATACGTTCAGCAAAATCTTTGCTGAGCTCTGAAAGCTGGGTCCATATCTGATGATATCACCTACACATTATAGTTAATTCATGCCTCCTTGTCGACAGATAATGGAGAAATTACCTGATAATTTTGTTTTCCTTAGTGTAGACAGATGGACTCAGGACCAATGGGTATTGTGCTCTCCTGATAGCAGATGGAGTCACATTTCAAAGCAGACGTCAGCCTACATATACCCATGCAGCATGCTTAGCTCTTCAGTATTTCTCTGTCTCCATAGCAGATGCGGACACTATCCTAAACAAGAATAGTGTTACATTTACAGCAAGAAAGAAAAAAGAAAATTTACCTTAAGAGAGCCCCGCTTCTCCTGCAGAGAAACCTAACGGTCCCTCCCCCAGTCGAGACTTTCCTGAGGTTGATTCTCGATATTCCTCAGAGGTGAGCCTTGGTCAGACAGCCGAATCCCGGCGTGGACTTAGCCCCCAAGGTGGCTGAAAGGCAGCGGGTGCAGATTTGAGCGCAGCTGTGAAGGTATTTCCCTCTCCCCCCCTCAGCTGGAGACCACCCGGCATGTGACCGGTAAGCACAGAGACCAGGTAAGATAGAAATCTTTACTTCTAAGTCTCCGGTCTCCAAGGCTTGAATAGCCATCCTTCCTCCGACAAGGCTTTAAAATAGAGTTGAGCAGCCCTCCTTGGGCAGGCCCCAATTTGGTACTAGGGTCCACACATGTGGAGACCCTCCGGGGGGGGGTTGCCATCTTTCCTTCGGAGTAGTCTGCGCCATTTTCCCCCCTCGAGTGGCAGTACGCACGTGGCAGGCCGGAGGCCCGAAGCACCTAACTGAAACGCTTATCTACAGGGTGAGCACACAGCGGCTTGCACATCTGGGTTGTGCGCACAGCGACGCGCAGAACTGAGCCACGTGCATAATCTCCATTGCCCACCTTCCCCTACCTAACCCACACACCCCCCCCCCCCACCTCTGTCGCAGAAGTTACACCTGCTCGAAGCAGGTGTAACTTTGCGCATACGCGCGCCATGTTCCGGTTCCGGCCCCGACCGCATCGCGGCCCCCCCGACCGCGTTGCGGACTTTGTGCACACGGCACAGTTATGCGCCCAGTTGTGCGTGCAGCCTAGTCGTGTGCTCACTCCGTAGATGAGCATTTAAGTTAGGTGCTTCGGGCCTCCGGCCTGCCCCACGCGTACCGCCGGTTGAGGGGGGGAAATGGCGCAGACGACCCCGAAGGCAAGATGGCAACTCCCCCCGGAGGGTCTCCATGTGTGTGGACCCTAGTACCAAATTGGGGCCTGCCCAAGGAGGGCTGCTCAACCCGATTTTAAAGCCTCAGAGGAAGGACGGTATGGCTATTCGACCCTTGGAGACCGGAGACTTAGAAGTAAAGGTTTCTACCTTACCTGGTCTCGGCGCTTACCAGTCGCGTGCCAGGCGGTCTCCAGCTGCGGGGGGGGGGGGGGGGGGAGGGAAATACCTTCACCGGCGCACTCGAACTACAACCGCTGCTTTCCAGTCACCCTGGGGGCTAAGTCCACACCAGGATGCGGCCGTCGGACCAAGGCTCACCTCTGAGGGATATCGAGAATCAACCTCTGGAAAGTCTCGACTGGGGGAGGGATTGTTATGTTTCACTGTAGGAGAAGCGGGGCTCTCTTCTTAAGGTAAATTTTTTTTCTTCTTTCTTGCTGTAAATGTAACACTATTCTGTTTGGGATAGTGTCCGCATCTGCTATGGAGACTGAGAAATACTGAAGAGCTAAGTACGCTGCATGGGTATACATAGGCTGACGTCAGCTTTGAAATCTGACTCAGGTTCCCATCTGCTATCAGGAGAGCACGATACCCATTGGTCCTGAGTCCATCTGGCTACACGCTAGGAAAACGGATGCTAAAAGACTGGCAGTTGGAGAAAGTTACGGAAGATCTGATACAACGGGACCAAACTGGTTTTGTGAAGGGATGACTCAACTCTAATACTCATAGGCTGCTCAATGTTCTGCCTCTAGCTAAGATTGCGGGGCAGTGACAGCTTTGGACACTGAAAAAGCTTTTGACAAGCTGAGGTGGCTTTTCCTTCTCTTAGTACTAGAGATGTTTGGATCATCTGCTCTATTTCGGGCATGGATAACAGCGCTATACCATTAACCCAACGCTCAGGTTTTAACTAACAGACAGCACTTGAGTCCATTTCATGTTTTAAGTGGCACTAGATAGGTTTATCCCTTGTACCCTTTGCTCTTTGACTTGTCTATCCTGGCCTTGAAGATTAGGGAATGCCCAGATCTCAGGTTTTTATACGAGGAGACAGGAGCATGTTATTTCTATATATGCAGATGATATTCTCATCTCAAATCCCAGCTGATCAGGTCCTCAGGTGCAGGGTCTCCTCCAAGAGCATGGGCGGATGTCCGGATATAAAATCAATTTCAATAAGTCTGAAATATTTCCCATTGGGGAGGCTACTGATAAGATATCCCACATTGTTTCTCTTCTTTTAAAAAGGCAAAGGATAGTATTAATTATTTGTGGCTATGCATGCCTAGGGACTTATAGATTTATGCACCTGTGGTAAGCAGGATACAGAGGGACCTTCAAGAATTAGATAACCACTTTTTGTTCTGGGTTGGAAGAATCAATGTGGTGAAAATGAATGTGATTCCTCGCCTTATGTACCTGTTGCAACACATTTACCTGATTATTCCCAATATTAATAGCTCACTTCTCAAATTTATATAGCATGGCAAATGCCCTCGCATCAAGCAGCGGACGCTATGGTGACCTAAGGGGAGGGGTAGAATGAACTTTGGGGCAGTGGTGTGGCTACACAGAGACAAAGGCACCCCATAGTATACACTAGAATCATATTTGGCAGAGGGCTTGGACTTTTCTTGGTTACTGTTAAAGCCCAGTGTCTCACCACATGCTAGGAGGGCAGGGAGGATATATGTTACTCTCTCATACACTCATGGTGTGGTGGGAAAGAGGCTAAACCTGCTTTGGGCCCCTTATCTCCCCTCTCTCCACTGCAGAGCAACTCCACACTGATTGTTCACACATATAGAGAAGAGGCTACTGGTGATTGGTAGAAAGCTGGCCTTAAAATCTTGTCAGCTTTTGGATGAGGGGGAAGTTACTCCTCAATCTGCACTGAACACCGCCTGCCTATGGCATCTGTGACTTATTACAGGAAAAGTTTGGTGCTACTTGTGGGGCATGCGAGAAGAGACTGGTGCCTGCTCCTCCTTTATTTGAGAAGCAAGATGTGCCCAGGAAATGTCTCTCTCTACTTTACAAGGACATTAGTGATGGTTTGCTAGCTATGGACTCCTCTACCCCCACTTTCACCTTCCTTTTATTAGGCAATGGAACAGAGACCTTCATTTGCAGTTGGGCGATGATGCTTGGAGAATCATCTGGCAACAGGCTCCTAAAATATTGATCTGTTGCAGACGGGTGAGCCAAAGGTGAAATTACTGCATTGTACTTATAGATGTCCCCTCTATTATACTGCCTCCCCTCCCCCACAAAACCTCTCGTTTACGCTGGAGGGGATGCAGACTATGTGGTAGGTGTGCCCCTTGGTGACTGCCTTCTGGAGTCTGGGAGGGGTGTTAAAAAAAATTTGGGAGATGGGGTTTGCTCTTACCACGGGAACTATGCTTACTGGAGTTGTGGAGAGCACAGAGCCTGCCAACATTTAAGAGAATATTAACCGATCAGCTGATTTATACAGGGAGATTCACTATAGCATTATTGTGGAAACAAGCACCCACTTTGGCAGTTTGGAACAAACTAATTTATGAGATTGTACTAATTGAAAAATTTACTTACAAATTGAAACAAAGATGTAATCTGATAAGATTTGGAAATGTTATTGGGAACGCTGGGATAAAGTAAATAAGTAGCAATATTAATGAACTGCTCTCTCCCGTTTCCTTAGTATTTTTGCCCTTTGAGGGTAATGTCTTCTACGTTTTTTGCCTAGGGAGGAATTTGCTGTATGGGTAATATGCTTTGTTATTTTTACAGTTGTATTGCCTTTTCACTGTGTAGGATATGCTGTTTCTTGTAAAATAAAAAGTTCAAAAATGAGATCACGTGATGTGGTGGGCTTAGTAGCTGCGTGCTAGCTGAGCTCCGGCCATCCACCCAACCATTCAGCTTCTAATTTGCACTTTACGCTGACTAGAACTTCCCCATCCTACAACCATCTCTTGCCCAAACTACAGTGCTGCCACGCAATAACGTTTCAGCGACTTTATGGCAACGAGGGCTGTGAAAAAAGATAAGAAGTTGAGGGCCTTGGAATCTAAGATGGCGGCCGACCCTTCTTCGGAGGTAGATAAAGAGGAGGAATCCCTAGAAGATAAAATCTCCCATGCAGTAGTCTCGGCTCTTGATGTTCGACTGCACCAACTATCAGAACAAATAGCGGAGGTACGAACCTCTTTTGCAGAAATTGACTCCCGTGTGGACAGGGTCGAGGGACGAGTATCTCTCACGGAAGATGACACTGGCGCATTGGAACGCCGCATGGACGAGCTAGAAAAGGCTGCCAAAGTCAGAGACGAAAAACTTGATGACCTGGAGAACCGGTCACACTGGAATAATCTCCGGTTTGTCGGCTTCCCTGAAGCACTACTGGATGTGGATATCTCGAGATCGCTGGAGGCATGGTTGCTCAGCGTGGTCCCAATCTTTGGCGTCACCCTCTGGAGGGCTACTCGAGAGTGCATAGAATTGGCCGCAGAGAAGAGGGGACCCAAGGCGGTCGACCACGTGTGATTATAGCGAGATTTTTACACTTTGCCCATAAATCATTGGTACTTCAACACTTCAGGAAAGCCAGGGAATTATCTTACGAAAATCACCGGATCCTGATCTTTCAGGACTTTTCTCCTAGGGTCACTCTTACGGAAGGAGTTCTCGGGAGTCTGCACGGAGCTCTACAAACAAAATATTCATTTTGCATTGATGTTTCCGGCTCGTCTAAGAATTACTCAAGGTTCTACTAAAATCTTTACGGCGGCAAGTGAGGCCCAGAGCTATGTTCGCACTCTGCAGAGTGCAGAAGCAGCGAATTCGCGTTGAAGCAAGGTTTTTTCTCACAAGTTATTTTTTCTTAGTTCTACAGAATTCTACCTACATGAGGATATCGGACTTTTTCTTTTGTGACTATTTTTGATGGACGCAACATGCCAGCGGTAAATGATGGCCTGTACTGGTTTTAAAATAGCAGCCCTCATACTTTATCAATGGCTGCCGCTGAACTGAGTCTAATCTATGGGCTTTTTTGTGTGGTTTTGATCACTGCTTCACGGGTTGTGAGCTGGGAAATTTCTTTTGTTTTTTGTTATTAAACCTCTTGTGGTTTGTCAGCGTTAATAGTATCGGTTGGGTGGGTGGCTGAGCACATTATGTCACCTCGTGCTCTTGTTCCCCTTGAGAACCCCACTTATTGTTCAGGGGTCGTAGATGTACTTTAACTTTGCTCTATGTACCATGAATGATAAGTGTGTGGGATGTTTATTCTAGTATACTTGGGGGAGGGGGGATTGCAGGGGGGAGGGAAGGGATATATATAGCTAAACTCCGTGTTACTAAGATTGAGCAATTTCTTATGTCTTTACTAGCTGGTGAAATTGAATACTGGGTGGCGTGTTTTGCTTTGGAATACCGCCATGAACAGTTATGCCAGGGCGATCTTTTTAATTCTATCGCGCTAGAGCGCCGCAGTATGGCGATATGTTTTATAATTGACTATTTAAAATGGCGCAGCAAATTGTAACCTGGAACGTGGCTGGTATGGGTACGCCGATCAAATGGGAAAAAATCCTTGCCAGGCTTAATAGGCTACATACCAAAATTGCCTTTCTGCAGGAAACACACCTTCTCCAGACGGAGATAGTAAAATTGAAGAAAAAATGGGTAGGCCAGCTTTACTATGCTACAGGGTCGTCTAAGAGCCGGGGTGTGGCAATTCTTTTCCATAAAACACTGTCTTTTACATGTCAAGAGCAGGTGGCAGACCCGGATGGCCGATTTATCATTATCAGGGGTCTGCTTATGGGATCACCTATCATTCTAGCCTCAGTCTATGCCCCAAATGCCTATGATCATGGTTTTTTTGTGCGTTTATTGGCTTCCCTTACATCTATAGGGGATCCTCCGATTATTATTGGGGGTGATTTTAACTTTGTTATTGATTATTCCTTGGACAGACATCCACCAAGGAGGGGACAACAAACTAGTGACAATAAGGGTCCAAATCTTTTGTGCAAAAACCTTCACCTGGTGGACCTTTGGAGAGTGCTGCACCCGGAAGAGCGAGAGTTTACCCACATCGCTCGGGCACATCCGGCATGCTCACGAATTGACTATCTCTTAATATCAAAAGCCTTGTTTCCCAGATTCTCTGCAGCAGTTATAGAAACGCTTGTTATTTCGGATCACAGCCCGGTAGTGGGCACCTTGGGGCAACAGGGTACGTTTTCTCCCAGTCAGTGGAGATTGCCTTCCCTTTTAGCCAGTGACCCAGAATTTCCTAAATATCTGCAGCAGAGATGGGCGGATTTCATGGAATTCAATAAGCAACATCTTGAGAATCCGTCTCTTTTCTGGGAAACTGCGAAGACTGTTCTTCGCGGAGCAATAATTAGTTATTCTAGTTTTAAAAAGAGACAACTAGATAAAGCGATATTGTCCTTGGAAAAACAGTTACGTACTCTGAAGCGCCAAGTTATTACTTCTGGGAGTGATACACTACTTTCCCAACTTAAGATGCTTCAGACGGCGTTAAATGATTTACTGCATACCAGGGCAGCCAAGGCACTCCGGTTCCGCCAATTTAACTTCTTCCATTATGGTAATAAATCAGAGCGACTTTTGGCCCGATTAATAAAAGCCCAAGAAACCCCAAAATTAGTAACTAATATGAGGAATGCACAGGGCAAAATCGAAACGACCACTCAAGAAATTGCAAAGATTTTTTCTCAGTACTATCATACACTGTACTCGGCGGCGCTGGTGGTGGACACTGAAATAGATTTTATTTATTTTATTTATTTATAATTTTTATATACCAACATTCTTACATTAAAATGCAAATCATACTGGTTTACATAAAACAGAAAAAGCAGGAAAAATATTTCCATAGTCAAATACAGAGAACATTTATAATAAAATTGTTAACAAAGGCATAAGGTAGGAACTTGAAAAAAGGTTACTTAACAGAAAACGTAAAAGAAAAAATAGTAAATGAAGCACAGAGTTGACGTTGGGGGAGGGGCATGGTCACACAGCGCAGTCACCCATTTCCCTTCATCTCCTGATGATAGTTCCGTTTCTTTTTTAAGATGGTGTTCACTTCTTGCGGGGGCCCAGGATGGAGGGTGGCCTCCCCGCTCGCTGGAGCCTGGTGGTGAGGCACTTTACAACTGCCGCTGGAGCTCACAGTGACGTCGGGGGAGGGGCATGGTCACAGCGCAGTCACTTCCTTGACTCGTTGTCCCTCCCCCAGTTAACAGAGGAGCAATTGGCTTGTCTCCAGAAGCCAATTGACCCAGGGGAAGTGATTGCTGCTATAAAAACTCTTCCTGAGCGGAAAGCGCCAGGTCTGGATGGTCTTACTTCTTTGTTTTATAAATCTCTTTCCTCTGATCTGGCCCCAGTGCTCCAGCGGGTGTTTGAAAGGATGGCTGAAGAGCAAGTAATGCCTGCCAGTATGCGGGTGGCTACTATTGTTCTCCCTAAAGCAGGCAGGGATCCCACGGTACCTTCTTCATATCGACCTCTCATTACTAAACTTAGATATTAAATTATATGCTAAGATATTGGCGACCAGGTTAAAATCTATCATGCCATTATTAATCTCTAAGGATCAAGTGGGCTTTGTTGCTGGGAGAAGGTCCACAGTCAACATACACAAAGTATTAACAGCAATTGAGACTTGTCATTTTTTGCATTTGCCAGACCCCTTATTGGTCACATGCGACGCTGAAAAGGCTTTTGACAGGGTGGCCTGGCCCTTTTTAAGGAAAGTCCTCGCCAAATTTGGCTTTATAGGGCGGATATTTGATTACATCACTGTTTTATACTCTAACCCCACGGCCCGAATTTTAGTGAACGGCGCTTTGTCCGAGGAATTTTATCTTGCTCGGGGTACAAGACAGGGGTGCCCCCTTTCGCCCCTTCTGTTTATATTGACTGTGGAACCTCTAGTGTGCAAGTTAAACACCCCAACTACAATACAGGGGGGTAGCAGTGGGATCTCAGAAATATCTTACACTGTTTGCTGACGATATTTTACTGCTTCTCTCACATGCACGCACTCCACTCCCAAAGGCGTTACAGATATTTACTTGTTACCACACTCTGTCTGGATTTAAGCTGAATTTGGATAAGACCGATGCATTGGATATTAGGGGCTCCCTCAGGGAGGCATGGCCAAATTTTCCGGTGAAATGGGCTGATACAACTATTAAATATTTGGGTATTATTATACATGCTAACCCATATCGTTGGTATGCCCTAAATATTACTCCTACGATTAAAAAAGTTGTTGCAAAAATGGAGGGGTGGCACTCTCTTCCGCTTTCCATTTCAGGGAGGATAGCGCTTATAAAGATGGTAATTGCTCCACAAATCTTGTATAAGCTCTTGATGCTACCGGTTATCGTTGTCTCAAAGGATCTCCGTATCTTGCAGAAAGCAATGCGACATTTTCTGTGGAAAGGGAAAAAGGCCCGCCTTCCCCTTCAGACTTTAATGGCACCGAAATGCCAAGGAGGCTATGGTGTCCCAGATCTCATGACTTATTCTTGGGCGGCTAACCTACGATTTCTGGGAGACTGGATCTTTGGCACTACTGAATACACTGACCCTCACCTGATTCATGCTATCTGTGCTCCCTGGGATCCTAGTTATATTTTACATACGACTTCCAAAGTTTTTCAGAAATTGTCAGTGAAATATCAATTGGTGCGCACTGTTAGAAAGATCTGGGGCATCACACGTAAATTGATGAATGTATCGTTACAATATCCCATACGTCTTTCTGCTCTCTCTCCCCCCGCTCACTTACCTGCAACCCACTCATTTCGGACAACCTCGCAGTGGCCTCTTAAAGGTCTTCTAGATCAGTCTACGGGCGCTATATATACCTTTGCTCAATGCCAGGAGAGATTGGGATTCAGAGATGTTCACTTTTTACTATATGCCCAATTACGAGCTAAGGTACGGGCTACATTACAAGATACCAGGGGTGTTATTGATAATGACTTATGCTGATTTATTAACATGTTTTCAAGAAAAAAAGCAATTTATCATGTTTGTATGCGTTTTACTGTGCAAACTGTCCCTATGGTATTTATGATACACTGCTGGTGAAATGGTCTAAGAACTGTGGTGAAGAACTGACTACCTCTATGCTACAATACTCTTATGCTACTCTTTACCAAGTGTCCGGCAACATAGCCTTGCGTGAGATGCAACAAAGAGTGTTCCATCGGATGGTTTATTCTCCGGCTCGTGCTTACAAGATGGAATTGCTACTTCGCCGGACTGTCCTAAATGCTCTCAAACTCCTGCTTCCCTCATTCATTGTCTATGGGAGTGTCCTCGCATACAAGACTTTTGGGAGAGGATAAGGACTTCTCTTTCGAAGCTTTTTCACACTGAAGTTATCTGGTCCTGCTCCTTTTGCCTCCTGAACAATGATTGCGGTGATAATAGTACGAATATTGACAATGTTCTTTTTCTCTTTAAAGCATGTCTTATTACAAAAAAAATGCATTTTGTTGCGCTGGCTAGACCGGGAATCGCCTACGGACTCGTTGTGGGCTGGCCAGATGACTGAGCTTTACCAATTGGAGTATGGGTCTAAATACAAGCGATTTTCCTACAAGAAAAAATGCTTCTTTAGGGACATATGGGGTACTTATTCTTCCTTACCTCTCCATACTCAAGTGTTGGCTCCATTGGACATGGAGAAAAGTTAGCAGAGGGTTCCAGGTACCTTTGCTTTAGAACCTCATATATTGCTATCTGATGGATTGGCTACTCTATAGTTAACTGTATTTTGCTTGTCCTCTTCCGGGGACAGAGGCGCTACCCAGGAAATGCATGTATTTAGCTGGTGTTATTGCTCGTTGATGGATATCTGTAATAGTTTCCATAATTACTTACATAACTATCTGTCCCACCTTTCTTATTCACGGAGAGTTTTGTATGTATCAGGGTGGGGGGTGGGGTAGGGGGTGGTTTAGGGGGTGAAAAGTTACAAAAATTAAGGATTGTACTCTGTTTTATGTTGCGTTTATATACTGCTTTTCTGTATTGGTACATCCTTGAATAAAGATATTATTCAAAAAAAGTTCAAAAATGAGATCTCCCAGGCAGAGAATATTCACTAGCTTATCGTGGACATACTTGCACAAACTGCTGACCCTTAATAAAGTCATTTGGCATTCTCCAATAGAGGAGGAGGATGAGAGGGCTGTTGTGTCAAAATATGTCATGTACCAACCGAATAAGATGACATTGTTCTGCATCTAGGAGCAGCTATGGATTTGCAGAGTTGCTGTCAACAGGGGAAAGGAATGGTTTCAGTTTCTGAATGCAACCATTTAAGTACTACACCATGTAAAACTGTTGCACAAAAAAGCACAGTTGCTTACCTGTAACAGATGTTCTCCTAGGACAGAAAGATGTTAGTCCTCACACGTATGAGACACCATCCGATGAAGCCCGGCACAGAAAACTTTCAAAGTTTCTAGAAGTTTTGATGAGCACAATGAGCATGCCCAGCATGCCGCTATCCATGCACCCACGCAAGGTCCCCCCTCAGTTTCGTAACAGAGAAAAATACGAGCGAGGAAAAACACAAGAAAAAACAGGAGAACCCAACTTCGTGGGGAGACTGGCGGGATTCCTGAAGATTAACATCCTGCTGTCCTAGGAGAACACCTATTACAGGTAAGCAACTGCGCTTTTCCTAGGACAAGCAAGATGGTAGTCCCAGCTGAGAACAGAGCTCCAGACTGTCCTCGTCTACAGGAGAGACCAAGAGAAACAGAACAAGGTGCCAACAAGCACAAGAACAACTGTGGCACTGTTGGTCGACCAAGGACTGTCAGGTTACCACAAGAGGCACGACAGGAGGGTTGGGGGTCATGTCTGGAACAGGTTGCGCAGGACAGATTGACAGAAGGCACTATCCTGATGTCCATTCTTGTCCAGGCAGTAATGAGCCGCAAACATGTGAAGAGATCTCCAGGTTGCAGCTCAGATTTTGACAATGGGAACTGCACACAAATGAGTCACAGATGTTGCCATAGCCAGCACAGAATGAGTGTTTTCTCTGCCAGCTAGCTGAAGGCCTGCCTGTGCATAGCAAAAGCCAATGCAGTCCACCAGCCAGTTAGACAAGGTCTGTTTACCCACTACCATTCCCAGCCAGTTGGTGTCAACACACAGCTGTGTGGACTGCCTTTGGTCGGCTGTGCAATCTAAATAAAATGCCAAGGCCCTCTTGCAGTCTAGGGTGTGGACAGCCTTTTCCCCAGGGCAGGAATAAGGTCTCGGAAAGAAAGTGGGTAAAATGATTGACTGATTAAGGAGGAAATCGGTCACCACCTTAGGCAGAAACTTAGGATGCATACGCAAGACCACTCGATCATGGAAGAACCTCGTACACAACGAGGGCCTGAAGCTCACGGATTCTATGAGCTGAAGTAATCGCCACTAGGAAGATCACTTTCCAGGTAAGGAACTTCAGATCGCAGGATTGTAGCAGCTCGAAAGAAGAGCACATGAGCTGTGCCAGGACAATGTTGAGGTCTCAGGACGCCACAGGAGGCCGGAGAGGGGGCCCCGCATGAAGCAGCCTAACAGTTGCACCGAAATGGGCATGCCAACAACACCCTGATGGTACATGTTGACGGCACTAAGGTGAACCCTAACCAAGCTGGTATGAAGTCCAGACTCTGAGAGGTGAGAGATAGTCCAACAGCTGGAGAAGGGGACAGGAGAAAGGATCTAAGCCATGCCCCTCACACCAGACACCAGCCTGGTGGAAGGCTTCCGAGATGCCACCAGAACCTGGAAGACAGAGTCCAAAAATGCTAAGGGCTGAAGGTCTATGCGCTCAACCTCCAAGTTTCTTGTGCACCGTGGGGTCCAAATGCGTCGAGTGCATCGCATGTGTCAATTGTGCCAAAGGCACTCTACACACAGAGCACCGAGCCCAATCGACGCATCTGGGGGTCTTTTGTCCCGTGGAGGCAACGGAGTCAGTGCCTGGGCTCTTTTTTCGGCTGCTGGAGGTTTATCAAACCTAGGCCCAGCGCCCGGATCGGCACAGAGAGGGCCCCCCGGACCAAGTGAAGAGGCCCTCTTCGCCGTCTTATTTTTTCTTCGCCGGTCCCGGCATAGGAGCCCGATCGCAGGCGTGCCATTTTTTTTGGTGCGCTGACACTGGGCCCAGGGGGCCATCTGACCACAGTCTCGGAAAAAACCAAACTGAGGGAAAATGAACGTTCACGCGGGAAGACGACTGCACAGAGTCAAAGCTCTGTGACTTACTAAGGAAAACTCCGCCTACTCCTGGTCGTGTGCACGCTCCCAGACAGCATATGGCTAATTCATCCTATCGACGGGAAACACAGCATGTCTGCAAAAAACACAAGTCCCAGTCTTCATCAGTGAACCCAATCTCCAGGTCTCTTTCCCAAGCAAGCATGTATTTAGCTTTATGTTCACTAACCTTATTATTAGATATAGTTTTGAAATAGCCCCTTTCATCGTATGAGCATTATCTCAGATGCCTTCAAATAGTGATTTCCCCCTGCATAGATCCTCCTGTACTTTCTTAGGGTGCAGAAAGTCTCTCAGCTGCAAATAGGCGAAGTAGTCCAGTCGCGATAAATGATACTTAACCTTAAGCTCAAAGGAGATGACAGACTATCCCAGCCATACCTGTCCAATTGTGTAAGAACATAAGAACATAAGAAATAGCCATGCTGGGTCAGACCAAGGGTCCATCAAGCCCAGCATCCTGTTTCCAACAGAGGCCAAAACCAGGCCACAAGAACCTGGCAATTACCCAAACACTAAGAAGAACCCATGCTACTGATGCAATTAATAGCAGTGGCTATTCCCTAAGTATAATTGATTAATAGCCATTAATGGACTTCTCCTCCAAGAACTTATCCAAACCTTTTTTGAACCCAGCTACACTAACTGCACTAACCACATCCTCTGGCAACAAATTCCAGAGCTTTATTATGCGTTGAGTGAAAAAGAATTTTCTCCGATTAGTCTTAAATGTGCTACTTGCTAACTTCATGGAATGCCCCCTAGTCCTTCTATTATTCGAAAGTGTAACTGAGTCACATCTACTCGTTCAAGACCTCTCATGATCTTAAAGACCTCTATCATATCCCCCCTCAGCCATTTCTTCTACAAGCTGAACAGCCCTAACCTCTTCAGCCTTTCCTCAGAGGGGAGCTGTTCCATCCCCTTTATCATTTTGGTTGCCCTTCTCTGTACCTTCTCCATCGCAACTATATCTTTTTTGAGATGCGGCGACCAGAATTGTACACAGTATTCAAGGTGCGGTCTCACCATGGAGCGATACAGAGGCATTATGACATTTTCCGTTCTATTAACCATTCCCTTCCTAATAATTCCTAACATTCTATTTGCTTTTTTGACTGCTGCAGCACACTGAGCTGACGATTTTAAAGTATTATCCACTATGATGCCTAGATCTTTTTCCTGGGTAGTAGCTCCTAATATGGAACCTAACATCGTTTAACTACAGGAAGGGTTATTTTTCCCTATATGCAACACCTTGCACTTGTCCACATTAAATTTCATCTGCCTGTAATTAACCCCTTCTCTACCCATTGAGAGAACAGTTTGCACTCTCTCCCCACTGAAGTCTTCACATTGCCTAATCGCTGTTGAGAAGGTATATCGCCTTTTGCCCACAATATGGGGACACCATGCTCTCCATATTGTCAGGGTGCATGTTGTACACGGGGAAGTCTCGGAGAAATGATATATTATACCTGTCGCCCAGAAACTGTTCTGTATATTTCTGTCCCCCATCATTATTACCACCCATTGTTTGCGTTTTATCTTATTGTGAAATTCAACCACAGCCTTCAATTGGGAAGCTACATAAATATTTAATATTAGGGACTCCCAGACCCCCATTTGTCTTGGATTGATATAATACAGATCTTGAAATTTGCGGGGGCTGTCTTTTCCAAAAAAAATAAGATTTTTCTTTGCAGGGCTCTAAGATAACCCAATGGCACCTGGCAAGGTAGCGTTTGAAAGATACCCAATCTTCTGCAATAGGGACATTTTCACCACTGTAATCCTACCCAACCATGAGATCATTAGCCATTCCCATGATTCTAAGTCTTTCTACAGGGTTTTAAACAAGGGAGGGTAATTTAACTGAAATAATTCAGAATATTCCGATCCAATCATTATCCCTAGATATTTCACAGCCGTACGTGCCCATTGAAAAGGGAAAAGCCCTTTAAGCCAGAGGCGGAATTCCTCCTGCAAGAAGATAGGTAACAACTCTAATTTATCTATATTAATTTTAAAATCGGATACCTTCCCATATGTATATATCTCCTTCCCTACTGAGCTCAGAGATACCTCAGGGTCTGCTAGGGTAAATAATATAGTCTCCATATAGGGATATTTTATGATGATTCCCCCCCCAATTTGGATACCTTTGATGTCCCGGTTTTGCCTGATCCTTTCCACACTTCCTGCAAATAGTAGCAGTGACAATGGACACCCCTGCTGTTCACCTTTGCACCTCAAAATTGTTGGAGTACCCACCGTTGATCTTGATACAGGCTGTAGGATTTTTATATAAAATACTTTAACCCAATTAAGAAAATGGTCATCAATCCCCCATTTTCCCCATAACCTGAAATAAAAAAGACCAATGTACTCTGTCAAATGCTTTTTCAGCATCTACCCCAAACAGGACAGAGTTTTAGCTCGCTTGGCAGCATGAGTAAGATTAATAATCTTCCTGATGTTGTCTCCCGCCATACGTCCGGGCATGAAGCCCCCCTGGTCTTCGTGTATCAGTAAGGGGATAACAAGACCTAATCTTTTAGCCACACTGAGCATATCCAGCATGGCACTAACCCTGTGGCCACCAGGGGTCCCCCTTCAGTCTCGTTTGTAGCAAAAAATTACGAGCAAAAAATAAAATAAAACGTTATTGAACCCAGCACCGCGGGGTGGCGGGTGGGTTTTGTGAGGACTAACATCCTGCTGTCCTGGGAGTACACCTGTTACAGGTAAGCAACTCTGCTTTCTCCCAGGACAAGCAGGGTGGTAGTCCTCACATATGGGTGAATAGCAAGCTACAGGCTGAATTATACGAATCAGGCCACACAGCACACAAGTGCAACAGGCACAACAACTGGGCTGCTGTTGGCAAGGATAAGGCAGCCTGAAATTCACAGCGGGTTGAGGTAGGATGAGTTGGGTTTCTACACTGGGAATAAATTCCTTAGGACAGACTGGCCAAAGACAGAATCTTGTCGTTCAGCCTTCTCTAGACAATAGTGAGCTGCAAAGGTGTGGAGAGCTCCATGTCGCAGTCCTGCAGATGTTGGCACTCAGTACTGAACAGTTGTGTGCTACTGACGTTGCCATTGCCCGAACTGAGTGCGCTTTCACTTGTCTCTGAAGTGGAAGGCCTGCTTGTTGGTAGAATTCAATACAATCTGCCAACCAATTGGCGAGAGTTTGCTTGCCCACCGCAACTCCAAGTTTGTTTTTATCAAAAGAAACAGAGTTGGGTGGACTTCCTGTGGGTAGTAATGTGGTCTAAATAAAATGCTAGCGCATACTTACAGTCCAAGGTGTGTAGAGCTCGCTCACCTAGATGAGCGTGAGGCCTTGGAAAGAAAGTGGGCAAGACTATGGACTGATTTAAGTGAAAATCTGTTACCACCTTAGGAAGGAATTTAGGGTGAGTTTGGAGAACCACCCGGTCATGGAGGAACCTTGTGTAAGGTGAGTAGGTCACAAGGGCCTGTAACTCACATACCCTGCGAGCAGATGTGTTTGCTACTAGGAAAATTACTTTCCATGTAAGATATCCGAGTTTGCAGGAGTGCAGTGGCTCAAAAGAAGAATGCATGAGCCGTGCATTGAGGACCCATGCCACAACCGGTTGTTGTAGAGATGTCTTAATGGTGAGATTACTTACCTGATAATCTCGTTTTCCTTAGTGTATGCAGATGGACTCAAAACAAATGGGTATAGTGTGCTCGTGCTAGCAGTTGGAGACGGATCTGACGTCAGCACGGGTACATATACCCCCACAGAAAGTGCAGCAATTCAGTAATCTTCCTTGCAAAAGCTGTAGCTGACCGATCGATTAAATGAACAGGATTACCCTGACCGATTGATAGTAGCTGGAGACCGCCAGTGTTCTCAACCGGAAGGCGTCGACACCCGGCAGGGTGGATGGCCTATTATAAGAAAACATGGCTTACCGTGAGTCGGTGAATCCCCATGTATGCAGGCAGCTGGGCGGGATGCTGAGTCCATCTGCATACACTAAGGAAAACGAGATTATCAGGTAAGTAATCTCTACATTTCCTAGCAAGTAGCAGATGGACTCAAAACAAATGGGATGTACAAAAGCTACTCCCGGACTGGGCGGGAGGCTGCCCGAGGACAGTTTACGATTGACCTCACAAATGCTGTGTCCTCCCTGGCCTGGACATCCAGACGGTAGAATCTGGAGAAGGTATGGAGGGAGGACGACGTCGCCGCTTTACATATCTCTGCAGGCGACAGCAGCTTAGCTTCTGCCCAAGAGGCAGATTGTGCTCTGGTAGAATGAGCCTTGACCTGTAGAGGCGGTGGTTTTCCCGCCTCTATGTAGGCTGCCTTGATAACTTTAATCCAGCGGGCGATGGTTGGCCGTGAGGTCGCTTCCCCTTGCTTCTTCCCGCTGTGCAGAACGAACAGGTGGTCTTGTCTTTCGTACTGCTTCTGACATTTCCAGGTATCTGGACAGCAGTCTGCCGATGTCGAGATGGCGTAGCATTCGACCTTCCTCCGACTTCTTCAAACCTTCCGTGGTAGGCAAGGATATGGTTTGGTTGAGGTGAAAGTGTGAGACCACTTTGGGTAAAAAGGATGGAACCGTGCAAAGATGGATAGCCTCTGGAGTGATTCTGAGAAATGGATCACGACAGGATAGTGCTTGTAGCTCTGAGATGCGGCATGCTGAACACACAGCCAACAAGAACACCATCTTCAAGGTTAACAAACGAAGGGACAGGCCTCGAAGGGGCCTGAAGGCTGATCCCGCCAAAAATTCCAATACTAGGTTGAGGTTCACAAGGGCACTGGCCACTGCAGTGGCGGGCGAATGTGTTTGACTCCTTTCAGGAAACGTGAGGCGTCTGGGTGTTTGGCAATGGTGTTGCCGTCACTCCTGGGACCGTAGCAAGACAGTGCTGCTACCTGAACCTTGATGGAGCTGAGGGACAGACCCTTCTGAAGTCCATCTTGTAGGAAGTCCAAAGTGATAGGAATCTTAGCGACATGCGAGTTGGTGCCGAGAGAGTCGCACCAGGCTTCAAAAACTCTCCAGATCCTGATATATGTTAGGGATGTGGAGAACTTGCGTGCTCGGAGGAGTGTATCTATAACCGGCTCCGAGTATCCCCTTTTCTTCTAGCCCTCTCAATGGCCAGACCGTAAGAGAGAATTGAGCCGGATCCTCGTGGAGGATGGGACCTTGCCGCAGCAGGTCCCTGTAGGGAGGAAGAGGTAGAGTGTTCCCTGCCAGTAGTCTTCTCATGTCTGCGTACCAGGGTCTTCTTGGCCAGTTTGGGGCCACTAAAAGAACTAGGCCTCTGTGTCGCTGAATCTTGTGTACAATGGACCCAGCAGGGGCCATGGAGGAAAGGCGTATAGCAGGATCCCCTGAGGCCACGGCTGTACCAGGGCATCGATCCCCTGAGCCCAAGAATCCCGCCTGCGGCTGAAATATCTGGGTACTTGAGCGTTGGACCTGTCCGCTAAGAGGTCCATGGCTGGCGTCCCCCATTGATCCACAATTATCTGAAAGGCTGTGGGTGACAGCTGCCACTCCCCCGGGTTTAGGCTTTCTCTGCTGAGAAAGTCTGCCTTCGTGTTGTCCTTCCAGGCAATGTGGACGCCGGAGATGTCCTGGAGATTTGCTTCTGCCCAAAACATCAGGGGAGTTATTTCCAGGGACACTTGTTGGCTTCTTGTTCCGCCCTGACGATTGATGTATGCCACCGTGGTGGCATTGTCTGACATCACTCAGACCGCTCTGTCGCGAAGTCTGTGGGCAAATCGCAGGCACGCTAGCCTGACTGCCCGTGCCTCTAGTCTGCTGATGATCCACCTCGACTCTTCTCTGGTCCACCGCCCTTGGGCGGTGAGTTCCTCGCAGTGTGCTCCCCATCCATTCAGGCTGGCATCTGTGGTGAGCAGAATCCAGGTTGGGGAGGACATTCTTGACCCCCGGCTCATGTGGCCGGGCTGCAACCACCACCGTAGTTGATACCGTACTCTGGCCGGTAGAGGTAAGTGTACGGTGTAGTTCTGTGATCGTGGGCTCCATCGAGATAGAAAGGCGCGTTGCAACGGTCTCATATGAGCCCGCGCCCATGGTATCACCTCCAGAGTGGACGCCATGAGGCCGAGGACCTGTAGGTAATCCCGAGCTGTGGGCCGGCTGGCGCTCAGCAGGGCCTGTAGATGACTCTGGAGTTTTGACTTTCTCTTGGAGGTCAGGCTGACCTTGTCCTCTCTGGTGTCGAATAGGACCCCTAGGTATTCCAGTGTCTGGGACGGCTGTAGGGAGCTCTTGTTTATGTTGACTACCCATTCAAGGCTTTCCAGAAGAGCTATAACTGTTGGTTGCCCGGTGGCTCTCCTCTGGTGACTTTGCCCTGATCAGCCAATCGTCCAGGTAGGGATGGACGAGAATTCCTTCCTTCCTGAGTGCCGCCGCCACTACTACTATGACCTTGGTAAAGATCCGCGGCGCAGTGGCTAACCCGAAGGGTAAAGCTCGGAACTGGAAGTGCTGATTCAAGACTTTGAAGCGTAAATAGTGCTGGTGATCCAGATAGACTGGGATATGTAAATAGGCTTCCGACAGGTCTAGGGAGGTGAGAAACTCCCCTGGCTGTACTGAATTCTTGACAGACCGTAGAGTTTCCGTGCGAAAGCTGGGGACCCGTAGGTGTCGGTTGACTGACGTGAGGTCCAGGACGGGCCTGAAAGTGCCCTCCTTCTTGGGTACTATGAAATAAATGGAATAATGCCCAGAATTTACCTCTCCTGCAGGTACTGGGATTATGGCTTTTAGGGCCAGGAGCCTCTGTAAGGTCACTTCTAGTGCCGCTGCCTTGAGCGGGGAACAAGGAGATTCCACAAACTTGTTCGGCGGAAGCCGAAAGAAATCCAGGTAATATCCTTCTTGGATGATGGAGAGGACCCACTGGTCCGAAGTAATCTCGACCCACCTGCGGTAGAAGAGGGTTAGCCTGCCCCCTATGGCTGCTACCCCCGGATGGGTCGGCTGATTGTCATTGTGGGGTGTGGCCGGGGCCAGAACCGGAGCCGGTTCTCTTCTTGTTGTGCTTAGTCCGAAAGGACTGGTTACTGGCCTGGGAACGAGGTGCTCGATAGCGAGTCCTGTAAGGGTTGAAGCGCTGCAAATTTCTACCTCTAGATGGTCTAGAAAAAGAAGGCTGGCTCCTCCTCACCCTGTCTTCTGGTAGACGGGGTAATGGGGAGGCACCCCATTTAGTAGCCCAGTTCGAGATCGCTGCCGAACAGTAAGGAACCCTTAAAGGGCATTCTTGTGAGTTGTGTCTTGGAGGACGAGTTGGCCACCCAATTACGTAGCCAAAGCTGTCTCCTGGCTGCCACCGAGGACACTCCCTTGGCTGCCGTACGGACGAGGTCAGAGGCTGCGTCAGTGAGAAATGCGAGAGCTGATTCCATGTCTGCTCCCTGGGTGTTGTTTCTCGCCTGTGATAAACAGGAGCGCGTCACCACGGTGCAGCAGGTCGCGATTCGTAGGGGCATGGCTGCTACCTCAAAGGCTTGTTTCAGAATGGTTTCCATACGTCGGTCATGCGAATCCTTGAGGGCCGCTCCCCCCTCAACCGGAATGGTGATGTGCTTCACTATTGCGTTAACTATGGCGTCTACCTTGGGGCACGCCAGCAGCTCCTTAGACGCCGGATCCAGAGGGTACATGCCTGCCAAGGCCCAACCCCCTTTGAATGAGGCCTCCAGTGCCTTCCATTCCAGATCGATTAGCTGCTGTGCTGCCTGTAGGAGGGGAAAATGGTGAGCCGGTTGGCGCAGGTCCTCTAACAGGGGGTTCATTTTAGGGTCCCCTGGGGTGTCCTGGCCCGGAATGGCCAGTTCTGGTAGGCATTGTGAGACCAGGCCTGAAAGATCCTTTTCCCGAAAGAAGCGCCTCATGGTCCGATATGGCTCTATCTCCGAGGGAAGTTCACCCTCCTTGGGGGGCTCCTCACTTTCCTGGGAGCATTCCGAATCCCCATAAGCAGGGCTGTCGGGTGGTGAGTGGCTGCGCCTAGGTCTCGAGGGTCCAGGGACCGGATCAACCGGGACGGAAAGACCCATTCGAGGAGCAGACTGCATCTGGACAAAGGCATGAATCCCTTTGAATAATTCCACCCAGGAAAGCGAAGCCGGATCTGGCCGTAGGGGCACCAAGTCTCTCGGGTTCCCTGGTTGCTCGCCGCGGCCTGCTAAGTCCGGTGTGCTCCCTGAGGAACCGCTGGGCTGGGGCCGGTCCTGTCCTGGAACTCCCATGGCCTCCTCACATTGGGCACATAGTGAGTCTGCTTCCTCGCTCTGTGTGGCTCTGAGGTTGCATGCTGAGCAGAGGCTTAGAGCTTTCATGTCAGATTCTGGAGGTGCTGGCTCTGCGGCCGCATGGGATCTCTTATGCTCCATGCGCCTGAAATTCGGTGTCGCCCAATAAAGTGCGCTTAACAGCATGCGCCTATGAACGGCGTTTTAGAAATGTGCGCCTATATACGTGTGCCTATACACTGGCGACTTATAAATGTGCACCTAGAAACGGGCGGCTTACAATGTGCAAACGTGCGCCTATCGCGTGCGCTAACTATCGGCGAAGGTTAGCAGGCAGGCAAAATGGCGACCTCCTTGGGGTGCTGCCTCGCAGGCAGGCCCAGTTAGTCCACACTTCCTCGGAGACCAAGTAAAGATATACGCCTTACCTTGTCTTCGGCGCTTCCCGGCTGCGACCCGGGCTGTCTCCGGCTGCGGGGGGAGAGGGTGAGTACCTTCACTGCCGCGCATAAGGAAGTGCGCCCGCTACCTCTAGGCCGCTCCCAAACCAGTCTCGCTCGGGGGCCAAGCCACGCCCTTCTCACTCGGCGGCTAGGTCCCTGCCGCGAACCGGCCACCGGACCGAGGCTCTCGCTTCCGAGGGACCACGGAAGTCAGCTCAGGAAACTCAACTGGGTGAATGACTGCCTGTTATCACAGGAGTGCGGGGCTTGCTTCAATAGGTTTCTTCTAGGAATTTAGTCGTTAGAATTTGGAAACACGCTCAGCGAGCGTGAGGTAGCTCCAAACTGCTTTGGAGACGGAAATTACTGAATTGCTGCACTTCCTGCGGGGGTATATGTACCCGTGTTGACGTCAGATCCGTCTCCAACTGCTAGCACGAGCACACTATACCCATTTGTTTTGAGTCCATCTGCTACACGCTAGGAAAGCTTTATTTAAAAAAAAAAAAAAAGCGATTTGAATATCTGGAAAGTTTTGCCTTTGGCTTGATTCAGAAGGATGAATATTTTAAAAATGAATGTATTGCCATGATTGTTATATTTATTTCAACACGTAGTGCTATTCCAAGGTGGATATTTAGAGAACTAAATGGTTTAATTACTAGTTTCATTTGG
Source organism: Rhinatrema bivittatum (assembly GCF_901001135.1). Taxonomy (NCBI): domain Eukaryota; kingdom Metazoa; phylum Chordata; class Amphibia; order Gymnophiona; family Rhinatrematidae; genus Rhinatrema; species Rhinatrema bivittatum. Next base: position 365,705,126 of record NC_042619.1, read on the forward strand.
GCGAATAAGCCCTCCTGGATTAAGCTCAGTGTACCTTGTGGTTACCTAAGCATAAGGGAGGTATAGCATTACTAAACATTCAGCTTTATTTCTGAACTTCTCATTTGGTCCTCTTGCAGGTTTGGCTGCAGTCTGGTTCTTTGGGGTAGATATCTATTTAGAGAGCATTTGTGGTAGGTGAGAAGTTGGCTTACGTGAGGGCTCTCCATCCATCAAATCTTTGCAGGCAAAGATTTTTTTTTTATAGCTCACACTTTGTTCATATGGTGTCAAGGGCAGGGGTCATTAAGGTTGGGGGAGAAAAAGTTGCCTCCCCTTTCTTTGAAAGCTACACAATCCAGTGATTTCTGTATAGTTCTCATTTGACAATACTCTCGACTGCACTTCTCATGGGTTGGAATATATCGGACAGATATGGTCAGTGGAGCAGATACTGATACTGCAGCTGCTTAAAGGATACTATCATATCTGCTAGTACTCTCGCAGTATGACTTGCTGTTGAAATTCTTGACTGAACTGAAGAATGCTGGCTGAGTTCAACAGTTTAATTTGGTGGAAATGGCTTTATATAGGAGAGACCCTAAATCCAAGGTTAAGCCTATTTCTATGGTACATAGAAGTCTTCTGGAGTTAGTTGGGGGCACAAGACTCAGGTACATAGTCTAATACATAAATGGAATACTGAACTTAATTCATTACAACAAAGAGGACTAGGAAGTATTATGGGAGAAGATGCACATTTCTATATGTAGGAAAAGGGCCGACTTATTTGTATCCTACCTTGTTTCTGAATACAAACCTTGGCTACGATGCTAAGTGCTGGAGGGGATATGGATGTCTGGGATCTCACTTGCACATGTGATGGACTAGTCACATAGCACAAGATTTTTGGAAGCAGCTTTTGAGGAAATCTCTCAAATTTTTGAAATATTCCTACTTCTCCAGAGATGGCATTATTGGGATCTTGGAAGCCTGTCTCACTGGGGGGAAAAACAACAGATGTTAGCTAATCAGATTCACAATGCTCAATTCTGGATAGGGATGACTTCTCCGGAGAACTGAAGGAAGCAGCTTTTCAAGGTAGCTTGTACTGAGAAACTGATGCACTCTTAAAAGGAAAAAGTGGAATTTACGACTATGTGGGGTAGATTCTGGTCTTATTACTCGGCTCACTATATGCAGACTCAACACTTGTATAAAGCTCATGTGTTTTGTATTATTGAATTGTCATGATTTATTTTTTTTACCATTGATTTTGTAATCCTCTGTCCAAGAAATAAGTTTTTATTTAAACTATTCCTTTGATCCTTAAACTATTTTCCCTTCTGATCTTCCCTGCAACTCAAATTTGCATATATTTTTTCCACAGAAACTCATGCATTCCCTTCTGCTTCCCATATCTTCCCCAGATTCCTTTCTAATGCCTATATCAATCTCCAACACTCATATATTCTCTTTCTTAATTTCTTCTGTGCATTCTTCTTTCCCTTACCAAATCCAACCATCTCTCAGTGATCCCAGCTTTCTTCTTGGAAGAAGACATTTCTATTCCTAAAACAGGGGGAAAGACTGCAATGGGACAGCTAATAAATGCATCAGAATACACATCTGAAAATGTTTTATTGTGCCAACATGATTACACTCAGTATGCAATACTCAGTGCTTTAGTGTACTCATATGTACAGCACATGTTGGATGCTTGTGTTTTATACTCATTATCATATACCTTGTGATCCCAGAGTTAGGTGGAGCCCTTGAAAATTCTATTAAACAGTTGCTTGGCCTTCAGCTGAGGAAAGCTGGTCATTCCTGTTTTAGAGTGTACAGAAGAATCCTTTCCAGGAGGTTAATGTGTATTTAGATTTCTGGAGGATCAAAGATTCATTGTGTTTTTATGGAGAAAAAAGCTTAGCATCCCTGGGTCTCAGTGTGGTGTTCTTCTAGAGGGGCTTTTCAAACAAGGCTGGATGGGAAATTAAGGATTTGGGATTCAATTTGAAGCAAGCTCTTTATCAAATTGAAATGTGACAGTTTTCAGGTCATACCAATCCTTAGTTTATACAGGCCATGGATGTGATCCCAAGTAGCTTGACACCTGAGCAATCATGGAGTCCATCTTATATGAAGATGAGCCATGGGAGTAACTTGCCCAGTTGAGGCCTTTGGGCCTAGAATCCCCTTCTCTGAACCTGGCTGAGGTGTAGAATTTGAATTATCTTCCTTACAGAATGAGTAATACAGCAGAGTCTTAAAGTAATATCCTAGAACTTCTGAATAACTAAACACTAATCAGACCACTCTTGGTATTTCACTTTTTCTAAAACCTTTACTTAAATACAGCACTGCCATACTAGAATACCTTGAAGGTGGCATTTTGGAAACAGAAAAATATATTCTTGATTTGTTTAAAAATCTGTTTAGATCACATGCAGTATCTGCCATGTAACATGAAATCCAGTACATACAGTACTGGGCAAACTAGCTCTAATGCCTCAATTTGATTCTATTGACTGCTTTATTTTTTTTTCTATATATAAATGAAAGATCAGCAACAGTACTAGCTAAATGGTTACCAGTAGCATATTGTCCTAATTATTAGCTAATGGAGAAATTACTTACCTGATCATTTCATTTTCCTTAGTGTAGACAGGTAGAATCAGGACCAATGGGTATAGTGTACTCCTGATAGCAGTTGGAGACTGATCAGATTTCAATCTGACGTCAGTCCTAGTACATATACCCCTGCAGGAAGTGCAGCTCTTCAGTATTCTCCTCGAAAAGCAATTATGGATAAATGCATGATTGAATAACTTGGATAACTTGATTTATTTTATTTAAATTCTTTTAATATACTGATGCTCAAGACGAGGTCTTATTGTACCGATTTACAATGGAACTAGGGGAAACCAATTACCAACTATATAGAAGATAAAGTTACATTAAACAGGGAGCATAAACATGGCCTTTGGAAGATTAATTTGAATTAATTTGAACTGATTAATTTGATTAATTGATTAATTTGAACTGGTTGAATTGGTTATAGCTGGAGACCGCCAGTGCCCTCAACCGAGAAACATCGACACCCGGTAGGATGGGTGTCCTAATTGGAGGAAAGCATGGCTTACCCGTGAATAACTCGCTCTCGGGACATCACCCGAGAATTCCATGAATGATGGCAGCCGTGAGAGGGATGCTGAGTCCATCTGTCTACACTAAGGAAAATGAAATTATCAGGTAAGTAATTTTTCCATTTCCTAGCTTGTAGCAGATGGACTCAGGACCAATGGAATGTATAAAAGCTACTCCCGAACCGGGTGGGAGGCTGCCTGTGACCCACTTAGTACTGCCCTTGCAAATGCTTTGTCCTCTCGAGCCTGAACATCCAGGCGGCAAAACCTGGAGAAGGTGTGGATGGAGGACCATGTCGCCGGCCGACAGATCTCGGCAGGTGACAGTATCTTGGTTTCCACCCAGGACTGCCTGGGCTCTAGTGGAATGGGTCTTGATTTGTAAAGGCAGCAGCTCGCCTGCTTCTACACAGGCCGCCTTGATAAGTTCTTTGATCCAGCAGACTATGGTTGCTCGCGAGGCAGCTTCCCCTTGCTTCTTCCCGCTGTGGACGAATAGATTGTCAGTATTTCGTACAAATTCCGACCTTTCCAGGTATCGAACTAGGAGTTTGCCGACGTTGAGGTGGCATAGACTGCGAGACTCTTCCAAATTCTTATGCTCATCTGGCGATGGTAGCGAGATGGTTTGGTTGAGATGGAAGTGAGAAACCACTTTGGGGAGGAAGGACGGGACCGTGCGTAACTGGATGGTTCCCGGAGTAAGTCTGAGGAATGGCTCCCGGCAGGTCAGTGCTTGTAGCTCGGAGATACGACAGGCCGACCAGACTGCCACCAGGAAGGCAGTTTTCAATGTTAATAGTTGGAGAGACAGGCTGCGAAGAGGTCTGAAGGAGGCTCCTGCTAAGAAATCTAGTCTGACTGCCTGGGCTTCTAGGAGATCGATGTTCCATCCTGACTCTTTGTTCCATTGCCCCTGGGTGGTTAGTTCCTGGCAGTGTGCTCCCCATCCTCGTAGGCTGGCGTCCGTGGTGAGAGGGATCCAGGTTGGGGAGGATAGCCTCACTCCCTGGCTCAGGTGGGCTTCTTGTAGCCACCATCGTAGTTGGGTCCGAACTTTGTCTGGGAGCTGAAGATGTACGGTGTAGTTCTGGGACAGCGGATTCCATTGTGATAGTAGTGAGCGCTGTAGAGGTCTCATGTGAGCCCTTGCCCATGGCACTACTTCCAGTGTGGATGCCATGAGGCAGAGGACTTGGAGGTAGTCCCATGCTGTGGTACGAAGCTCGCTCAACAGGGTTCGCAACTGGGTCATCAGTTTTGATCTCCTTGTCTGTGTCAGGATGACCTTGTCCTGTTTGGTGTCGAACCGGACTCCCAAGTATTCTAGAGATTGAGAGGGCTGCAGACAGCTCTTGTTTGTGTTGACCACCCACCTGAGGCTCTCCAGTAGAGTTTTGACTCTGTTGGTCGCCTGGTGACTTTCTTCTGGGGATTTCGCTCTGATCAGCCAATCGTCTAGATAAGGGTGTACGAGGATCCCTTCCTTCTTCAGTGTTGCTGCCACTACCACCATAATCTTGGTGAACGTCTGGGGTGCTGTGGCTAACCCGAATGGTAGTGCCCGGAACTGGTAGTGACGGTCCAGGATCGTGAAGCGTAGAAAACGCTGATGCTCTCGATGGATCGGAATGTGTAGGCAGGCTTCCGACAGATCCAGGGATGTAAGGAACTCTCCCGGTTGAATCGTCCTTATTACCGAGCGCAGGGTTTCCATGCGGAAGCGAGGGATCTTCATGTGGCGGTTGACAGACTTGAGGTCCAGGATGGGCCGGAACGTTCCTTTTCTTGGGGACGAAAAAAATAGATGGAAAATTGTCCAGTATTTATTTGTTGTGGAGGCATCGGTGTTATAGCCTCTAAGACTAGCAATCTGGTCAGTGTAGCTTCCACTGCCATCCTCTTGGAAGGGTCGTGGCAGGGGGATTCCACAAACTTGTCCGGAGGGAGGTGGTGGAAATCCAGGTTATATCCCTCTCGAATGATGGCTAGGACCCACTTTTCCGAAGTTCTCGACCCATCTTTGGTAGAATAGGGCAAGTCTGCCCCCTATGGCTTCTTTCTTTTGGACGGGTCAGCTGATTTTCATTGTAGGGTGCAGCTGGGACCTGGGCCCAAGCCGGCACCCCTTTTGTTGTGCTTGTTCCGAAAGGACTGGCTCCTGCCTGCGGGGCAAGCCGCTTGATATGTTCTTCTGTATGGGTTGAAGCTCTGTGATCCTCTGCCCCTGGAAGTTCGGGGGAAGGGTCACTGGTTTCTCTTATGCCTGTCCTCCGGTAGCCGCGGCAGTGGGGATTCACCCCATTTGTTGGCTAGCTTCTCTAGTTCACTTCCGAACAGGAGGGTTCCCTTGAAGGGCATCCTTGTGAGTCTCGTTTTGGACGATGCGTCGGCCAACCAGCTTCAGAGCCAGAGTTGTCTTCTGGCTGCCACGGCTGATGACACTCCTCTAGATGTGGTGAGCACCAGATCAGAAGCAGCATCCGTGAGGAATGATACTGCTGGTTCCAGGGCTTCCCCGGGAGTTGTTCCTGGTCTGTGATAAGCAGGCGCGTGTCACCACAGCACAGCAGGCCACGATCTGTAGAGACATAGTGGAGATGTCAAAAGACTGTCGAGCATCCTGGAGTGCTGCTCCTCCCTCAACTGGGATAGTAGTGCGCTTCGAGACCGCGCAAACCATGGCATCCACTTTCGGACATGCCAGGAGATCTTTGGCAGCTGGATCCAGAGGGTACATGGTTGCAAGGGCACCTGCCCTTTGAACACAGTCAATTAGCTGCTGGACGGCTTGTAATAGTGGGAAATGACAGGAGGTCTGATGGAGTCCCTCTAGGAGGGGATTTGTCTTAGCCGAGGCACTTGTGCCCGGGATAGTGAGCTCTTTCAAGCTGTGTGTGACCAGGTCTGGAAGCTCGGCCTTGGTGAAGAAGCACCTCATGGTTCGGTGGGGCTCAGTCCCTGGGGGGAGTTCCCTTTCCTCCAGGGGTTCTGAATCCTCATCTGAGTTGTCCGTGTCCCCGAAGGTGGAGCTTCTGGGCGGTGGAATCACTTCTCTGGGCATAGAGGGTCCCGGGATGTTGAGATCCTCTGGCGGAGGTTGTGGCCATATTATCGGAGGCCCCAGCTGCATGTGGACGAAGGTATGCAGGCCTTTGAAGAATTCCACCCAGGAGATAGATGCTGGGTTTAAAATTAAGAGGCATTTGAGGGAGGCTCTCACTGGGGGACACTAGGTCCGGCATAGTGTTCGAGAAGCTATAACCCGGTACCGGCAGGGGAGGGCCATGGGCTGGATCCCCCAGGGCCTCCTCGCACTATATACACAGGGCCGTGGCCTCCTCACGCTGTGCAGCTCTGTGGCATGCTAGGCAAAGGCCTTGAGCCTTCAGCTTCTTCTCCAGTGGTGCCATGGCTTGTGTGCGTAAAATACAGGGCCCAGGTGGCCTAGTTATGCGCTCCGGTGCATCAAAGTTGTGCGTGTAGGATTAGTACATGCTGTTGTGTGCACAGATCGAAGTTATGCGCCTGGCACAGTAAGCATGTGGCTATGCGCATTGCTTGTGCATTCAGTACTTGGGCGCACAAGATATTTGTGCGCACGGCTCGCCTCTGTGCACAGGGTGGCAAACAGGTCAAGATGGTGACTGCGACCATGCGGACAATATGGCGACCACCTCGGAGGGGCTTCACATGGGAGGACCCTCAGATCTGACCGGGGTCTAGCCCTGCTAGGGCAGATCAACCCGGTGGCACTGGCACCGGATGGTGACCTGTGCGACTTCGAGCTTCGGAGACCGGAGACTTTTAAATAGATTTCTACCTTACCTTGTCTCGGCGCTTCCCGGTCTCGTTCCGGGAAGTCTCTGGCTGCAGGGGGGAGAGGGAAATACCTTCACCGCTGCGCTCGAAGTTGCATCCACTGTCTCAGCCTCACCTGATGTCGGGGGCTAGGTCCACGCCGAGGGTCGGCTGCTGGACCGATGCTTACCTCTGAAGGATCACGGAAATCACCTCGGGAAGTCTCAACTGGGAGAGGGACCCAAGGGGTGTCACCGCAGGAGAGCGGGGCTTGTCTGTAGAGGTAAAATTTCTTGTTTTGGTTTTCTTTGGTAAATTACTCTAACGCTGTGCTAGCGTGCATAGAGTCCCGAACTGCTATGGAGACGGAAAATACTGAAAAGCTGCACTTCCTCAAGGGGTATATGTACTAGGACTGACGTCAGATTGAAATCTGATCCATCTCCAACTATCAGGAGTACACTATACCCATTGGTCCTGAGTCCATCTGCTACATGCTATGAAAGGTGCCTTTTTTTTTTTTATTTATTTATTTATTTATTTATTAAAGTTGCCATTCTAAAAGGCTTACTTATCTTATACTCATCTGCAGCCCTTGCAGGACCTTCCATTCAGTTTAAGATCCAGCAGAGAATGAGGCAGACCTGAGAAGAGTAATCTGGCAGCAGCTGCAGAACTGAGCAGTCGGTGGTCCCAGAAGTAGGTACAGCCAAATCTGTCAGTCTATAACAAGCCTGGCAGAGACCGTGGTCTGCTAAGCCTTGTAAGTAAAGGCAGCAGTAATCAAGCAAACTGGGAAGAGAGATATTGCCCATGTACTCCGGTAGCACAGTGATGAAAGAAAAAGTAAGAGGAAAGAGGGAAACAGAAGTAGAGAGAAAGATAAAAAGAAAAATCAAGGTGGAAAGAACCACTTTAAGAGCAGTGGTATAGTGGGATCAGAGTAGAGTATCACTGGATGCCAGGCTGGTAGGAAATAAAGCTTTCTCCTCCTCCAAGCTTGGCATTAAGAACTTTTGTGGAGGGTCCTTAGTTTTATGGCTGTTAGTTTGCCCCTCAGCAGCAAACTACTAGTGTGCCAAATCAACACTGGCAGTTTACTCTAATTCCTGACAGAAGCTAAAAGCTCTTAGTGCTAAAAGAGCATGTTAAATTAAAGTTAGCCCTCTGGGGGTCTTTGTACATAGCACACTAATTGACTAATGAAGTTATACACCTGTTTATCATGTGTACGCACATTAACATTTAGCATGTTGGCATATTAGCTAAACAAAACACTATGTCAGTGTCATTGTACATAGTGTACATGATAATTTTAATGCACCTTTATTACAGTATTCCACAAGATAGCATGAACTGAAAGTAGATTCAGAAGATTTTTCAATTACGTGTAAGTGGCTATAATGAAAAACACAGCTCTTATTTAGAAATGTGCAAAAATATATTAGGACAAGCAGAAAAGGGTACAAAAAATTAACACCAAAAAGAAAACAATGAAAACGTAATATTTAACATATCCCCAATAGCACCACAGAGATTAATGAAGAGAACCAAGATAATTAGCTTTGGAGCATCTATTAAATTTAAAAATGAAACCATCCAAATGAATTGTTGTTAACAATGGATACTCTGTATATGGTAATAAAAGAAAATAAGCAGACCTTAAGAACAGTGGATAGCCCAGAGGCAGAATGAGTCATAACTGTACTAATATTTCATCATCTTCTGTTTTAAGGTTAAAGTACTTGTCAACACAGTTGATACATTTTACTAACAATGGTTTTACTCTAATCTCTCATTTTCAGTTTTTTATTTTCACTTACAAGGAGAAATCAAAAGCCATTATTTTAAGTATGGTTTAACAGTCTAAAATAGCTCAAAAATCCTGAGTACAGCACTGAGACAGGTTTAATGCTATTCACGTGGCTTCTTCCCTGGGTCTCCTATCAGCAAGATGCACCAGGTTTCTACAATACACTCTTTCCTGAGTTTTCCATGCACACTACTTCCACTGTTACTCAAAGGGAAGTCAAGACAGTGTCACCACTCTTTCAAGAGCTAGAGTAAATGTTTATGGTGAGATCCCACGCCCAGGGCTTGATTTACAGCTCACACATTTCTAGGTGCACAATCTTCAGGGCCTTCTTCTCTGCACTCCTCCCCAGTAATATCCTTTCCCCTGCCTCACCGAAAACAGAAGGGAAGCAATGCTTCTTACCTGTATTTGCCTTCTCTGTTTGCTTCAACTGGTCTGAATGCACAGTGCTAACAAGTCTCACAAGACTAAAGGTTCTGCAAGGTTCAGACTTCAAATTAGTAACATAGTAACATTGTAATGACAGCAGAAAGAGACCAAAATGGTCCATCTACTCTGCCCTGCAAGCTTCCCAAGGTAGTAACTGCCACTCCGTGCAAGTTTAGCTTTATTTACTCCCATCTTCCCATTTATTCCCTAACAAAGCCACCCATCTGTCAACCACCAAAGAACGGGCCTTCTCGACAGCGGGGCCCACCATCTGGAATGCCATACCCCTGGACCTTAGGAACCATGTCTGCTGACTTTCAGGAAAAAAACTAAAGACACGGCTGTTCAAACAAGCCTTCCCATGATCAAGACCAGTAACAGCCATGTCACAAATCAGACTTAGGTCTATCAAGTATCTGCCATCATTGTATTTGTAATTAGTTTCTGAGTTAACTCTCTCCATCTCCACAGTTCCATTACTCCAGTTTTATTGTAACTTCTCGCTTCTTCAGCTTAAGGCTATTGTTATAATACCTCTGTTCACTATAAACAGATATGATATGATTTGTATCATGAATGTCTGTATAAAAAAGTAATAAATTAAATTAAATCTTCTAGCTTTTAGGGATCCAGTGTTTATCCCATGCCCCTTTAAAATCCTTCACAGTTTTAGTCTTCACCACTTCCTCCGGAAGGGCATTCCAGGCATCACACCACCCTCTCAGTGAAGAAATATTTCCTGACACTGGCTCGAAGTCTTCCTCCCTGGAGTTTCAAATTGTGACCCCTAGTTCTACTAAATTGTTTCCAATGGAAAAGGTTTGTTGATGACCATGGATCATTAAAACCTTTCAAGTATCTGAAGGTCTGTATCATATCACCCCTGCTCCACCTCTCCTCCAGGGTATATTCAGGTTCCTCAACCTCTCCTCATAAGTCATTCAATGGAGACCACCCACCATTTTGGTCGCCCTTCTCTGAACCACCTCCATCCTGTCTCTGTCTCATTTGAGACACGGTCTCCAGGGAGACAGAAACAGGACAAGCAGTGACAAATACAGGTAAGTGCTGTTGTCCACCGCTGCTGGGGAGGGAGGGAAGAAAGGAGACAGGATCGTGCTGGGGCGGGAGTGTAAAAATTGTGTGTTTCAAATGCCTATTGTACCTAATGAAAATCTGATACTGCACACACCCTGTGAAACAGTAAATAGCAGTGAACTAGTGAACAGAATGTGGACAATGCACATTCAATTTTTTGCCAGGATGCCAGGCTTCATAATAAAAAGAACTATACACAGGCCAGTAACTCAGACCAGTTTTTCTCCATGAAGCAATGCAGTCATGTCAGGCCATGGAAATTCATAAAAAAAATAAGAGTTAGTGAACATCTTTCAGGGGACACCTTCTATTGACTAACCTAACATCTGTGACTATTAATCAAGTAATTTTACTCCCTTCGTCAGTAAGTTCCAGATGAAACATGTTAATACCTGAAAGCTAATATATAAATTAAATTAGTGAATCCATGAATAAGGTATCACCTGAAACTCGGTCAGCCTCTAAGAAAGCCTGTGGATGGAGATACTCTGTCCTAAAGAACTGGCTTTTCTAAGCTAGGTTTAAGAGACACCAGCTGTAACACTCTTACTCTAAGAGGACCATGCATAACACATCCATGAGCTCCAACAGCCACCTGCAAGTAGCAGCTGCCATTGCCCAACACATGTATGTGTGCCCTAAAGAAAAAGTTCTGCACAGTAACTTCAAGTGTCTCTTCTAGATGAAACAGCATGTTTTTACACAAATTAGCACTAATCATTCATAGTTGCAAAACCTCCAAAAGAATCTCAGATTCATGTGACATCCTAAATGAGTCAGAGTTAATTTCATGAACTAGTGTTAATAAAATTCTACTTTATGACAGCAGACTCATAATTGGGCACTAAAACATGACAGGAAGTGCTTTACCTGCCACAGGTGTTCTCACAGACACGAGGCTGAATGAATAGCAGAGGTGTAATAAACACCTACAATACAGTTTGACGTGTCATTATGCAATTTTAATAAAGAAATTTTCTTGATTTTATAGGTTTACAATAGTATTGGGTTTGTTATTTTTACATTAAAAGGCTTGTCATATCAGAACAGGTAAGGGTAACCAATGTCCATAGCCATGTTCTCATACTGTATATAAACAAAATGAATTAACATTTTATATAACTTCAGCCTGGAAAAGTAATCCAGGAACATGAAGGCAATATTACTAAAAAATCTTGTAAAGTCTACCATTTTACGGGTTAATATACTATGTTAAAGTTACTATCTTTTCTTCTTCTTGCTCCTAGTTGTACAACTCCTTGTTTTATTGTAACTGCATCTATACTATGTTTAATACATATTATCTCGTTCTGTTACGGTTATCACCCCATTGTTTATTGTAAACCGGCTTGATGTGACATTTTCACGAATGCCGGTATAGAAAAAATCTAAATAAATAAATAAATAAAAGTGCTGAGCACTGGTGGTTCATTCCAAGTGCTATGCAAAAATATAATATTCAATCGCACAATGGCAATAGCTAGAAGTCTTGTACCTGGCCCCCAGCAGAGGACCATCACTGCATTGAATGGACTAAAAGTAAGTTAACCATAAGTTGAGCAGTAAAAGTTGCTCCAGCAGGAATCATCATCAGAAAGTGTTTACTGAAACTGTTTTACTTCAAAATTGCCCTTACCTGCAACAAACCTCCTTCATCAAAACGAAGAACTTCAATTACATTGTCGGACTGGATGAATGCTGTGAATTAGAAGCACATAGAAATACACCAATTACATAAACAAAAATTGTAAGATGTATTCAACACTGTTTTAAAGTAAAAAATATTTAGCAAAAAAAAAGTATCAGTTTCTTGACCCCACCCCCCATCCAAACTTTTTCCCTTTTATTAAGCCTTATTCCCCAGATGCTCTTCTGTTGGCAGGTCACCATCTGTTCTGTCATGCAGCTTAGCAGCATCAGATCTACAATGGAATCCTACAGGGCTTCTCCACCTCTTAATTCTTGGAGAGAGCAAACATGAAACACTTTCATATTGGGATTTGTCATACTTTCAGATGATCCAGACTGACCATTGGTCTGACCCAGCTTGGCATTTCTAAGAGCATAGTTTATCTTTTACAGATTTTCAAGTTTCCTATCATTGTCCGTTTAATTAATCAATGGCACTAGGAGAAGGTCCCAAACATCACACAAAAGCAACCCTACTGGTCTGACTCAGAAGTACAAAGGTATTAAGTATCTGTGGCCCCTGGTCAAATGTTTATAAATAAGTAAACAAACCAACCAACCTGCTTGGGCATAAGCAAAGGATATGCAATCTGCCATCCAACAGGACAAAGTTATTTTTAAGAATGCCATCCTAGGCTTGTTGGGAAAAAGAAAAACAGCTAGGTGGTCTTTCTATGCTTCTAGTTTGCTCCACATTCAGAGCTCTTTTGAAATCCAAAATGTGTCGGGCTTGCTCACTTAAAACAGGGGCCCTTGGAAAAAATGTTGGAAGGACAAATGACTGATTAAAGTGGAAGTCAGTCAAATACCTTAAGCAGGAAATTTAGGATATGCCACCAAACAAAAATACAGAGTGTTTGGTTTCCCACATTTTTCTACCTATGACTTAGTAAGATAGGGTAGACAGGCCCCTTTTGGAGATATCCAGGTAATTCTGGAGATCAAAACGGGGTGTCCAGAGCTCTCCAACTTGCAAACTAAAAGGCATGGATTTGGCAATAATTATACAAAATCTGCAAAAGAAAGGTCCTCGGGGAAGAAGAACAGAGTACATGTCTTCCCTGATGAGAGCACACACCCCCAACTCACTCTGGTGTAGCCCTCTTTCCCCTCCCTCCATTCTCCACCCAACCATTGGGCTGATACAATAAAAACCGTAGAAGAGCTGGTGCTCCAAGGCGAGCGCCCACTCTCCTGGGCACACGATTGAGTATTTAAATGAGGGCCTGCGATAAAAGGAGGCACTAGGGACACTAGCCCGTCCCTAGCACCTCTTTTTTGACAAAAGTGGCAGCTGTCAGCGGGTTTGACAGCCGACGCTCAATTTTACCGGCTTCTATTCTCGAACCTGACAGCCACGGGTTCGGAAAACGGTCGCTGGCTAAATTGAGCATTCATCTTCCAACCCTTGGGCCGCAGGCAGATTTTAAATTATTTTTTTTTTAATTTTACATTTTTTTAAATTTTGGGGCCTCCAACTTAATATCGCCTTGATATTAAGTCGGAGGGTGTACAGAAAAGCAGTTTTTTCTGCTTTTCTGTACACTTTTCCTGTGCCAGCCGAAATTAACTTCTGCGGCTTTGCTGCACATTTTACTTTCTGTATCGCGCGGAAAAAAACTAATAGGCCCATCAACATGCATTTGCATGTTGCGGGCGCTATTAGTTTTGCGGGGGTTGGCAGCGCTTTGGACCCACTATTCCCCTTGCCTCCCCTACACTCAGGCCAGAAGCATCCAATATAAAGAAGTGATGATTGTATTTATAAAACTGTAAGATGCACCAAGGTTGCAACATGAAAAATATAGGTAAAAGTATTTCACTACAACACTATTCTGATGCATCTGATATTCTCACTCTATCACAAAAAAAAAAGATCAATAAAACCCACAGGCAGGAGCCTGAGCTCCCCTTTTCTTTTACTCTCTCAGCAAGCACCTGCTCTCTTCAGGTTCATGCAGGCCAATCCCACACAAGCCAGCTCCCTCTCCTTCCCAAACCAAATGGGCCAATGTCAGCAATGATTTTTGTTCCATACGGGCAGTTACTGTGGACACCAGCTCCATCTATACCCAAGACATGCAAACTAGACCACAAGGTATAGGGCAACATTTTTTTTTAAGAGTATCTTCTAGTCCAATAAGTACAGTAAGTTATTACAGGAGCAATTAAGTCTACTATAAAAGAAATCAGCAAAAAACCTAGTTGAGGTCTCTAGAAACATGTTCATCACATTCTGGGAAAACCTCTCTTATTAGTGCACCACACAGTAACTCACCCCAGAGTGAAAGCTAAGTAAAAGTCATAACAAAACCCAGAAAAAGAGAACAAATCAAATAGGGAAGTTAGTCAAGCAAGGAATTACAAAGAACACTAGGACTGAATGGTAAACACCAGTGCTTTGTTTTTGATCAGTTTGTTCAAAACAGTGGGCTCTGTGGCAACTAATGTTTAATAAACCCAACTGAAATTAGAAATGTTTCCAGGAAGTCTTTGAAAAGTCAAACTGTTTCATACTAAGGTTCATTCACAGTTTTCTCTATGAAAGGTGAGCAAAAACTCTGCCACAAATTATACTTTCTAAAACTAGACAAAAAGAATTATGCAGACAAGAATGTATGATTTTTTTTTAAACATAAAATGGTATCCACAACCTTCTTTTAATTGATGCAACATGAAGAAATGCATTAAATCAAAATCCAGGTCAGCTGAAATTGTACTATGTCATTTAGTAAAGAAAAACAAATGTATGGTTGGACTCTTCACTGTTCAGCCACTGTTTACACAATAAGGAAAAGTGTTTTCTCAAACAGTGATAAAGCAACCTGAGCACTCATTTTCTGAAACTGCATAAAGTCACCTGCAAAGCTATTTTATCTCCTTGCCCCATAACTACTGAATTGTACTATTATTCTAGTCGTAGGCAAACTAAGGAAGGATGTTTTGTGTAGTTTCAGAAAACATTTAGATGGTAGGATACCTTAATATTCAACTACTATAACTACAAGAACATGAGTGAGCAGATTACAAGCTGAGTCATGGACATCAGTGACCCAATACTATGCTTGATGTTACAGAAACAGCATATGCACTTTAGGCAAATATCCTGAAAACAGACATTTCAGTCAGATCACCGACAATTCTTTCCACCCCAATTCTTATGAACTACAGCATAATTACAGCATGAACAGAAGGCATACTCGAAGATTTTAAAATAACAGTACACAAGGGGTAGATTTTCAAAGGGGCCCGGCCACGTGCATAAACCCCGGTACACGCATGGCCAGACACTGCACATGCCGGGCACATTTTCAAAGGGGCCTGACCATGTGCTTAAAACCCATACGCACATAAGTGCCGGGCCTTTCTGAAGGGGCGGGCCAGGCCAGTGGCATTGATCGCTGTCCAGGCTGCTGGCGTGCGCAACTTACTTCAGGTCGGGCCCTGAAGTAAATTAGAAAACAAAAAAAACAAAAAAAAGGTAGGATTTAGGGGTTGGGTAGGAGATTAAAAGGGGAAGGGAGGTTAGGAAAGTTCCCTCCCAGTTGGCTCCTGAAGAGGGAACTGGGGAAGGCCAGGATGCGTTGCTGTGCAGAAATTGTATTAGTCTCCCCCCTTGCGCGCACTGCCCACACATGCGGATTATAAAATCCGGCACGCATGTGTGCACGGCCCCCAGGTTTTATAACATGTGCACAGCCCCCAGCGCTCGCATGTTATAAAATTGATGCGACCATGTGCTCGTGCCGGGAAGCACGTGCACCATTGAAAATCTACCCTAAATGTAATAAAAAGTGCATACCAAAATGTGTCAAACTAGTTTAAAAAAGTATGAAGTACTAAGATCAAAAGGGGGAAGCAAATGGACAAATCAGTATTTTGAAGGCTCTGATAATTCTGCTTCTATTTAAGAAAAACAAAGCATCTCTATAATTTGAAGGGTACCAGATCAGGAACTTTATTCCTGTTTCTGCTATGGCTCAGAGAGGTCCAACAAGAGCTCAGAAGAAGATCCACCAAAATAAAGCATAAATCCAAGCCTGAAAAATATAATATTTATTCTAAGTTACTGGCAATTTAAAATATTAGACAAAGACAAATTCCCTAAATTCCAATCCAACGTTTCTAAATGAGCAACTGAATGGCATTTTTCAGTGTAAACACTTGGGAATCCTTAACTAATGTAATTAATAATAATGTTTGCCAAAAAACCTCATGAATTTCACTGGCAGGCTCTCTTTTCACCCAGGACAAAGTACAAAGCAAACAAAAGGCAGCACCCAGAGCAGCAGCTTTTATTCAGGCAGTTCAAATCAAAAACCACAACCTTCAGATACCACTCCCACCCACCACCTTTGTAAAGGCAGCAAATAAATATTTTCTGCTTTGCAGTTCAACTGAAATCTATTCAAGAATAGCCAACTTAAATTTCCACTCCCTCATGGAGGGAAATAGCTTCTGATAAAATATAAGTTAAGGCTTAGAGGGGGAGGGAAGTTTCGTTACCAATAAACAGGTAGCTGGCAAGTAAAGTTAAGAGGGAGGCAAGCAAGGAATGCAGCATCTCTTCACCCGTGTGCCTCTTCTATCGCCAATCTGTGGTTTTGCTTTTATGGTTTTGTCGTTTTATAACTTACATGCACTCTACACGCTGTTTCCACTCAGTCTAGTTTAACTGGAGAGAAAAACAAGTGGCTTAAAATGACTTCCTCTGAAGTTCAAAACTCACTGTGCACAAACGAGTGACCAAATTCTCAGGACTAGGATAGAAAGAACTAGAACAGCTTTTACACAGTTCTCTACTGTTTGTCTCTCTAATACCTCAGGTCTAGGCACATCAGACATACGGGTCGATACTGTAAGGCCGCGGTAGAAACAGTGCGGCAGTGTCAGGCGCACCCTTCCTCCCCGCACGCACAGTTCTCTTGACCTAGCGCCTGATACTCTCTTCTAATTGCATGCAAATGCATGCCGCGGCTGTGAAGCGTTAGGGAAGGGTTATGCCCGCGCAACCCATTTTACTGTATAGGCGCTTAATACAGCGCCTATACAGTAACCTGGGTGCGCTGGTACCTGTCATTTCAAATGTCATTCGAAATGACATTTGAAATGACAGGCACCAGGAAGTGTAAAACACAAAATTTTTAAATACCTGTCGGAAGGCCGCGTGGGTCCAGGCGGTCGGCAGGCGGGATCCGGGGGGGCGGGTGGTCGCGTGTTAAATCTAGGCTACGGGCGGGTGGGCGCCTGTTTCAAGCGGGCGGCGGCGGGAGCCGGGTGGTCGCGTGTTAAATCTAGGCCGGGTCGCACAGGCGCGCATTCATTCACTGCCGGTGGGGGCAGCCCCCACTGCCGGTGGGGGCTGCCTCCGGAAGCCCCCACCGGCAGTGAATGAATGCGCGCCTGTGCGACCCCTGCGATTCGGTGCTCAAGGCAGTCACATGCCGTGACGTCGGGCGTCGTGACGTCACGCCTTGAGTGCCGAATCGCAGGGTTCGCACAGGCGCGCATTCATTCATCCAGGCGGAGGAACCGGCGGCGAAAGCAGCCGGCTCCTCCACCTGGATGAATTCGCACAGGCGCGCATTCATTCATCCAGGCGGAGGAACCGGCGGCGAAAGCAGCCGGCTCCTCCGCCTGGATGAATGCGCGCCTGTGCGACCCCTGCGATTCGGTGCTCAAGGCAGTCACATGCCGTGACGTCGGGCGTCGTGACGTCACGCCTTGAGCGCCGAATCGCAGGGTTCGCACAGGCGCACATTCATTCATCCAGGCGGAGGAACCGGCGGCGAAAGCAGCCGGCTCCTCCACCTGGATGGATGAATTCGCACAGGCGCGCATTCATTCATCCAGGCGGAGGAACCGGCGGCGAAAGCAGCCGGCTCCTCCGCCTGGATGAATGCGCGCCTGTGCGACCCCTGCGATTCGGTGCTCAAGGCAGTCACATGCCGTGACGTCGGGCGTCGTGACGTCACGCCTTGAGCACCGAATCGCAGGGGTCGCACAGGCGCGCATTCATTCATCCAGGCGGAGGAACCGGCGGCGAAAGCAGCCGGCTCCTCCGCCTGGATGAATGCGCGCCTGTGCGACCCCTGCGATTCGGTGCTCAAGGCAGTCACATGCCGTGACGTCGGGCGTCGTGACGTCACGCCTTGAGCACCGAATCGCAGGGGTCGCACAGGCGCGCATTCATCCACTGCTGGTGGGGGCTGCCGGAGGCAGCCCCCACCGGCAGTGAATGAATGCGCGCCTGTGCGACCCGGCCTAGATTTAACACGCGACCACCCGGCTCCTGCCGCCGCCCGCCTGAAACTAACGCGCGTCCACCCGCCGCCGCCTGGAACAGGCGCCCACCCGCCCGCGGCCTAGATTTAACACGCGACCACCCGGCTCCCGCCGCCGCCCGCCTGGACCCACGCGGCCCTCCGACAGGTATTTAAAAATATTTTTTTTTCTGACAGGTTTTATGTGTCCCACAGCATTACATTTTCTCGATCATCTCTGTATCACTTTTTTTTTTATTGTGTTTTATTGTTTTTGAGTATCTTAAGTGGTGTCGATGGATTTGTTACTAGACTCACAGTCCTAACTCCTACTAGGGGGAGGCGGTAAACTAACACATTAAGGCCGCGGCAAAACAGCGGGTTACTAAGGAGATAATATCAGCGCCCGTTACAGTATCGGAGGGGAATAGCTAATTCCTTCATTATACAGCTAATTTGTTCATTTACATGCTGTGTGCGGAAAGGGTTATGTGTCTATTTTACGAAGCGCTAAGGACGTGTGAAACTGGAGACTGTATCGCTGGATCGCCTTACTCGTCTGTATTGTGCGCTCCCAGCACGTTACAGACGGGAAATCTTCAACCGCACGTTACTGTATCGACCCGATAGTGACTTAAAGCAAGTGTTTAATGAGTCTAATATGCATGGCCTGACTGCTAAATCGGAGCCTCTCCAAGATGTAACAAGGCAAACGACATCTCCTCAATGGCACCAATCATATCAAAGGCCAATTTTGATATTTGACAGTCTTTCTTGATATATTTCCATTCCAAAAATATCTATTTTATGGCACTGTAGCATCTTCTCCTGTTAATCAACATGATTAATCCAGATTTTCTTTAGCCAACAATATTTGGTATATTTAGAACCCCAGGGGGTTCATCCTAAAATCACAGCAGCAGCTGATTATCTTCTTTGTACTGTGTATTGATTGTATATTACTGCTCTGACTTTAATTCAATAACATCTTTTGCTGAAGAAAAAAGGGAGGGGTGCAGTTTTATCAGGGTATTTTAATATGTCACCAGAAAATAAGTAGTACAGATATCCAAGTATTGCTGCTGCCTGACAGATTAAATCAGATTTGGGGCCAGTCTGTGGCTCAATGTCAAGTGGCTTGCATAGTCATGTGGAAGAGACTTGGGTTCAATTCCCAAGCAAGGCTTCTGTGCTCCAGGTTGGCCAGGGATGTTGAAGAGAAAGCATTTACAACCTGTGAGGGGACTCTTGCCAACTGCTCATGGCAACATGTAGTGGCCAGCCTTGAGATTGATGTTAGCTGGGTTCCACAGGAAGCCAAGATTTAAGGCCCCTAGCCAAAGGTTTTCACTGTGATGACTGGGCTGATTTAGGAAGGGGTTATAAAATTAAAGAAAAAGACCTAGGGTAGCTGTGACTGGACACTCATAGCTTTGTAGTCCAATGCACATTGGTTCTGACTGAACTGGAACTCAAAAGGAGGAAATCACCACACCGCCACGTAGAAAACCAAATATAATTTGTCTCCGTACAACTGAAGTTTTATTTCCTCTCTTTCACATTAGCAAAGAAAATATTAATCACTACCTGGACAGACTAAAATACCTTTATTTTGAAGAATGTTCTGAACAAGAATTGCTGAAAGGATGCAGACTATAAATACCTGTCTTGTTAAGAACATGGATATTGGGGTTTCTTAGTACCTTTCAATTTCATCCAGAGACTGACAAAGGAAGCCAGAGCCAGACTTACTTTATTCTCCTCCTCTCAGAACAGCTGGCAATATATGAACATATTGCCCATAAGCATAAATGTACTTTAATGGAGAAATTACTTACCTGATAATTTCGTTTTCCTTAGTGTAGACAGATGGACTCAGGACCAATGGGTATTGTGCTCTCCTGATAGCAGATGGGAGACGGAGTCAGATTTCAAGGCTGTCATCCTACATATACCCGTGCAGTAAGCTTAGCTCTTCAGTAGTCTCTTCGAAAAGCCAGAGTGGATATATGTTGCTTAATACTTGACTAAACTTGATAAACCTTGAACTGGTTCAACTGATTATATATATATTTTTTTTTTAAACTGGAGACCGCCAGTGCATTCAAATGATAAACGCAGACACCAAACTGTGGGTTTCGAACTAGGGGTAGGCAGTGGTTTACCTGTGTTTGCTTAATCTCGAGATGTGTTATCAGATGTTCTCAATTTCTGGAACAGCCGTGGGCAGGATGCTGAGTCCATCTGTCTACACTAAGGAAAACGAAATTATCAGGTAAATAATTTCTCCATTTCCTAGCGTGTGGCCTGATTGACTCAGGACCAATGGGATGTACAAAAGCTACTCCCGCATAGGGTGGGAGGCTGCCCGTGGCCCACTTAGTACTGTCCTTGCGAAGGCTGTATCCTCCCTGGCCTGAACATTCAGGTGGTAGAACCTGGAGAATGTTGTAGGGAGGACCACATCGCCGCCCGACAGATTTCAGCTGGCGACAGCAGCTTGGTTTCAGACCAGGAGACTGCCTGGGCCCTTGTAGAATGAGCCTTGACCTGTGGAGGTAATGGCTTTCCTGCCTCTATATAGGCTGCCTTGATTACTTCTTTGATCCAACGGGCTATGGTCGCCCGCGATGCCGCTTCCCCTTGTTTCTTCCCGCTGTGAAGAACGAACGGGTGGTCAGTTTTGCACAAGGGTTCCGATCTTTTCAAGTATCTGACTAGGATTCTGCTGACATTCAGGTGGCAAAGGAGGCATGAGTCTTCCGAGTCCTTGTGCTCTTCTGTAGATGGTAAAGATATGGTTTGTTTCATGTGGAACTGGGAAACTACTTTCGGTAGGAAGGATGGTACAGTACAGTACACAACATATCGTGATCAAGAGACGTAGTGACAGACCACGTGTAGGTCTGAAGGAATCCCTTGCTAGGAAGTCTAGTACTAGGTTGAGGTTCCATAGAGGGACTGGCCACTTTAGGAGTGGTCGGAGTTGCTTAACCCCTTTCAGAAAGCAAGACACATCTGGATGAGTTGATAAGTCTGGTACCGTCCACTTCGGATCTGAAGCAGGCCAGTGCTGCAACTTGGACCTTAAGGGAGTTGAGAGACAACCACTTCTTCATGCTGTCCTGCAGGAATTCCAGGATCGTGGGAATCTTGGCTGTCCGCGTGGGGAGACCACGGTCTTCACACCAGGCTTCGAATACTCTCCAGATTCATATGTAAGAGATATGGAGAACTTACGTGCCTGGAGCAGGGTGTCAATCTCGGCCTTCGAATAGCCGCGCTTCCTCAGGCTAGCTCTCTCATACCATAAGAGAGAATCAAGCCAGATCTTCGTGGAAGAAGGTGCCTGTGCGGAGGTAGACGCAAAGGGTCCCCTGCAAGTAGTCTTCGCATGTCCACATACCATGGCTGCCTTGGCCAGTCTGGGGCGACTAGTAGAACAAGCCCCCTGTGGTGCTCTATCTTGTGGATGATCCTGCCCAGTAGTGGCCAGGGTGGGAAGGCGTACAGGAGGTCTTCCTCTGGCCAGTTCTGGACGAGAGCATCGATTCCCTGGGATTGTGGTTCTCGTCTGCGACTGAAGAACCTGGGAACTTGGGCATTGAGATGGGTTGCCAGTAGATCCATGACTGGGGGACCCCAGTGGTTTACTATCAGCTGGAAGGCCTTGTCCGCCAGCAACCATTCCTCTGGGTCTAGGCTCTCCCTGCAGAGGTAGTCTTTTCCCGCAATGTGGGAGACTGAATTGCAGGTTTATTTTCACCCACGCCATGAGGGGGTCTATCTCCAGAGACACCTGCTGGCTCTTGGTACCTCCCTGGTGGTTGATGTAGGCAACGGTTGTCACGTTGTCAGACATGACCGACTGACTCGCCCCGGAGCCTGTGACCGAATCATAGGCAGGCTAGTCTGACAGCTTGAGCTTCCAGGCGGTTTGTGTTAAATCCCGCCTCTTCCTTGTTCCATTGTCCCTGGGCCATCAGTTCCTGACAGTGGGCTCCCCACCCTTGCAGGCTCACATCCGTGGTGAGCAAGATCCAGTTCGGTGGGGATAGGTTTACTCCTCTGCTTAGGTGGTCTTCCTGTAGCCACCATTGGAGCTGGTCCCGAACCTCTGCTGGTAGCTGGAGGTGAATTGAGTAGATCTGGGACATTGGGTTCCATCGTGACAGAAGAGAATGCTGTAGTGGTCGCATATGGGCCCTTGCCCATGGAACGACTTCCAGAGTTGATGTCATGAGGTCAATGACTTGAAGGTAGTCCCATACCTTAGGGCGAGCATAGGTCAACAGTTTTCGCAATTGATCCATCAGTTTCCTTCTCCTTGGAAGGGGGAGGAATACCTTGTTCAGATTGGTGTTGAACCGGACTCCCAGGTACTCTAGTGATTGGCTCTTGGCTGTATTCATGCACACACTAGCTCCTGCAGTAGCTTCTTGACTCTGGTGGTTGGTTGTCGACTCTCCTACGGAGACTTTGCCCTGATCAGCCAATCGTCCAAGTAAGGATGTACCAGGACTCCTTTCCTCAGTGTTGCCGCCACTACCACCACAATTTTGGTGAAGGTTTTGGGAGCGGTAGCTAAACCGAAGGGTAGTCCTTGGAACTGGTACTGATGACCCAGTATCACAAAATGTAGGAAGCGCTGGTGGTCCCGATGGACCGGGATGTGAAGGTTGGCTTCAAATAGGTCCAGAAAGGTTAGAAATTTTCCTGGTTGTACTGCCATTATAACGGAGCGTAGGGTTTCCACGCGAAAGTGAGGTACTCTCAGGTAATTGTTGATTGTGTCGAGGGTCCAGGATGGGCCGGAATGCTCCTTCATTCTTGGGGACAATAAAATAGATGGAATAGTAGCCGGTATTTTGTTGGGTCGCGGGCACCGGGGCTATTGTCTTCAGGCTGAGTAGTCTTGCTAGTGTGGTTTCCACTGCCAGCCTCTTGGAGTGGGAGTGGCAGGGTGATATAAATTTGTCTCAAGGGATGCTGTGGAATTCCAGAGAGTACCCTTCTTGAATGATAGTTAGGACCCACTTGTCCGATGTTCTCTCGACCCATCTTTGGTAGAAGAGGACAAGTCTGCCCCCTATGTCTTCTTCCTGTGGATGGGTCTGCATCTTCTCATTGTGGGGTATTGTCCAGAGCCTGCTCCCCTCTTGGTGTGTCTGTTGCGAAAGGACCGAGTCCTTCCTGAGGGGCAAGGTGCTTGGGTCTGTGTGTTCTTGTAAGGTCTAAAACAATGCAATCCTCTGCCCTTGGTTCGTCTGGGGGAGGAGCACCAAATTCTTTTGTTCCTATCTTCCGGTAGTCGGGGTACTGGAGATTCACCCCATTTGTTGGCTGACTTCTCCAATTCGCTTCCAAATAAGAGATCCTTTAAAAGGCATTCTTGTGAGGTTTACTTTGGATATCGCATCAGCCAACCAATTCCGGAGTCATAGTTGTCTTCTGGCTGCCACTGCAGAAGCGATGTTACTGGCGGAGGTGCGCCCGAGATCTGAGGTAGCCTCAGTGAGGAAAGATACCGCAGGCTCCATCATTTCTCCAGGCGTAGTTGCATCTCTGGAGAGGAACAAACAGGAATGTGCCACCAATGTGCAGCAGGAGGCAATCTGCAATGTCATTACTGATACGTCAAAGGATTGCTTAAGGATGGATTCCAGTCATCTGTCCTGGGAATCCTTCAGTGCCGCTCCTCCCTCAATGGGAATCATGTGCGCTTTGAGACTGCACAGACCATAGTGTCCACTTTTGGGAAACATAGGCGTTCCTTGGCCGTGGGTCCAGAGGATATAGGGCTTCTAGGGCGACCCGCCCTCCTTTGAAGCTCTCCTCTTGGGCATTCGTTTCCAGGTCAATCAGTTCCTGGATAGCCTCCAACATAGGAAAGCAGTATGAGGCCTTACGGAGGGACACCAAGATGGGGTTCTTCTTTGGTTCCACTATAGGGTCAGTGCCTAGAATTATCAGCGCCTTCAGCGTCTGGGACACGAGGACTGGTAATTTGTCCTTGTGGAAGCATCGAAGCATGGTTCGGTATGGTTCCATCCCTGGGGGGATTTCTCCTTCTTCCAGGGAGTCAAGTCTCGTCATCCGAGATGTCTGGATCCTTATTAGGGAGGCTCTTGGTTAGGAGAAGCATGTCTCAAGGAACCCGGGAGGTGCCGGGAAGGTCCTGTGCCTCTGGCAGGGGTTGAGTCTGGTACGCAGCAGGGCCTGGACAAAGGTTTGCAGCCCTTTAAAAAATTCCACTCAGGAGAAGGTCTCTGGGTCCATGTTGATCCCCGGGGGGGGGGGTTGTAGTAGAAACCCCAGATGTGCCTTCCTATGGGGGCACAGAGTTGGAGATACATAGGTCTGGGGTACCGTGCTACCGGATCCCTCTCCTGGCTGAAGGGGGCCTTGCTTTGGATCCCCCTGGGCCTCTTCGCTCTGCTAGCATAGGAAGTATTCCAATTCAGGTTGCACGGCTCTTAAGTGTCAGGCTGGGCAGAGGAAGTGTACCTTGGCCTTCTTGGATGGCGGTGCCATTGTTTGTGCACGTGGAGAGCTTCAAACTCTGCTGTGCGTGTAGGTATGCGTGCGGATGCGCTTAGTTGTGCGCGCCGATGTGCAGAGGTTATGCGCACAGGCTAAGGACTTTGTGTGACCGACTCTGATGTGCGTGCCGCTCTGCGCACGGCTCTAAGGACACACTGAAGTTAGGCCTGCCCC
Organism: Rhinatrema bivittatum; assembly: GCF_901001135.1. Classification (NCBI taxonomy): domain Eukaryota; kingdom Metazoa; phylum Chordata; class Amphibia; order Gymnophiona; family Rhinatrematidae; genus Rhinatrema; species Rhinatrema bivittatum. The sequence continues at coordinate 365,730,067 of NC_042619.1, forward strand.
GTGCATACCACCGGTTGGGGAGGGGGCTGGAAAATGGTGCTGACGAACCCGATGGCAAGATGGCACCTCCCCGAAGGGTCTCCACATGTGTGGACCCTTGCACTGGGTCGGGGCCTAGCCCAACCCAGGCTGCTCAACCCGATCAGTGCCCTTTAAACCTCATCAGTTGTAACTCAGATGGATATAGTCTGTAACACCTTTTCCCAGTTTAGCATCATCCGATGTCTGTTGGTCTACACAGTAGTGTGATGTAAACGTATGTAAGGAAGACCACGTCGCTGCTTTACAGATGTCTATTGGTGGTACTTGCGAGAGGTGGGCCAGTGAGGTGGACACTGCCCTTACTTGGTGTGCATTCGGGCGGGAGGTTAAGACTAGTTTCCTCTTGGCATAGCAAAATTGAATGCATTGGGCGATCCAGCTGGATATAGTCTGTTTTGCCACCAGAAGCCCAGGAGCGTTCGGGTTGAAACAAATAATTGGGACATCCTTGTCTCCGAATGTGTACGTCGCTTATAATACACCAATGCCCTCTTGCAGTCTAATGTATTCAGAAATCGTTCCCTTTCGTTCTGATGTGGTTTGGGAAAGAACGCTGGTAACTCGATGGATTGGTTCAAATGGAATTGGGTGACTACTTTTGATAGGAACGATAGGTGCGTCCACAGTACTACCTTGTTATAGAAGAATTGCAGGTATGGGGTGTAGTGCACCAATGCCTGGAGCTCACTCACTCTGCAGGCTGACGTTAGAGCGATGAGAAATACTACTTTCCATGTGAGATTTGATGTGGGCCTCATCCATTGGTTCAAATGGCGCTACCATCAATTGCTCCAGCAGTAGATTGAGATTCCATGGCACTGGAGGCTTGGAGATGGGAGTTCGAAGATGAGTGAGGCCTTTCAGAAATCTTGAAATGAAAGGATGGACAGAGATCGGTTGTCCTTTTTACGGCCAGTGAGAAGCAGCTATTGCACTGAGATGTACTCGAATCGACGAGGTAGCGAGACCCGTCAGATACAATGAGTGAAGATAATCCAGTAACTTCTCCGGTGAGCAGTCCAAGGGGAGGTATTCCTTCAGAGAAACACCACGTCTTGTACCGTTTCCACCTGAAACTATAGTTCCGACGGGTAGAGGGTTTGAGGCTAGGAGAACAGCCTGCGCGACTGATATGCCTTGTTCCATCAAGAGGAGCCGCTCAATCTCCACGCTGTCAAGTGTAGGGAGCTGTGCATGGGATGGAGCAGGGTTCCCTGTTCTTGCGTCAAGAGATCGTCTGTCCGGCAGCAATATCGAGTTCGCTACGGACAGATGTAGCAGATGAGTGTACCACGGTTGGCAGCTATCAAGATCAATTGTGCTGCATCTCGTATGCATTTTTGTAATGTTCGTGTTATGAGGGGTATCGGAGGGAATGCGTACATGAGAGGTTCAGTCCATGGAAGGAGGAACGCGTCCTGTGCTATCCGGTCTTGGCTGGCCCAAACTGAACAAAAACGAGGAAGTCTCGTATTGAGTTCCGTGGCGACGAGGTCCATGGTCGGTTGCCCCCATGTGTGGAACAACATATCCACCACCTGCTGGTTGAGTGTCCATTCGTGGGTAAAATATCCTGCTGAGGCGGTCGGCTTGAGTGTTGACAGCTCCTGGCAGGTATGTCGCTTGCAAGTGCATGGAGTGGCGAGCCGCATGCTCTAGAATTTACAGGGTTTCCTTGCACAGGGACCAAAATCCGGTCCCTCCTTGTTTGTTGATGTAGAACATGACCTTTCGGTCTTTTAAGTGCGGAAGGAACGTGTGGAGGGCGTTCTTTATCACTCTGAGTTCCAATAGGTTGATTTGTAGGTATTGTTCCTGAGTGGACCACAGTCCCTGTGGTTTGCAGGTGGTCCAGATGTGCCCCCCAGCCCTTGCGGGAGGCATCTGTAGTCAGGACTGCATTGTGCGGGGGAGTGGAGAACAGCGTTCCTGTTTGTAGATTTTTTCCCTTGAGCCACCACTGTATATCCTGTAGCATTACCTGAGTTAACTTCACTCTCGTCGTTAACAGTTGTGAGTGTTGCTTCCATTAGCGTTTGAGTCCCCACTGTAGACACATGTGAAGCTTCGTATTGGGAACGGTATAAATGGCTGCAGTCATATGACCTAGGACTGTGAGGATTTGCCATGCCGACAGTGTCTTGAGGACTCGGGTGGCTCGAAAGACGATGCATCTCTAGTCTCCTGTCCTTTGGTAGGAACGCTCTGGCACGGATGGTGTCGAGATGCGCTCCAATGAACTGAAGGGATTGCGTCTGAATGAGCATTGATTTTTGGTAATTGACTATGATCCACAAACTGTTCAAGCATTGAAAAGTCTGGTGTAGGCAGTCGTTGAGAAGGTGGGGTTTGGATGCTACTATGAGCCAGTTGTCCATATAGGTAAAAATTTTGATGCTCCGTTGGAGATGTGCCACCACCACTGCCATGCATTTGGTGAAAACCCTGGGGGCTGCCGAGAGGCCAAAGGGTAGTACCTGATATTGATAATGTTGTTTCTAAAATTGGAAGGATAGGTACTGCCACGAAGAGTAGTGTATAGGAATGTGGGTATGGGCATCTTTGAAATCTATGGAGCACATCCAGTCCTTGGGTTGGAGAAGCAGTAAGATAGTCTTTAGGGACACCATTTTGAACTTCTCTTTGACCAAATGTTTGTTCAACTCTGAGATCTGTCTCAGTCCTCCAGTTTTCTTGGGAATTAGGAAATACAGCAAGTAGAATCCCTTGTTGCGAGCATGAGATGGAATTCGACAGATCGCTCGCTGGTGGAGGAAGAGGGATGCGATTTCCTGTTGTAGTTGACTCTGTTGGCCCCGAGGTTGGTGGGGTAATAGGTGTGGTAGAGTGGGTTTGGCGTTGAAACGGAATTGATATCCCTGTCTTACTACTTCCTGTAGTAGTATGGTAGGCATAAGGAAATCCTGCCTGGTGGGTACCGTGGCAGTGATTATGGCAGCTGCACTAAAAAGAGGGGATCGATTTAGCAGTCACCTGAGGCTGCTGTGTCGTTGGTCACTGTGGCCTTGGTCTGCCTCTCCTAGGGTGAAGAGGCTGAGATGTCGCCGCTGTAGTGGATTATAAGGAGCGGGTCGAAATTGTTGGTAGTGTCGAAAAGGTCGATGGGTATATGGTTGCCTGCGAGTAGGTGTGTATCATCTACATGGCGTGCCGAAGGAAGGGTTTTGGGTCAGCGATTGAACCACAACCGCCTGGTCTTTCAAATTCAGGGAAGTCAGAAATTCTCCCGGCTGTACCGCTCTTATGACTGAGCATAAGTGTGGTACCGTCAGGTAGCGGTTGACAGACTTGATGTCCAGTATGGGCCAGTACGTTCCCTCTTTCTTGGAGACGATAAAATAGATGGAATAGTGTCCAGTATTTCCCTGGTGTGCATGCACCGGTGTTATGGCTTTTAAGGAGAGCAATTTGGTTAGTGTGGTTTCCACTGCCATCTTCTTGGAGGGGGAATGGCAGGGAGATTTCACAAATTTGTCTGGAGGGATGCTGTAGAAGTCCAGAAAGTATCCCTCTCGAATGATGGTTAGGACCCACTTGTCAGACGTTATCTTGACCCATCTTTGGTAGAATTGGGCAAGCCTGCCCCCTATGGCTTCTTCCTGTGGATGGGTCTTGTTGATTCTCACTGCGGGGGTGCAGCTGGGGCCTGGACCTGAGCCGGCTCCCCTCTTGTTGTGTTTGTTCCGAAAGTACTGGCCCCTGCCTGCGGGGCGAGCTGCTTCGTATGTATTCTTGTATGGTCTGAAACACTGTGATCCTCTCTCCCCCCTGACATCCAGGGTCAGAGGCATTGGCTTCTCTTGATCTTGTCCTCCAGTAACCGAGGTACTGGAGATTCGCCCCATTTGTCGGCTAACATCTCCAGTTCGCCGAACAGGAGGGTTCCTTTAAACGGCATTCTCATGAGTTTAGTCTTGGACGGCGCGTTGGCTGACCAGCTTCGGAGCCAGAGCCAGCTTCGGAGCCGGATCTCATCCATTGGCTGCCATAATGGATGAGATTCCCCTGGCTGAAGTGCGCACCAGATCAGAGGTCGCATCCGTGAGGAAGGATATTGCTGGTTCTAACGTTTCGACTGGTGTGGTAGTGTTCCTGGCCTGTGACAAGCATGCATATGTCACCACGGCACAGCAGGCAGCGATCTGCAGTGACATAGCTGCTGCCTCAAATGACTAAGGATGGACTCCTGACGTCTGTCCTGGGCATCCTTGAGTGCCGTTCCTCCTTCGACTGGAATGGTGGTGCGCTTTGTGACTGCACAGACCATGGCATCCAATTTGGGGAACTCCAGGAGATCTTTGGCTGAGGGTTCCAGTGGGTATAGAGCTTCTAAGGCCCGTCCTCCCTTGAAACTGGCCTCCAGGGCATTCCATTCCAGGTCGATCAGCTGTTGTACGGCTTGCAGCAATGGGAAATGGCGTGAGGCCTGACAGAGCCTGACCAGAAGAGGGTTCATCTTTGGCTCCGCTGAGGCACTTGTGTCTGGGATGGCCAGCTCCCTCAGACTCCCGGACACGAGGTCTGGTAGTTCGTCTTTGGAGAAGAAACACATCATGGTTCGATATGGTTCCGTTCCTGGAGGGATTTCCCCTTCCCTCCAGGGAGTCTTGGTCTTCCTCCAAGGTGTCCGTGTCGCCTAAGGTTAGGCTTCTGTCCAGAGGAGGCACGTCTCTGGGAGGCTGAGAAAGGCCTGGGAGGTTAGGGTCCTCTGGTGGAGGCTGTGGTGCCGATTGCACCTGGACGAAGGTTTGCAGACCCTTAAAGAGTTCCACCCAGGAAAAGGTTCCTGGGTCTATATTGAACCCAGCGGTGTTCCCCGAAAGCCCTGTCTGGAGGGCCGAGCTGGGGATAGAGAGGTCTGGGGTACTATCCGTAGATCCGGATTCCTGTACTGGCTGGGGGGGACCCTGCCCAGGTTCTCCCAGAGCCATCACGCACTTTAGGCCCAGGGCAGTAGCCTCTTCATGCTGCACAGCTCTTATGTGGCAGGCTGGGCAGGGGGCTCTCGTGCTTTGGCTTTCTTGGCCGGTGGTGCCATGGTTTGTGCGCATAGGGGCGTTCAAACCTGGTCTGTGCGTTTACATGCGCGCACCGGGAGGCTTAGATATGCGCTCCGGGTGCACAGAAAGTGTGCATGCAGGCCGGTCTGTGCACTTATGGGGATGCGTGCCTCGCTGTGTGCACGGCTCAGTTAGGCAAACAGTACGGCGATCGGGGGGGGGGGGGGGGGGGGGGGAATGGCACCGGCGACCATGCAATTAAGATGGTGACACCCCCCTCCCCGAGGGTCTCCACGTGGGAGGACCCTCAAGCCAGATCGGAGTCTAGCCTGGCAGGGGCTGTTCAACCCGATGGGAAGACGCTAACGGGCGATCTGTGCAGCTAACGGAGACTTGTCTCTGTGCTTCCCGGTCTCCAGCTGCGGCGGGAGAGGGAAATACCTTCACCGCCGCGCTCAGTCTTGCACCCGCTGCCTCTCAGCAGCTCTCTCTTGGGGGCTAAGTCCATGCCGGGAAAGGCCGCCAGACCGAGGCTTACCTCTGAGGGATCTCAGAAATCACCTCGAATTCTCGACTATGGGAGGGACCCTTAGGTGTCACCGCAGGAGAGCGGGGCTAGTCTTGTACAGGTAAGATTTTGGAATTTTCTCTTTTGGGTTTGGATTTTCTAATGCTGTGCAAGCGCATGTAGAGTCCCAAACTGCTATGGAGACTGAGAAATACTGAAGAGCAGAGCTTCCTGCAGGAACATAAGAACATAAGAAAATGCCATACTGGGTCAGACCAAGGGTCCATCAAGCCCAGCATCCTGTTTCCAACAGTGGCCAATCCAGGCCATAAGAACCTGGCAAGTACCCAAAAACTAAGTCTATTCCATGTAACCATTGCTAATGGCAGTGGCTTTTCTCTAAGTGAACTTAATAGCAGGTAATGGACTTCTCCTCCAAGAACTTATCCATTATGTAGTGCTGACGTCAGATTGAAATTTGACTCAGTCTCCGACTGCTATCAGGAGCACACTATACCCATTGGTCCTGAGTCCATCTGCTACACACTAGGAAAAGCAAGTTTGCTTACCGTAAACAGTATTTTCCATAGATAGCAAGATGGATTAGCCATGCTGTCTTGGATGATGTCATCTGACTGCACACAGTTCAGAATCTTCTCTAGGTAGCAGAGCTGTGATGCTTTGCTCACGCATAGCAGTTCCCCACACGATTGTCCCGCTCTGGTTTCCTCAGTTGATAGCAAAGATTGTACCTTGTTTAGAGACTGCCAGGGAGGAGGTCTAGGACTGGGTGAAGATCTGTACATTTTGGGTAGAGGAAGTATTGGGATTAGAACTCCTTGCAAATGAAAGCTGTGGAACATGTTGGATGGCATTTTGTGTCAGCAGCTTCTTTGCTTCTAGATGCAACTGCAAAATGTGAGAAAGATCCCTAATGAGTGGGGCTAGATGAGGGAGATTCGGGGAAGTGATGAAGTCCTGGTGATATCCAAATTGAATTATGTTCAACACTCAGCAGTCTAATGTTGACCACGCTGTGTGATGGATCGAAAGCCTGCCCCTGACTGGAAGGGGTGACTGTGGCCTGGCAAACTCTGAAAACACTGCTGGTTCTTTGGAGTCTACTGCTGTTGCTGCTTTTGTGGCATCTGCTCTCAATAGCATCTTCTCTGCAGAGGTTGCTGCTGCTGGGAGCTGGAAGCAGGGTTGCGGTACATGATTGGGCAGTATTGGCCATACTGTTTGTAGAACTTCCTCTGGAGGTGTTTTGTTTTTTGTTTTTTTTTTTTAATTGAAAGCTGGCAGCTGACCTGTCAGTAGCGTCAGGGATTATACCTCCATATTCTGTTCTTTGATTTGGGCAACCATTTCTTTTAGCTTATCAAAGAGGTTGTCTCCTAAACAAGGGAGATCTGCTAGCTTATCAAGAACATTCTCTCTTATTGTGCTTACTCTTAGTCACGTTGTATGGCTTGCCACAATGGAGGTCACAGATGTGCGTGATGTCTCCAACGCTTCATACACAGACCTCAATAAGTGTCTCATACCTTCTTCTAGATCTTGAAGAGGCTGAAGCGATATTTGCTCGCTCGTCTCCGATCGAAGGGTTTTAATTGTTGTAGGCACATAAATGTACACCACCATATAGAATTGATGTAGCTCAATCCAGGATGTCAGCATTCAACTCTGAAATACCCTTCATCCGAATTAGTCTAAGATCCTGTTCTCTTTACCTAGTGGCGAACTGGCATGAAGCATGATCTTCTTCGCTTTCTTTATGGCCGATTCCATCACTACCGACGTATGTGGGAATTGAACCATACCACAGCATTGGGATTTTTGTAAACAAAATTTTAGATCCAGTTTCCTGCCTATTGGGAGGTTGGATTGTGGAAATTCCCAGGATTTAAGCAATACTTTGTTCAAAACGGCTTGTAAAGGAAATGCCAATGTTTTAGATAGAATATTTAGGATTTTTAGAATGCCAAATATTTCCTTATGTGAGTCTGGCAACTTGCGTACCTCCACTTTTACCTCCCATCTTCTCTACAAATTTGGAGTACATTAAGTCCTCTGGAGGGAGAATCTTGTGGCTCATCAGAAGGTAGTCCAGTACATGATGGTGGTGATATACCTGAGTGAGGGGAGGGTGGATCTTGTGCAGATACAAAGGGTGCTGAGCTTTCCTCTCAGAGGAGAATGGGGTTGGAGCTCCTCTCGGTCCGTCAGTGTGGAAGTCAAAGTTCGGAGGTTGCATCCAGGGGAGCAAAGTAGAAAACAGGCCTGTAATTATATATTTAACCTGTTCCATAACCTGTTTGGACTTAGTATATGGCAATACTGGCAGATCTATTGGGAGGGGATCTCTGTAGTGAGCAGGAGAATCCGTAGGATGGCTGTGGGTTCTTGGAGGTGGGATGGCTGCCCTGTGTATAATCAGAAGGCGGAAAGTGGAACTGTAGGTATTGAATTGGTTTGTCTACTAGTGCTCTGTTCCTTGGAAATAACTCCTGGTACAATGGCTCTGTTTCCTAACTGAAATTTGTGATAACTCTAAGACGACTTCCAGGTAACTTTGCAAGTACCCCGTAGAAATTAGAGCCGGAGGTCTCCGAGATGAGGGCCACGAGAATACATTTAGGTTTTTTTTATATTCCACGTTTCGACACATCAAAGTAGATAACATTAAGGTACTTATAGGTATTTCCCTATCCCCACAGGGGATAGGGATCTGTAGGATCGGTTCTACTTGTACTGGGTTTTTCAGTTCCAGCGATTTACGCCTCTTTGATGGCTCTCAGGATGCAGATGGCTCTTTTGGTGCCTAACTTTTGTGAGTTGTGGAAGCAGAAGGTAAAGTAGTTTGGGTGCTGGCCCCTCTACCTGTTTGGAGCATTTCAAGACAGTGGATGAGTGCATGGTAGCATGCTTCGAAGATTTCACTGCCACATCAACTAGCAACATAACTGGTGCGTTCTCCTTCCTTCTGCTCCCTGTGATGCTGTTTGAAACACACCTCTGGTAGCTTCAAGGTGCATGGTGGTGTGATGCTTCGCTCTGAGGTGTTTAACACATTTGGAGCTTTGATGCCCTTTTGGCAGATCCGGACGATACAGGTGGGAGTGGGTTAGATGGGCAAGATGGGTATATGCCGTCTATATAGTGTGCTTCTGCATTGACCTCAAAGCGTCACTGACATACAGGCTTTTGCCTGAGTGGATTTAGCCTGCTCCGATGTGGCTGTACCCAGCTACATGAATGACGCTCTGCTGCGTCCCTCGCGCCAATGCTTATCGGGACCTGGTGAAGAGTGCAGAAGTGCCGAGGAGAGGGCACATAGCTTCCAATGAGGATTTTGCCTCCATTTCTCACAGCCTAGCGATCTTAGCAGTCTGCTGTCGTTGGCCCAAGGGGACATTCTCCCACAGTGGCTGCAGACAGTTTATCATGGTCTGGGCCAAGGCACATAGAACAGTAACTATTCCTGAGGGAATTCTGCACAAAAAAAACAACTTTAAATTCTGCAAACTTTATATTGGTCAAAATTACACAATTTACATGACAGTTTAAGTAATTACATTTTAAATTAATACAGAAAAGTTACTTAAAAATGCAGAATTTTAAATATTTTGAGCAGAATTTTCCTAGAAATTCACTGTAAGAGTGTCCCCTTCCACTCTCCCTACTCCCCTGGCCACTTTGCCCTCTCAGGCCCCAACTCCTCCACCTGCCAATCACTCTCCTCTCCACCTCTAGACTCAACCCCTTCCACTCTATTGCCACTCCCAGAGTTTGACCCAGTTCTCAGTACTGCCTCTCACACAGGCTCCCTCTGTCCCTCCCTCTCTCTTTTACACTTACTCCCTCTCTCTAGTGCACTTACACACATCCTCATATAGGCTCCCTCACTCTCACACACCCATCCCCTCATTCAGGGGCCCTCTCTTGCATACACACCCACACAAGCTCTCTTTCTCTCACACCCCTTCACACAGGCTCTCTCACATACACAATCCCTTCACACAGGCTAGCACACTCGCATACACATGATCCCTTTTTCATACACACCAGCTCCCAATCTCACACACATACACACTCCTTCACAATCTCCTCATATAGGCCTCCTTCTCTCTGGCACCCACACTCAAGTACCTCCCCTACTCTCACTTACAGCCCCCTGCTTAGCCCCTCCCTGGTCTCTCTCACCCCCTCCCCCCTCACACACACACACACACTCACTCACTGGGGCCTTCCTCTTCGTCATGAACGGTGCGTGCTCCGTTCGTAGCATGCTGGGGTCTCCTCTGGCAATTCTGCACAGGAGGGGAATTCTGCGCAAAATCTGTGCTCCGCAGTAGCGCAGAATTCCCCCAGGACTAAGTAATTATGCCCCTTAGTGGCAGATATGATATGGCCGCACTGACAGTACTTAAAACCCAGAATCTTCAGAGCTAACTATGTCAGAGAAAAATGCTGTTTTGAGTATCATAGTAACAAAAAGAAACTGAAGAGAGAAGAGAAGATTCATATCTATACTCTTGACGCTAATAAAACAGAACAGAGGAAACCAATGCGGGACAATAATACAGGAACTGCCACGCATAAGCAGACATCACAGCTCATAAGATCTTTAAAAAAAACTACATAAAAGAATCCCAACTGGCAAAAACAGCAGTGTTATAAACAACAAGATATGGGAATAAAAAAAAAATCCTGGAATGGCCAGGTTTTGGTAAAGAGTCTGCTTCAGATGCAAAGTATATGAAAACCACTTAAACCAAATAGCTATGAATGACTGTCATGTATGGAGCATTTAAAAAGAGCAAACATATATATATATGACGAAAATGCACAACAAAAAAAAAACAAATTGAATAAGGTTAAATTATTCTTACCTGATAATTTTCTTTCCTTGAGTCCTGCTAGACCAAGTCAGAAACACAGGATTAAGTTGAATTTGATCATGAAACAGTCATTTTCTAAGAGTACTTGTTTTATCTTTTGGAGATGATCTGAGTGAGAAAAGAGATACTATTTCCAACAGAGAGAACAAGTACCCTTAGATAATGGTTCTGACTTGGCCAAGCAGGACTCAAGGAAAGAAAATTATCAGGTAAGAATAATTTAACTTTTTTTCTTCCTATTCGACCAGTTATCAAAGCAACTCCTTCTGGTGGGAAGAAAGGGCTGCCTTAATGATCCCTAGACACGGTACAACCATAACCTAGACCAATGTTTCCCAACTCCTCTCCTAGTGGACTGCATCTACCACCACATGACCTTGGAGAACATCCTGGGGGCTACTGCTAGACTGAAAAGCAGCATTTGGAACTGAAAAACGTTCGCCTAGTGTGTGCAGAACCTTAATAGGTTCTTTTGGGACATCTAGATGGGAATATGGAATCAAGCTTCCACAAGGTCCAAGGATGCTAGGTATTCTTTTGGCCTTATTGAAACTATCACAGTCTACAGTGCTTCCATTCAGAAGTAGGGGACAGATAGATACTTGCTGAACACTTTTAGGTCTAGCACAGGGCAGAAAGGTTTATCTTTTTTTTGGAACCACGAAATATAGACAGTGAGTGCCATGATGCCTCTGGGGGAACTGGGACAATTGCTTGTAGTTCTGTAATTTTGTTAGTGTACCCTTGATCGCCTCTCTTAAAAGGGGAGGCACAAAGGGAGACCAGCTTCTTGTACTTGGGGACATAGTGTCTTTTACATGATGTCCACTGGTCTGAGGTGATTTGGGACCACTTTAAATAGTACCTCAGCAGGCACCTCCCTACTGGGATTACCCCTAGGGGGATCTGCTGAGAGTCAGTGGGCTGAACAGCTGCCACCTACTGCTGCAGGAAGCTCTACCTTGGTTCTCCTTGCCCCACGAAAGGACTTGCTCCTGCTTTGTCTCAGAAGACCACCTCGCAGACTTATACCTGCACCAGTTTTGGAAGCACTGAGATCTGAACCTCCAAGATCCTGCATGGTTTTTATCTTCAGGAAGCCTCTTGAAAGGCAATTTACACAGGCGAGTCTGCCACCCAACTGTGCAGTCATAAAAGTCTCCTGGTCACTACCCCCGAGGCCAGAGCCCTGAAGGACATTCATATCAAGTTATACATTTATTTTTATTTTTTTTATTTAGATTTATATTCCGCTTTTCACACTTTTTTCAGAGCTTCAAAGTGGATTACATTCAGGTACTGTAGATATTTCCCTATCCCCAGAGGGCTTACAATCTAAGTTTGTACCTGAGGCAATGTCACATAGCCTCCGCAAATGGAGACCTGCAGGGCCACTGATTTGTCATAAAGAATTGTTTAAGGGTTGCCTCTGTTTTCCTATCTTGAGGGTTCTTCAATGCTGAAACACCTTCTACTGGAATGGTGGCTTGTTGTAAATGCAGAAACCAAAGCATACACTTGAGGGATTCTAAGGAAGCTATTCCTCTCCCCCAGTGGCAGAGGGTAGATTATACTTTATATTCTTGCCCTCTTTAGCCCTCCCATGGGTTATTCCATTCGGTAAGGACCATATGCCTAAGGACGTTGTGCAAAAGGGAATGTCTTCGGTGGCTTCCTAATACCCTAAAGGATAGGATCCCCTTCATCCAGGTCTTCCACAGGAGTAGATAACATCCCTAGGGAAGCCACTATATTGGAAATGAAGGCTATCAGCTCCTTTTTCTGAAATAAGCATATTATGATTAAGTCATCTTCATCTGATAAAAACTCCCCCTTCTGATAATCTCCAAGAATCCCTGGGGGGTATCTTCCCCAGACCATGAAGCTTCCCTGCAGGCATGAGAGCTTAAATGCCCCCTTGAATGGGGCTATGGGTTTTCCCTTGGACTCTTGATTACTGCCATTAGGGAGCAAAGGTCATCATTAGGGCCTCACAGGTACTAGGCTATGTAGGACTCTGCATGGCAAAACAGGCGTAATGCATTGCCATTATAGTCTGAAGCATAGGTCCCCTGTCAGGGATCCTCATGCCCCCCCCCCCCCTCCCTGAGCCTCCCCCAGACCCCATACTGGGGCTGCCTCCTAACATGACCACACAAGGAGGAAGAGGATTCCCTTCTCCTAAAGATCCAGGCCTGTTTAGTACCTGCAGTAATTGTCCTGGTGCAATCACCGATTCTGCTCTCGATTGCTCTTCCCTAGCTTAAGGGTCTGAGCTACCACCTTCCTCTTGAGGCACCCTGCTCAGTTCTCCACAGAGCAGGCAGGAGCCCACAAAGCTAGGAACCTGCTTAGCCCTGCAAACTGCATTTTCTTCCTCAATGCATGTCTGCAAAGCCCCAGAAACAAAGGAAAAAAAAAAACAAGGCACAGATGTGAGTTAAGCTTCCCCTCCCCCACAGTGAGCCAATGTTCAGTAGCTGCCCTCTCTCAATTGCATGCACATACAAAACAGAAAATCCTGATGCTGACTTAACTCTCCCAAGTAAATAAACGACAAAGCAAGAAGCCACTGTCGGCTGCTAAGCAGACTTGGCTTTCTCCCTTTTCTAGTCTCCCAAATCCTTAGGCTTTTGTTTTGCCTTTATGGAGAAGGGAGGGAGGAGCAGAGCAAGAGCAGTCCTCCAGGGTTCGTTTTTTTGTTTGTATTTTAAGGGCTACTAGCTCTTATGGATCCAGGAACCATTCACTGGAAGTTCCACAGACCCCTAAGGGTACTGGGATAACCCCCAAGAGCTTGATTAGGACAGGGCCTCGAAGAATGCTTCCACTGGGAAAATTTCCTACAGACTTATTCTAGGAGCAACAAGGACTCAACTAGGATGGGCCCTCACCCTGGCTCTGAGAGTAATCCTCTTCACATGTCCGCAGTTGCCAGAAACAGAGACTACCGAATTGGACTAGGACCGCACCCTCCTTATAGCCCAAAATGAGGTAATAAGGAAAGGTGTATCCTCTGTCTCCATCAGCTGTGGACAAGTGAAATCCCATACATAATAACTGGTTTAACAGGAAGAAAAATGTTTAAACATATACAAATGTGCTCTGAATGGACTAACTGAAGGAGAGAAAAGAATCAGACTGGAAGAGTGCTGGGAAGGGAAAAGACAAGGACCAAAGTGGTTGAAAAGATCCACACTGGAGGAAGAGAGAAAGGGGAGGGAATGGAGTAAGGGGAGGGAAGAGATGCTGACTAAGAAGGGAGTAAAGGAAAGAGGAAGAAGAAAATAATCTCATGCGGGAAGAGTAAAGATGTGCTGAAGAAAGGAAGGAAAGAAACAGGGATACAAATGGGAGTCACATGAATTAAATAAAAAAAGTATTAAAAAGCGAAAAAACAGCAAAGCAAAAAGTAGAAAGCCAAATGTGCCAAGAGAAATATTATCAAAAATGTATATAAGACAGTAATACTTTGTAAGGGAAATGTAGCCTGATAAAAATCACAATCAAATGCTAAAGAAATAAAAATATACACAATCACCCAAAGCAGACACTTAAAATAAAAGGGAGAAAAAAAATTAATCCAAATATGAAAATAAAGTAATATAAACATTAAAGCTAATTTGCCAATCTTTAAAACATATTTAAAAGGTTTGCACTGGATCACACACAAAAGTCTGCACACTTAGGCTGAATGATGTACACAAATAAAATCACTGTACATGCTACAGAAAAATTTTAGGACATTTTAAAGTTATTGAAATTGAGTAACTTGTATTTAAATTAAAAAAAACATTGTTTTCCAATGTATCTTGATACTTACAAGACTTGTACTAAAACTCATCAACCCACTCCCAGCTATTGCAGTATAAAAAGTGAGGCTGGTGTTTTAAAGATTCTGCTAAACCAAAAACAAAGAAAAGGGACAATTGTAGTGCATACAAAAAGAAATGATCCCCGAAAACAGTGGAGGGAAAGACTAGAGGGGGCCGATGCAATAAGACATGTAAAAAAAAAAATGGGTGCTCGTATTGAGTGCCAGTTTCCTAATGAGCGCACAGCCATGTCTCCTGGGCGACCGATGCTATATTTTAATAACCAGCTGCATTAAAAAGAACACACTAGGGAAGAATTGTGTGTCCCTAGTGCTCAAATGCATCGGGTCCTCAGAAGACATGGCTGTGCACCCACAATTGCAACAGGCACTCAATACAAGCATGCTATTACATAGCCCCCCCCCCCCCCCCCCCCCAAGAGTCTTGACAAGAAAGTGTGCGGTGAACAAGTGAACAGATCTGTACATCTCAACCTTACAATCTTATCAATGGAGGCTCACTAGAGAAGCTGGGAATGCAAGTATGCCACTAAATTCAATCCTGTCAGAATAAGCCAATGAAAGGAGTAACCTGTTAGCTTATTAAAGACAGTATAGGAAAGTCAGGTCTGCTGATGACAAAAGCAAAAAGTTGGGTAGACTATTTAAAGCACTTCAGTCCACTAAAGTTAGAAGGAAAGAATTGTAACCTATGGAGAAAACTTTATCTTGGGGCCATGAAGGCAATGAAAGAGGAATGTTGGAAGGGAAACTGACTGGTTGAGGTGGAATTCTGACATCACCTTGGGCAAGAATGTTAGATGAAAAACTAATCATTACCATGATTAGTTTATTTACTTGTTCTCACATCAGAAGGTGAATCTTCTCCATAATCTTAGTGAGTCAAAAATATTGTTTATGCTTGCCAGCACCTCTTGCTGCTCTAGTCCATGTGCCTCCTGCCCTGGGGCAGTCACCTACACAACTATACCTTTAAAATAAGCCCTTATCAAATTATCTGCCAGACTGCTACAAACAATTAGCATCATGACATCTCTGATGAATATTTCAGTAATAACTCTAAGTGTCTATGGTACGCTATACAATATCTAATACACAGCAAGTCATAAGTGAAAAAAAGAATCACGGAAATCTCAAGATCAATACATAAATAGGACTGAGGGAAAATCATCTACCTCACATGTAGTTTAATATATTACACATCTTGTATTTAAATCAAAGGAGCGTAAAAAAGTCACCCTTCATAAGAAAATGAAATGGTGGAGTATGCAAATCCACAAAGTAAACATCAAGCCACACAAACAATAAAAATGTGTCAGAAGGCATGATAAATATATGACAAGGCTCAGTACAAATATATATTAGCAATAGTAATGAAGTCTGACCCTCAAAAATCATGACACATCAAACACCTGATTCTTGGAAAAACATGACAAAAAAACAGAAAAAACTATTATGTATAAAAAATGAAGATTGATAATGTGATGTATATTAGAATAGAGACTCAAGAGATCCAAAGAATATTTGAAATATAATAAAAGAAAAATTAGCAAGTCTGCATACCATAGACAGCAGGATGAATTAGCCATTACATTCAGTGGCACCGAAATGACCTCTCTCAGTAGAGCCTTTCCTCTACTGAGCATCTATGGGAATTCCCGCTTAGGCATTGCCTTGTGAGAACGCTCAGTCAATGTTACAGCTGATTCTGGCTAAGTATTCCTGAGAGGCAGACAGGTATTTAGTATGAATAATTTATCCTATGGAAAACACCAATTATGGTAAACTTGCTTTTCCCCCATCGATAAACAAGTCCAACTTAGCCATAATGCGTGGGAGTTCCAAACGGAGGGCTGTAGTGGAGCGTTTACTAATTAAGCAACCCAGACTCAAATATGGAGTGTAGACTTGTTTGGTGAACAGGCTACTCAAGATTGCTTGTCCAAATTTACTGTCACTCTGAGATAGTCCAGATAGTACTAACGACCATGCTGAGGCTTTGTAGTTGCCTTCAAGTGGTATGGCTCGTAGGTGAGCCACTAAAGCAACCATGGCTCTGACTTGATAAGCCTTGTTGGTGTCTAATTTGTAGGCCTGCTAATCCATAGCAGTGCGTGATGCAATCTGCTTATCAGTTGGACAACATACATTTGTCTACTGCTATGCTCAGTTTGTTAAAATCATAAGAGATGAATAATTGAGAAGCCCAACTATGAGGCTGAGGTATCTTCTAGTAAGCCAAGGCTCTTTCACTGTCTAAGATAAGAAGGGCTCTCTTGCCTTAATGTGAGTATGTCCTCGCAAAGAATGTAGGTAGGTAGATAACGTAGGATAAAAATCCTGGAGATTAAATGCATAGTAAAATCTTTATGGGTGCAAATTACATATGTAATGGGGACGAATACGGCAGTAAGGGTATACTACCGTCTACCTGGCGAAAATGAACAGACAATGAAATACTAACAAAAATTTGGGAAGCTAACAAATATGGCAGCACAGAAATTATAGGAGATTTCAATTACCCCAATATTGACTATGTAAATGTCCCATCAGGACATGCTAGGGAGGTAAAGTTTCTAGATGAAATAAATGACTGTTTCATGGGAATCAATGAGAAGCACAGCCATTTTAGAACTAGTAAGTGGAATCCAGGATATGCTGCAAGATGTAACAGTATTGGGGCCGCTCAGCAACAGTGATCATAATGCAATCAAATATAAGTGAATGACTGAAGGGAAGACAAATCTACTGCTAGACATGTCGAACCTGTATGAAGATAGGTCTGGTAAGCACTGGCGTTCCCCACCGAGTATGAAGTGTACATTCTTCTAAAATGCTTTGGTGATTGAGTTTCTTGTTAAAATTCTGCCTAGAACACTTAAAGAGCATTTTATCTTTTAGAAATAATTTATCAGGACCTCTGATTGATTGAAGTGGAATTCTTTCCTGCAGTAATATTGCAGCCAAAAACGCTGAGCCATGCAAGTCAGCCATTAACATCCCTGAAGCAGCGGACCGTGAAACACACGCGTCGTACGTTGTATTCTTTGAATGGACTAATGGACCTATGATTAAATATGATCCACCAAAGTGCAGAATACAAGTATTAACTTGCAGCACTGTGGATGTTATGAAGGTCCCTAAATATACAAACGTGAATATGAATGCTTGATACTTGTTTAGTCAAAATCTTGGTTCACAACGTTTTTTCTTAGACTTCAATTACCCCAATATTGACTGGGTAAAATGTATCATCGGGACACGCTAGAGAGATAACCTTCCTGGATGGAATAAATTACAGCTTTATGGAGCAATTGGTTCAGGAACCAACGAGAGAGGGAGCAATTTTAGATCTAATTCTCAGTGGAGCACAGGACTTGGTGAGAGGTAACGGTGGTGGGACCGCTTGGCAATAGTGATCATAATATGATCAAATTTGATTTAATGACTGGAAGGAGGAACAGTGTGCAAATCCAAGGCTCTCGTGCTAAACTTTCAAAAGGGAAACATTGATCAAATGAGAAAAATTGTTAGAAAAAAACTGAAAGGAGCAGCTAAAAAAGTAAAAAATGTCCCAGAGGCATGGTCATTGTTATAAAATACCATTCTAGAAGCACAGTCCAGATGTATTCCACACATTAAGAAAGGTGGAAAGAAGGCAAAACGATTACCAGCATGGTTAAAAGGGGAGGTGAAAGAAGCTATTTTAGCCAAAAGATCTTCATTCAAAAATTGGAAGAAGGATCCAACAGAAGAAAATAGGATAAAGCATAAACGTTGGCAAGTTAAATGTAAGACATTGATAAGACAGGCTAAGAGAGAATTTGAAAAGAAGTTGGCTGTAGAGGCAAAAACTCACAGTAAAAACTTTTTAAAATATATCCAAAGCAGAAAGCCTGTGAGGGAGACAGTTGGACCGTTAGATGATCGAGGGGTTAAAGGGGCACTTAGAGAAGACCAGACCATTGCGGAAAGATTAAATGATTTCTTTGCGGAGGTCACGTGATGTAGTAGCGGGGAAGATGCGTCTCTTCCTGGCTCCGGGCCCGCCTCGACTACCGCACGGTGTTTTCACGGCTATAGCATCCCCCGATCGCGTTGAGTTTTACGGTCGGCAGGGCGGATGTCCACTGCCCACACTAAATCAGATGGCGCCGCATAAAACGAGTAAACCCAGCAAGAAAGACAAAGAAAAATCGCG
The DNA here is from genome assembly GCF_901001135.1 of Rhinatrema bivittatum. Taxonomy (NCBI): domain Eukaryota; kingdom Metazoa; phylum Chordata; class Amphibia; order Gymnophiona; family Rhinatrematidae; genus Rhinatrema; species Rhinatrema bivittatum. The sequence goes on from NC_042619.1 coordinate 365,748,578, forward strand.
GGACCCAGAGCTCAAGATGACGGCCGCAACAGATAACGAATCCCCCTCCTCCCAGGTACCTTTAACACTCGCCGATATTAAAGACGCGATTTGCGAGGCCCTGGATGAAAAATGGGCACAGATCACAGCGCAGCTGGGGGAGGTAAAAGATTCTTTAGCGGCTCTGCCGCCACGATTAGATGCCGCTGAAGCGCGGATCTCCGAGCCGGAAGACGCGGCACGTAATCTGCTCCAAACATGGCGGCCCAAGATAAAACGCTGCAGGCATTGCAGGCTAAAGTGAAGGAGTTACAAAACAGAGCCCGGCAAGATAACTTGCGCTTTTTGGGCTTTTCGGAGTCCATTGAGGAGCGCTCTCTTTGCTCACTTTTGGAGAGCAGGCTCCTGGAGGTGCTTGAATTGCCCCACTTACATGGGAGGTTGGTGGTAGAGCGGGCTCACCAGCTGGGAGTGAGGTCTTCGTCTTCAGGACACCCGCGGCTTGTGATCGCGAAGATCTTAAATTCAGCACAAAGCAGAGCTATGGCGGGCGTCCAGATCCAAACCTGACCTGCTTTACCAAAACTCTTCCATCAGGATCTTTCAAGATTTTTCAGCCTCCATGTCAGAGGCTCGGGGGGGGCTTCTCGTCTATATGTTCCACTTTACATAGAGGAATTAAATTTGCCCTGTTTCCTGCCAGATTGCGGGTCTGGCATGCAGGGAAAATGCACACATTCGAATCAGTGGAGCTAGCAAAAACCTTTTTGGACTCAATTGGAACCTGAATACTATAAGCCTTGCATTATTGCCTCATTTTCTGGATGCAGAATGTGCACAAATTTACTCTGAATCCCTAATACGGACTATCGCATAAGGTCTGCTGGACAACAGCATCTGGAAGCCATGGACAGTTTTTTTTTTTTGTTTTTTTAAAAAAAAGGACGTGAAGTTTTTGTTTGATGCCCTTCTCTCCTGCTGATTAACGGGGGTCCAACCCTCAACCACGTCCCATGCTCTACTCCCAAAGTTGGGGCTTAGGTCCTAGCTTGATACTTAGCGGCCATTGTGTATCTATCAGAAGGAGCATTGGTGGGACTGATGTTGGTACATATTAGTCTACCAATTTGGAGGGCGTGTATTTTCTTAAGTCAGTCTGGGACTCTTTCCATCGAATATCATTAATTGCATAGCAACAGGACTGGACTCTCGTGGGTGGGCTGTTGTCACAGACTTTGTAGTTTATGATCTGAGGTTCTTATGGTTTCCAGTATTTTTCTATTGTATAAGCCGAAATGGCCTATGAGTTGGTTTGTTTTCAATATTCCCCCTATGTTCAGGTGGAACAGGTTACTTGGGTTCTGGATGGGAACAGTGGGAAGCTTAAGTATTAGTTAAGCGAGTTTCTAACCTTGGGGGTTGTTCGCAGAAGGGCAAAACAGAGAAGGGGTTGGGTCTGGGTACATCGATACGTGATCCTCATACTTCCCTGTGGGAGGTTGACGGGAGATGTGGTGGAGACAGCAGGGAATGGGAAGTCTTGTCAACGTGGGGGGGAGGTGGTAGAGGTGGGGGGATGGGATGTAGAGTGTAAGTATTCATGGGTGAGTATAGATGTTTCTCTCTCAATCGCAATTGAAACTTCTCAATTTCATTGGTGGGAGGAGCAAGGGGGGGAGCCTCAACTGGGAGGGCTGCCGCCTAGGAATGTCAGTGAGTTCAACTGCAATTTTTGTACTGGTCAGACTAGAAATTAGTAATTCTACACGAATTGTTTCTTGGAATGTTTGTGGATTGAACTCCCTGATAAAGCGCTCCAAGGTACTCTCTTTACTAAAGCGGAAAAAAGCACTGGTGGCGTATTTGCAGGAGACATCTTACTGATGTCGAACACAAAGCTGCGTCGAGATTGGGTGGGGGAGGTGCGGTTTGCCTCGGCCTCTTCCAAATCAGCGGAGGTGGCAATTCTGATCCATAAACGGCTCCCCCTTAAAATTAAAAAAATTGCGGACTCTCAAGGCCGATTTCTTATCCTAGTTACGGAACTGTATGGCCAGACGGATGTATTAGGTAATGTGTATGCCCCCAATGTTTATACTCCCCAATGCTTTCGTGGCCTTTATTCACATTTGCTTCCGTTTCTTACGGATACAATTATTATCGGGGGGATTTTAATACCATCTGTGACGCGCAGTTAGATGCCTCTCAGTCTCGAAGAGAGCCGGGTATGGGGCGAGGCCCTCACTTCTTGGACACTTCCCTGCATTTGCTGGATGCATGGAGAATTTTGCACCCCCAAGACAGAGACTTTACCCATGTCTCTCGTGCGCATGCGTCATTTGCCCGACTGGGCTATTTCCTAGTGAACTCACAAATTTCCCTTAGTTCAAGATGCAGGCATAGACGATATTGTGATATCAGACCACGCCCCAATCTAGGTAGACTTGTTTCTCAGGAAGCCAGTCCTCAGCAAAGCACTGGGGATATCCATATTATCTGGCCCAAGATACGAAATTTCAAGATTATATACGATCCAAATGGGCTGATTATGCAACGCTTAATCACTCACACAGCACAGCCCAGTCTATTCTGGCATACGGCGAAGGCGGTGCTACGAGGCGATATTATTTCTTACATCTCGCACCGGCGAAAAGTTCTTAATCAATGAATCCTGACACTGAGCGAACAGTTGTGTAGGGCCCGAAGGCTTAGAGCAGCCGAGTCGGAGCAGGCACGGGCAATGTATAGGACCCAGCAGGTGGCCTTAAATTCTCTATTACATCAGCGGGCAAAGAAAAGCTTTACCTATTATCGATTTCATCTTTATCAGTACAGTAACAGGGCGGGGAGGTTGATGTCCAACTTAATTAGGTCGGCGTGGCCAAATAGATTTATTCCAGCGCTGCGTATTTCTCCTGATTTGGTGGCCCAGGATAACCCAACTATTTTGAAGGGCTTTCGAGATTTTTATTCCAGGTTGTATACCTCGGGGGGAGGGAGCGTGGAGGCCAGTACCCGGTTTTGCTCTCAGCTATCTTTGCCAAGTTTGACTCACGCTCAAAAGGACCTGCTTAACCAGCCTATAACGGAACAGGAAGTTCGGCAGGTCAGACGTGCCCACAGGTTCAAGGCCCCGGGGCCCGACGGATATACTGCTGAGTTTAAGCTATTGGCAAATAAAATTGCGGGCCCTTTGGCGCTGGGTTATATGGAGATAACTGATGGCAAGTTTCCGCAACACAAAAATCTAGCTTTTATCACTTTAATACCTAAAAGCGGGCAAGGACCCTCTTTGACCTGAATCCTACCACCCCATCTCTTTACTCAACTTCGACCATAAATTATTGGCAAAGATAATGGCTGACCGCTTAGCCCAGGTCCTTCCCTCCTTGGTGGGTGATCACCAGGTTGGGTTTGTTCGACGACATTATGCGTTGGCCAATATTAGACGAGTTTTGACGGCCATGACTATATGTAGGCAAATACAGACCCCGTACCTGGCCATTAGTTTTGATGCCGAGAAGACCTTCGATAGGGTGGAGTGGCCTTGTTTCACATCCTGCAGGAAATGGGATTTGAGGTTCTATTTTTGCAAGCTGTGCAATTGCAGTATAAGGATTCCAGAGCAGCTGTTCTCGCTAATGGAGCTCAGAGACGTTTGAGGTGACGCGGGGGACACAGCAGGGGTGCCCCCTGTCCCCACTACTATTTATCTTGCAATTAGAGCCCCTTTTATTGGCTATTCACCAACAATGTTGGATTCGCGGACTCCGCCTTGGCGATAGCATTTTTAAAAGTGTAACTTTCGCGGATGACTTGTTAGTCTTTCTTACGAACCCAGTAGACTCAGTGTCTTCCTTATTATCCTTGATTTGGGGGTTCGGCATCTTTTCAGGTTTTAAACTAAATTAATCTAAGTCTTTTGCGCTGCCCTACCCGTCTACCTTGCCAGCTAGCTGGCCTAACAAGTTTCCATTTAAGTGGGCGGCAGACCAGATTCACTACTTGGGTGTGTCGCTCCCGGCTGATCCGGAACAAATTTACAAGGCTAATGTCCCCATACTTTTGAAATCCACCCTCGAGAGCCTGGCCAATTGGGGGACCTTGCCTCTTTCTTTGAATGGGTGCATTAATTTGTTCAAAATGACAGTCTTACCCAGATGGCTTTATCTTTTACAAAATTTGCCTGTAATTTTGAAATGTGCGGACCTTAGAAAGTTAAACAGCGCTTTACGCAGGTTTATTTGGAGAAGGGGGAAATCTCGTCTTCCGCTTTCATGGCTAAAAGCACGCTGGGGCAGGGGATGTATGGGGGTACCGGATTTGGCGGCATATAATCTGGCTTGTAATTTAGGTCTGGTAAGGGACTGGCTAACGGACATACCGGTATATACACCGCTTCCCGCAGAAAAAGCTTTGTTATTCCCAATGACCCCTGCATATGTAGTGCAGGCAAAATCTGGACAGCTTCCATCCTTTCTGAATCAGACAGCACTTGTGAGGCCAATTTGGCAGACATGGGCGAGGTTGACCAAGCTTTTAGAGATACCTACTCAGTGGGCCTATTTTTTACCAGTAATGGGTAATGCAGATTTCACCCCGGGTTCCCAGTCTGTTCCTTTTAGGGACTGGCAATCCAGGGGTATCTGGCTGGTGGGTCACTTGTTAATGACAGAAGGGAAACTCTTTCAGTTTAAAGAATTCCAGGGAGTTTATGGGTTTGGAGCGACATGTTTTTCCCTATCTCCAAATTGGACACTATATAAACTCCCTGGAGGTGGATACCAAGGACCCCTTGGTGTTTAGGGCCCTTGATAGGCTGTTTTGTTTTGCCCACGCAGTGACTCCATCAGTGTCCTTTTATTATAAGTTTCTAAGACAGAAGATGGAGGTTTACACATGCTCCTACCTGGAGGCTCGCTGGAACCAGGATGGTGACTGTTGTAACCCACACTATTCTCAAGGGATGTTTTCGATGTATAGCCAGGATCTCGATCAATATGTATTATCAAGAGCTACAATACAAATTTTTGAGCCGGGCCTATGTGTCACCTCAAATGGCTTTTCAACTGACTATAGCTTCTTCGGCGCTTTGTACCCGCTGTGGTCAGGTTACGGGCACATTGTCACACGCTTTTTGGACATGCGCCTCGGTACAGCGGTTTTGGCGTCGATTGGCAGATTATATGGCTGACCTGTTGGATGTAGCTTTTCCAATTACTCCACTGTGGTTATTTGGCTGTATATCCCCGATTAGAATTAGAGATTCTGGCTCACGTCTGCTTTTACAGAAGGCTTCCCTTGTAGGAAAGAAGGTGATTCTTCTGGTTTGGAGAACTACTGATGCCCCTTCCTTCTGAGCTTGGAGGAACTGTTTTCACGATATGATGAATATGGAATGTATGGCGTCCAGGACCTCCCCAAAATGTCGGCGGCTATTTCTCAAGGTGTGGCAACCTTACTTACAGTCTCTCCCACACCAAGCACGCAGCCTTATCATCAATGATTGATTTGTTCATCTTATGTTATGACTAGTGCAAGGAAGTACTTTGACTAAGTGGACTGATACTCACTTGTGAACTTCACTAATAATAATAAAAAAGGGGGGGAGGGGGGAGGGAAGAGGGGGAGGGATATCTTTGGGGTTGTATAGTGTTGGCATTTATTTCTGAGGGGGGTTCAGAGTACCACTCACCTCAGTGTTGTATTTCTTGTCGTTGGAAAATTTAATAAAAACGTTTAAACATAAAAGATTTCTTTGCTTCGGTGTTTACTGAAGAGGATGTTGGGGAGGTACCTGTAATTTCATGGGCAATGATTCAGATGGACTGAATCAAATCACGGTGAACCTAGAAGATGTGGTAGGCCTGATTGACAAACTGAAGAGTAGTAAATCACCTGGACCGGATGGTATACACCCCAGAGTTCTGAAGGAACTAAAAAATGAAATTTCAGACCTATTAGTAGAAATTTGTAACCTATCATTAAAATCATCCATTGTACCTGAAGACTGGAGGATAGCAAATGTAACCCCAATATTTAAAAAGGGCTCCAGGGGCGATCCGGGAAACTACGGACCGGTTAGCCTGACTTCAGTGCCAGGAAAAATAGTGGAAAATGTTCTAAACATCAAAATCACAGAACATATAGAAAGACATGGCTTAATGGAACAAAGTCAGCATAGCTTTACCTAGGGCAAGTCCTGCCTCACAAATCTGCTTCACTTTTTTGAAGGAGATATTAAACATGTGGATAAAGGTGAACCGGTAGATGTAGTGTACTTGGATTTTCAGAAGGCGTTTGACAAAGTCCCTCATGAGAGGCTTCTAGGAAAAGTAAAAAGTCATGGGATAGGTGGCGATTTCCTTTCGTGGATTGCAAACTGGCTAAGACAGGAAACAGAGAGTAGGATTAAATGGACAATTTTCTCAGTGGAAGGGAGTGGACAGTGGAGTGCCTCAGGGATCTGTATTGGGACCCTTACTTTTCAATATATTTATAAATGATCTGGAAAGAAATATGACGAGTGAGATAATCAAATCTGCAGATGACACAAAATTGTTCAGAGTAGTTAAATCACAAGCAGATTGTGATAAATTGCAGGAAGACCTTGTGAGACTGGAAAATTGGGCATCCAAATGGCAGATGAAATTTAATGTGGATAAGTGCAAGGTGATGCACTATAGGGAAAAATAACCCATGCTATAATTACACAATGTTGGGTTCCATATTAGGATAACACATTGAAATAGTCGGTTTAGTGTGCTGCGGCAGTCGAAAAAGCAAACAGAATGTTGGGAATTATTAAAAAGGGAATGGCGAATAAAACGGAAAATGTCATAATGCCTCTATCGCTCCATGGTGAGACCGCACCTTGAATACTGTGTACAATTCTGGTCACCGCATCTCAAAAAAGATAATTGCGATGGAGAAGGTACAGAGAAGGGCTACCAAAATGATAAGGGGAATGGAACAGCTCCCCTATGAGGAAAGACTAAAGAGGTTAGGACTCCTTCAGCTTGGAGAAGAGACGGCTGAGGGGGGATATGATGGAGATGTTTAAATTCATGAGAGGTCTAGAACGGGTAGATGTGAATCTGTTATTTACTCTTTCGGATAATAGAAAGACTAGGGGGCACTCCATGAAGTTAGCATGGGGCACATTTAAAACTAATCTGAGAAAGTTCTTTTTTACTCAATGCACAATTAAACTCTGGAATTTGTTTCTAGAGGACGTGGTTAGTGCAGTTAGTATAGCTGTGTTTAAAAAAGGATTGGTTAAGTTCTTGGAGGAGAAATCCATTACCTGCTATTAAGTTCACTTAGAGAATAGCCACTGCCATTAGCAATGGTAACATGGAATAGACTTAGTTTTTGGGTACTTGCCAGGTTCTTATGGCCTGGATTGGCCACTGTTGGAAACAGGATGCTGGGCTTGATGGACCCTTGGTCTGACCCAGTATGGCATTTTCTTATGTTGCAGTGAGAGCCAGGTGGGGTGCGGCCATCAGAGCTCCAGTTGCTGACCCTCCAAAGAACTGCAAATCCAGAGTGAAATCCCGCAGAAATCACACCAAAGCATTGCCCCATAAGGGGCAGGGACCCGCAGACAGCAGCCGCTTTCAGCACACTGGCGATGTCCGCGAAGCCGCAGCGGAAGGAAAAAGAAGAGATCAAATCCACCAGCGCTGATACTAAAATGGCCGACAGCAGGAGAATTTCCGAGGGCACAGGCTGACTATGGCGGTGGTGGTGGCGGCGCTAGAACATAAATTTGCCAGCATTAGTGATAACTTTACAGTTGTCAAAGACTCCATAGGGGACATAGGATGTCACATAGAGATAGCGGAAGGCAGGATCGTGGCGGTGAAGGAAGATCAGCAGGCCCTCACTGCCAGTGTCCACTCTAGAAAATGTGGTGAAAACAGAAGAAAATAAATTGGAGGACCTGGAGAATTGGGCTAGGCATAACCACCTCAAATTTATGGGTCTACCAGAGGATGTGCAGGAAGGAGACCTGAAAAACTTACTAGAAGACTGGCTCCCCGGAGCTCTACACCTGGAGGCCTTAGAAGGAAAGTTGGAAATTGATCGTGCGGAGAGACAGACAGGCACCCGAGACTGGTGATAGCCCGTTTCTTAAATTAGGTGCAAAGGTCAGCGGTGCTCAATGCCTTCAGGAAAAATAGAGACCTACGTTATCAGGACCATAAAATTGTAATTTTTCAAGACTTTTCAGCTGCTGTTGCAGCCAAGAGGAGGCTTTTTTCACCCACTTGTAGCGATCTCTACAATAAAAACATAAGGTTTGCCCTCCAGTTCCCTGCCATTTTGAAGATCTGGAAAGATGGAAGGGTGCACTCGTTTGACTCCCCAGATAAAGTAGCCCACTGGCTTGGAAATTCCACAGGAGTTAAATGATCCCCTCGGATGGGCTACTGCAGTGGTCCCCAACCTTTTTTGCACCAGGGACCGGCTTCAAGCAAGACCATTTTTCCATGGCCTGGCAGGGCGTGGTGGGGTGGGGTTGGAGGGGGTTGGATTTTAGTGCACACTTATTTAATTATGACATTTATAATGTGAATGTGACTCAACTCACCATAGGTTCTCACATGCATGGCACACTGACCCATGATCGTCACGGGGCTAGATGTAAAAGTACAGTTTGTATCCACGGGAACCTCCCTGACCCACAATAATGGATGCAAAGCAGAATTATGACATTCCCCATACAACTCACCCTACAAAAAAGATATTCTGGTTCTGGTGACATCTCAGTAACAGCAACTCAAACTCCTTCTACTTCCAGGCTCAACAGCCCTACTTATGAAAAGACAGCAATTTACCACCAATGCATGTCCTCTGAGAAAACACAACAAATAAGGCAGATACAAACGCTTACATGCTAGCAAAATATCTCATCTCAGTAACAGGCACAGAACAGACCTAACATACTCCCAGGATCTGTAGTAATGCACATAAACTAATCCGCACACAGTTACACCTGTATTATGGAATACACTCAAACAGGAGCAACCCTATCTATGAAAAGGCAACACTACAAATATTAAATCAGGTCCTAAAAACCAATACACCTCTTATTAGGAAAACAGAACTAGCAAGCAGCTATAGATCCCCACACAGAAATAATTGTAAAACTATACTAATAAGCAGAATAAATGTTTCAAAACAGCTATGAACAGAACATCCAACAATTAAAAACTCATAAAAACTATTAAACATTCTCCAAACACCAATAAAATATTTCAAAAAAGCAGACATCACACAATTAAAATGGCAGTCAAAAATAAACTTAAAAAGCCACCTTTATTTACCCCCTCCAGCAGCTCTCCTACTCCCCTTCCCTGCAGGCCGTGGCACTCACCAGAAGCAGCAGTAGAAGCTAAGCTCTATACTTATGGTACTCTTCCTTAGTGCCCATGTCTCTCTCACACACACACACACCATACCAGTCATGCCCCCATGACCAGTTTCTGTCTCTCACACACCAATCATCTCCCAAACAGTCTTTGGCACACACACACCAGTCACCTTCTTGAACAGTTTCTCTCATGCCATACACACACACACAGGCTTCCCACTCCCGTGTTCTACTTACATATATGGGCTTCTCACTCTCATAATCACTTTGTCTCTCTCTCTCACACACACACACTCACTCACCAGTCTCTCACTCCCATGCTTGTTCTCTCCACATGCACAGGCTTCTCATTCCCATAATCACTTTCTTTCTCTCACACACACACACTCACCAGTCTCACTCCCATGTTCTCTTTCAAATATACAGGCTTCTCCCTCCCATGATGTGTCTCACACACACCCAGGTTTCTCACTCCCATGCTCACTCTTCACGTGCACAGGCTTCTCATTCCCATAATCACTTTCTCTGTTACACACACACCAGTCTCTCATTTCCATGCTCACTCTCCACGTGCACAGGCTTCTCTCATTCCCTGAATCACATTCTCTCACATTCACACACACCAGTCTGTCTCACACACACCGTCACCTTACCAAGCAGTCTCTCTCTCTCTCATGCATGCACTCACCCAGGTTTCTCACTCCCATGCTTTTTTTCACCCCCACAACACCAGGCTTCTTACGCCCATGCTTTCCCACATACCCAGACTTCTCACTTCCATGATTTTTCTCTCACACACACACCAGTCACCTCCCTGACTAATGTCTCACTCTCACATACACAGTCATCTCCCTGAGCAATCACTTTCATTGTCTCACATACACACACACACATCAGCTCTCTGACCAGTCAATCACACGCAGGCTGGCTGCTTCTCTCACTCACTTCCTCTCCCCTTCCCCAGAGCACAAATGGGAGCTGCAGCAGCCCCCGCAAGCCAAGAAAGAAGAATCCCATCGGCCGCGGGAGGCTCATGCTGCGGACTCCTTTCTCGATTACCGGCTGCTTCTATTGCTCGGGGACCGATGCTGCAGCCGCCGCTGCTACTTTTATCACACGGCACGGTCTTTCTCCTTCCCGCGCACCGCGTATCACTTCCTGTTCCGGGTCACGGGAGGGGGGCAGGCGCGGGAAGAAGAAAAGGCCCGCCGCGGGTGCCACAGCTTCTTCTAGCACCGCTGCCGTTCCCACTGGGCTTGAACGTGCTGACAGCACGGCGGCAACAGCAGCGGGAGAGACCGGGAGCACACGACACACCTGCCGGTGCTTGGCGGCGCCGCGGACCGGCAAAAACATCCCACGGCCCAGTCCCGGTCCGGTGGTTGGGGACCCCTGGGCTACTGGATATGGTTTGCATTGAGAAACTTTCACTCACGACAGTTACAGCAGCGAAGTTATCATGACCATAGTTACACCATGATGGGGGTATGGAGGCGTCCATTGTGCCTACTGAGGGTGTAAATTGTTATTCTGTTAGACTTGTGTATTTGATTATTTAAGTATAAGGTTCCTTCAAAGCATTATTGCTGTGATGTTATCAGGGGGAGGGTGAGCACCCGAGCGCACGAGTAACTGACCTCTAGCCTGAATTTTTAGGGCAGGTCAGGATTTTAAACGCATTTCAGGGGGTGGGGGGAGGGGGCAGCGGAGGGTCCAGGCTGGGGGACTATCAAGCCGGCTTTGGCAGAGCTTTGTCTGGTACGAAACTGATCTGACCACGGGACAGAAACTGTGCGAAATGTATCTTGGAACGTGGGAGGTACTGGAATTCCTATTAAGAAGCAGAAGGTGCTTAGTGCACTCCAGAGACAGAAGGTGAGAATTGCGGGACTCCAGGAGACTCACCTGACTGCTAGGAAAAGTGAAAGTTGAAAAAATAAATGGGTAGGTCAATGCTACTATACCCCTGCTTTGGGTCGCAAGGCCTGATCCACAAAAATCTCAAATATGATCTAGCGAAACATTTCGATGAAAGCGGAAGAACCCTGATCTTGGTAGGGGAAGATACAGGGGAGAGAGGTTATGATCTGTTACATCTATGCCCCCAACTCTTATACCCATGCTTATTTCCTTGACTTGATTAGGATACTATTGCCCTTACAAAGGGGTCCTTTAATACTAATGGGGGACTTTAACTGTGTCCAAGAGCCCAGTTTGGATAGATCTAGTCCGGTCTCCCCGCTGCCAGATCTATCAGGTAAGGGAATTGCCTATCTATGCTCTGAGCTGCACTTAATTGATGTCTGGAGTACATTGAACCCGACGGATAGAGATTACACACGTGTAACAAGGGCCCATTCCACCATGTCACCTATCGACTATATCCTAGTTTTGAAATGGCTGCTTGCTAAAATTAGACTCGTGACAATTGGACAGATAGAAATATTGGGCCATGCCCAGATCTGGACAGATATAGAAGTGGGACGGGGGAAACCAAGATGCGCCTTTGGTGTTTCCCTAGTCACATGGGGGGGGGGGGGGGGGGGGATAAATTCCAGGATTTCCTGCAGGAGAAATGGAAAGACTGTGAATCAAATAATAGTAGGCATAAAACTGATCCTTGGTTATTTTGGGAGACCAGTAGGTGGTAATGAGAGGTGAGATTCTCCTATATAATCGCAAAATCAAAGGCGATGTCAAAGAACATGTTGTTGCTAGAAACGAAACTGGCACAGGCCAAAGCCCGTCTGGCTCAGCACAATAATACCGAGACCCAGACGGAATATAGGGCTACTCTACATACTTTAAATGCATTATTGCATGAAAAGGCGCAGCAGATGTTATGTAAAGGGGCTCATAAATTTTTCCGGTTTGGGAACAAGTCGGGACGCTTACTCGCTAACATGGTTCGGCTGGGCAAAGGGAAAACGGGTATAGACAAATTGAAGGAAAGAGTGGGCAAACCTTTACACTTGGGGGCAGAGATCTGTGCAGAATTTCTTACGTTCTATGAACAACTTTATACAAAGGATAGAAAGGGAGGCACTGCACAAGAGGAATTCTTCAGGGGGCTTCAAATTCCCCGAATTACTGAGGCCCAGCTGGCAGCTCTGAACTTCCCTCTCCAAATAGAGGAGCTTATAGGGGCGATAAAGGGAAGCTGGTCCAACAAGGCACAGGGGCTGGATGGCTTCAGCGCAGTGTTTGTTAAATCAAGCAACAGGGGACTTGTTAAATTTTTATCAAGAGGCTCAAAGGAGGGGTTATTTTCCCGGTAGAGGTCACCAGGGCCTATATCATGGTCCTTGAAAAACCCAGGAACAATTTGTCCTCTCCAGCGTCCAATAGGCCGATATTGTTGCTCAATTATGAAGCCAAACTGCTTGCCAAAATTTTGGTTGAAATACTTAGTATTGTGTTCCCCAAAATCATTACCCAAAATCAAGTTGGTTTTGTAAAAGGTCGCTCCATTAGTACGAATCTAAGTTAATAATAGCGATGGAAGAGTGTAAGAAACGGGGCACAGAAGCAATGATAGTCTGATTTGATTCCGAAAAAGCTTTTGACAGGGTGTCGTGGGCATATTTGTTTTCTGCCTTGAACCGCTATGGCTTTATGTGGAAAATCATACAAAATATGACTATGCTATATAAAAATCCCCAATCAGCGATTATAGCTAATGGGCAAGTTTCTGCGGATTTCCGGCTCGGTAGGGGAACCAGACAAGGTTGTCCACTTTCCCCCCTCCTTTATAGATTGATCCTCTCTTATGCAAGATAGAAGCAGACCCATTGGTTAAGGGGTTTAATTTGGGACAGCAGGTATTTAAAGTATCTGCATTCACCGATGATGTTTTGGGGTTGGTTTTTTTGTTTTGTTTTGTTTGTTTTTTTAACTTCACCCTAAGGGTCAGTGGAGAAGCTTTTACATCAGGCCCTTTTGCGGGATTAAAAATTAATGCTGAAAAATCAGAGGCAATGGCTTTAAGCATGCTGGTAAAAAGATAGATGGGAAGGGGCATTCCCCTTGCGGTGGGTAGATCGGGGCATGCGTTACTTAGGAATACAGTTAACTAGCGACATTACTAAGATGCATGAGGCAAATGTGGGCCCGCTGCTTAAAACCATGAAGGCTAAATTAGAGTTGTGGAAGGCCTTGCCATTGTCCGGGAAGGTTTTTTTTTTTTTTTAATTAAAAATGGAGTTACCCCGATGGCTCTATATCTTGCAGTAGGTGCCGTTTCGGCTTACTAAGGAAGTTGCAAAAATTAACCGCCCTGTGCAACACCTATGGGGAGGCCGTTACGCCACATTAGCACTACAGACATTGCATTTACCTAAAAACCAAGGGGGGTTGGGGTGCCCAAATTGGAGGCAGTACAATCTAGCGTGCCTCCTAGGCATATTCAGGACTGGCTAGATGAGACAGAGCGATTTACACCCCATATGTTCTTAAAGGACTGGTTAAAACCTTATAGCCCTGAAAATATCATGCACCTCCCAACTCCCCTAGTTCCCGAACCATGTCAAAATCATATGCTAATCTCCTCGGGGAGAAGGGCATGGCGCTTTTTATGCCTCAAAACATTACACTTGGGTAGATTTATCACCCTGTTGCTCACCTTCAGGGGGAATCCGCAATTTCTGAGCAGCCTAGAGACTGACATTCCAGCACTGGAGCAGTAAAGGTTTGAAAGGGGTTTTTCACTTCTATGACCGGGGCACGGGCATGATGCGACACCTTGGAGATTTCCAGGGGATATACGATCTCCCTTCAAAAGAATTTTTTGCTTTTTTACAAGCCAGGCATTACATACATACTTTGTTTGGGACGCAACCAATGGGGAACATCTGGGACGGGCTACTAGAGCTTTTCACACCTGGTACTCGGAAAGGAAACTCCTGCTCCACATTTTCTAAGACGTTACGTAGCATTCCAGATCACTCAGCCCTGCGAGTTATCCAAAACCAATGGATTATGCAGGCCGATATATATCTGGCGTTAGATGATATTGTTAAAGTGTTGAATGATTGCCGTTACGTATCTGAAAATGTCGCCATATGAGAGACAGGGTTTAAGATTTTGCATTGTATGTATATGCCCAGAACTAGGTTGTTTGCAGCTAAATTAAGCGATTCAGATGTCTGTCTGAAATGTCAGAAGATGAGGGGCTCCTACTTTCACAGCTTGTGAAAAGTTGGTTTTCTTCTGGGAGGAAGTGCAGGACAGTTTGAGACTGATATTGCACTCCCAGATTCCCAGTGATCCAAAGTTATGCTTATTGAGACTTATCCTTGACTCTCTAGCTGGACTCTCGGCACAGGACCAGCTGTTCTTAAAAAAGGCGCTAATTGTTGCCATACAAGTGATTATGACATTGTGGATTAAAGGAGATGGACCAGGGGCTGAACTCTAGCATGCCCGCCTTACTCATCTGATGCAATATGAATATATGACCGCTAGTTCTCAGCTTCTGGATGCGCGAACAAGTGTTTTGCTATATGGCTAACTTCCACAATCCAAGAAAGATCTTATCGCTGTATATACTAAATATGCATACCGAGACTCTGTACGGAAGCCCACGAAGCCCTGAGAAGATGAAGTGCTTAGGGTCCCTGCTGGGGGGGAGGAAAGGGGGTTTAATGTGGCTGTTGAAAACTGACTAGACCTCACTGTTATGCTTACACCCCGTAAAACATTCAATAAAGAAAATACAAAAAAAAAATACCACCTTGGAAGCCCAGACGTATTCCATGCATTAGAAAAGGCAGAAGGAAAAAAACAGACTGCCAACATGATTAAAAGTTGAGGTTAAAGAGGCTATTTTAGACGAAAGAACTTTTCAAAAATTGGAAAAAGGATCCGACTGAAGAAAATAGGAAAAAGCATAAGCACTGGCAAGTTAGATGTAAAACACTGATAAGGCAGGCAAAGAGGATTTAAAAGGTGGCATTAGAAGCAAAAGCTCATAAAAACTTTAATATATCCACAGTAGTACACCTATGAAGGAGCCGGCTGGGACTTTAGAAGATTGAAGGGTTGAAGGGGCATTAAGGGAATTCAAAGCCATAGCAGAAAGACTAAATTAATTCATTGATCCAGAATTTACTGAAAAGGAATTTGGGGAGATACTTGTACCAGAAACAGTATTTAATGGTAATAATTTGTAAGAACTCACACAGAATCTGGATGATATAGTAGGGAGCAGATGGAATGCACCCAGGAGTTCTGAAAACTAAAAAATGAAATTGCACATCTATTACTAGTAATTTGTAACCTTTTAAAAATCCTCTATTGTACCTGAAAACTGGAGGGTGGATAATGTGACAATCTTTAAAAAGGGCTCCAGGAGTGATCTGGGAAACTATAGACCAATGAGTGACTTCAATGCTGGGAAAAGTCATAGAAACTATTCTAAAGAAAAAAATCACAGGACATATAGAAAGGCATCATTTAATGGGACACAGCCAGCATGGATTAACATAAGGAAAGTCTTGCTTCACCAATCTACTACATTTTTAAAGGAGTTAAACATGTGGATAATGGTGAGCCAAGGGATATAGAGTATTTGGATTTTCAAAAGTTGTTTGACAAAATACCCCATTGACAGATTCCTGAGAAAAATAGAAAGTAATGGAATAAGACGCAATGTCTTATGGTGATTGTAAACCAGTTAAAGATAGGAAATAGAAATAGGAATAAACGGTCAGGTCTTCAGTGGAGAAAGGTAAACAGTGGAGTGTCTCAGGGATCTCTACTAATAATGATGCTTTTTAATATATTTACAAATGATCTGGAAAAGGGGATGCGTGATGTGATCAATCTTTGATAATGCAAAATTAATCCATGTAGTGAAATCACAAGTGGATTGTGAGAAATTGCTGGAAGACCTTGCAAGACTGGGAGATTGGGCATCCAAAAGGGAGATGAAATTTAATGTGGCTAACTGCAAAGTGATGCATATAGGGAAAAGTAAACCACACTATTTACACAATGTTAATTCCTAATATGGAACCTATCACCCAGGAAAAGGATCTGGGCATCATCAGGGACAATACTTTGAACTCCTCGGCTCAGTGTGTGGCAGCAGTCAAAAACAAAATATTCTGAATTAGGAAAGAAATAGGGAATAAAACAAAGAATGTCATAATACCTCTATATCGGCCATACCCAGAGTACTGTGTACAAGTCTAGTCACTGCATCTCAAAAAATTATATAGCTGAAATGAAAAAGGTACAAAAAAGAGCGATCAAAATGATAAGAGATGACAGCTCCCCTATGAGGAAAGGCTAAAGAAGTTGGGGCTGCTCAGCTTGGAGAAGAGACAGCTAAGCGAAGATAAGATAGAGGTTTATAAAATCATGAGTAGACTGAACAGGTAAATGTGAATCAATTATTTACTCTTTCAAATAATACAAAAACTAGGGGACACTCCATAAAGTTAATAAGTAGCACATTTAAAACAAATCAAGGGACATTCATTTCTAAAGCAACACACAATTAAGCTCTGGAATTCATTACAGGAGGATGTGGTAAAGGCTGCTAGCGTAGCTGGGTTTAAGAAAGGTTTTAACAAGTTCTTAGAGAAGTTCATAAACTATTAACTAGATAGACTTGGAATCTATTTGAGATCCTGCCAGGTACCTGTGACCTGGATTGGCCACTGTTGGATAGTGGGCTTTAAAGATCTTTGGTCTGACTTAGTATGGCAATTCATATGTTATTTAACATGATGGCTTGATTAATAAGAAAAGTGATACTATCTTTGGTAGAAACTGAGTGGGAGCAGAGTACCAACCTATTGTTGAAGTGTCAGCAAGCCTGAAGCTTGCTGACACTTCTGGCTGACATTACTGCTACCAGGAATATTACTTTCCATATTAGAAACGAGTAGCCAACCCCAGTGGTTCAAACGGCAACTTCAGAAGTTGTGACAGAACCACATTTAGATCTCTGGGAACATGAGGTTTATGACTGAAGGTTTAACAAACCTGTCATGAATTTGGAAACGAATGAGTTGAGTTAGGAGTGCCCTCAGTTGGACCATGGAAAGTTGCTATTGCACAGAGATACACTCTCACTGATGAGGTGTGAGACCTGAAGCAGAAAGCGTGAGCAAACAGTTCAGTGACTCTTTGGATTTTGCAAGCAAATGAATCTAAGGTACTGTATTGTAGGGATGTGAATCGTTTTAGGACGATTAAAATTATCGTCCGATAATTTTAATATCGTCTTAAACCGTTATGGAACACAATACAATAGAGATTCTAACGATTTATCGTTATAAATCGTTAGAATCGTGAGCCGGCACACTAAAACCCCCTAAAACCCACCCCCGACCCTTTAAATTAAATCCCCCACCCTCCCGAACCCCCCCCAAATGACTTAAATAACCTGCGGGTCCGGCAGCGGTCCGGAATGGGCTCCTGCTCCTGAATCTTGTCTTCAGCCGGCGCCATTTTCCAAAATGGCGCCGAAAAATGGCGGCGGCCATAGACGAACACGATTGGACGGCAGGAGGTCCTTCCGGACCCCCGCTGGACTTTTGGCAAGTCTCGTGGGGGTCAGGAGGCCCCCCACAAGCTGGCCAAAAGTTCCTGGAGGTCCAGCGGGGGTCAGGGAGCGATTTCCCGCCGCGAATCGTTTTCGTACGGAAAATGGCGCCGGCAGGAGATCGACTGCAGGAGGTCGTTCAGCGAGGGTTCCGGCGCCTCGCTGAACAACCTCCTGCAGTCGATCTCCTGCCGGCGCCATTTTCCGTACGAAAACGATTCGCGGCGGGAAATCGCTCCCTGACCCCCGCTGGACCTCCAGGAACTTTTGGCCAGCTTGTGGGGGGCCTCCTGACCCCCACGAGACTTGACAAAAGTCCAGCGGGGGTCCGGAAGGACCTCCTGCCGTCCAATCGTGTTCGTCTATGGCCGCCGCCATTTTTCGGCGCCATTTTGGAAAATGGCACCGGCTGAAGACAACAAGATTCAGGAGCAGGAGCCCGTTCCGGACCGCTGCTGGATCCGCAGGTTATTTAAGTCATTTGGGGGGGGTTCGGGAGGGTGGGGGATTTAATTTAAAGGGTCGGGGGTGGGGTTTTAGGGGGTTTTAATGTGCCGGTTTTGCGATTTTTAGATTTTTAGATTTTTCACGATTTTTCACGATATTTTACCCCCCCAAACGGCAACAATACGATTCCCTCCCCCTCCCAGCCGAAATCGATCGTTAAGACGAGAGAGGACACAATTCACATCCCTACTGTATTGTCACCATGTGGAGAATCTTTTCCATATAAAATCATAGGCTCTTCTAGGAGGAAGTGATATCACTCTTCATGGACGCAGCCTAAATCTTTGCTCTCAGACGTTACCGGGCATAAAAACTCGCCTTACAAAGCGAACGGGCTCCAATTTTACACAACGCGATAGATAAGTCACCCAAGCAGTGGTACTTCATGTTGACAAAAAAGAAATCCACGGACTTTTGCAAATTTTCTTACTTGAAAGGAGGAGAAGAGGCAGAAGACGCGCGAGCTAAAATGGCGTCGGAAGACACCATTGAAGAAATGGAAGAACAGAACAATATAAAAAGTGCTCCAGAGGTGGTCAGCTCTGAGTACCATGCTCCGTGCAACCTAAAGTGGCCATTTTGACCAGGTGCTGCAGCTTGACAACATCTCTCAGGGCCTGAAACTTTGTAGATTAGTACAACCTCTAGTGGTAAGTCCCAGTGCAAAGTTTGGAACATAACATGAGCTTGCCTCCCTTTTTATGGGCCAGCAAAGTATTTGAAAAATGTTAAAAAAAGAAACATAAGGCCTACTTTGACTCCTCATTGCTCCTGACCTATACTTTGATTTAGGCCCTGACTGGACCAGTAATCATGGCCCATGGCATATATGTATAAGATTTGCACTAAGAGGTTTTACAGCAACTGGAAGCAAATATATAATTACATAAAGAAACAATGTCACTTTTTAATGCAAATTTTTGTCAATTTTCAGGTGCAAATCTCTCTGCTGTATAGCTTTTAATTTTTTCTCTTGTCATTTGAAAGAGCATCTTTTTTTCTACAAAAGTAGCCCTGTTTCATTTTGGACCCAATCTTACTTTGGTCAGAATTAAGGCCCCAACGATATGTATCATTTGCATGTGTGGGCGTGCTATGTTAAAAAGAGGCATCTTTGGCGTCTTGCTGTGTAACACGCAAATGAGCTAGAGATGTGAGATTTTACAGTGCAGTGAAGCTTTTTGTTCTTACTATGCTTATAGCTTATGACATCTTGCTTCAATATTCTTTTATAAATGACCCCTCAAAATGGACATTTTTTTGTGCTGTTATTTACTGAATGCAAGTCTGAACATGCAAAAGTATCACCTTCACAAGGAGCTAGGGTAATGTCATGTTTGCAGTGTGTTGTGGCAGAGATTTTGAAACATCCCTGGCCTGTGACACCATTGTGCTTTTTGTATCCCTGGTATCAAATTTTTTTGCGCCAAAGGAGGACATTGAAGCAATCAGACCTGTTCAGGATAAAAGGCTTGGCAAAGATTATACAGGGTGACTATGCTAATAACAGTGTGTACAATTGGTCTGACAAAAAGAAGGATTCTAAGAATGATAATAATCAAAAGAAGGTACGTTTCTCTTTTTCATCGGGTGACAGTTCGAGTGGGTCTGATGAGCCAGAAACAACAGAAGAGGCTAATCGATCTAAGCCTTTTTTAGCCGAGGGTGGTCTAATGAAAAAAGACAAAACAAAATCTCGGCAGCAGTCAAAGAGGGAGCGGTTCAAAGAACCAGTGGATTCCAGATCCACGAGGTGGACTAGACAGAATTCCAGGAGTCAACGTCCATAGTTAACCTGTCTAGCACAGTACTTAGCCCTACCCAAATGTCAGTGTTGGATAATGGGCTTTCCTTCATTCACACTAACTTTCACAATGCGTCTGATTGTAGAATTTCTTTATACCGTTTCATTAGAAAGTTAAATTTGCGACTATACTTTCAAGGCAATACTGAAGTGCAGGACAATTCTGTTAGAGGAAATCTAAGTGGAATCCACCTGGATCATTGGATACATATGTGGCAACCTTTAGAGATTTGGTCCTTCGGGACATTGAAGGGTTTGAACAAACCCCTAAAAAAGTGTTTTGTAATTTGACAGAAAGTCAACGTGCAGCGTTGCGTGATCTGAGTGTTTGTGATAACCTTGTGATTAAACCCGCTGATAAGGGGGGAGCAACTGTTATACAAGACAAAATGGTTTATAAGTTAAAAATGTTGGAGCATTTGAGTGATTCTGCCACATATAGCATTTTGGCAGATGACCCTACAATGGAATTGATAGAGCAAATTAGAGCAGTGGTCTCTACCTCTAAAATTCTTACTGAGAAAGAAAAAAATTTTTGTTGGTTGAGCATCCAAGAATACCTTCAATATATGGACTCCTGAAGATACATAAGAATTTGAATAATCCACCAATACGACCTATTGTGTCCTTGAGGGGCTCAGTGTTGGAACCCCCTGCGATTTTCGTAGATAAGTTTTTACAGCCATTGGTACAAAGTAAACAGTCATATTTAAAGGATACCATCCAGTTTCTCAATAAATTAAGTGAAATTCAGCTTGGAAGTGGTCCCATTATTTTACTGACGATGGACATTGTATCTTTATATACATGTATACCACAAAGAGCAGCTGCGGATATTGTGAATGAGGCAGTATTGTTGCATCAAGGTCCGAAAAGGATCAAAGCTGAACTTTGTTAAAGATAACCAATTCAGTCAGTTCTTTCAAATTATTTCACCTTTGATGAGAAATTTTATCATCAGAACCATGGCATTCCTATGGGCTCCTCTCTGGCCCCAGCAGTGGCCAATTTGTTTGTGGCCAACTTTGAAGATACAGTCATTTACCAGTCCCAATGGTGGCCTATGATTGGGGCATGGTACAGATACATTGATGACATCTTTATTGTATGGAAGGAGTCGCAAGAAAAATTGGAGGCTTTCAAATCTTGGATTAATGAGGTCGATCAGAATTTGAAATTTACTTTTCAACACAGCTTTTCCAAGATTGTATATTTGAATGTGATTGTTGAGATTAAGGAGGGGCAACTGTTCACCACTGAATAGGAAAATTACAGATAAGAACAATTTGCTAAAGTATCATAGCCACCATTCTACAGCATTTAAAAAGGGACTTCCTGTATCCCAATTCTTCCGGATTAGAAGAATTTGCTCAACCAACATTGAGTTTGAAAAACAAGCTCTGTTGCTCACTAAGAAGTTTAAAGATCGTGGTTACCCTGTTAAAGTCATCAAACAAGCGTACAAAAGATCTAAATACAGTGATCGGGCACAACTTACTTACCGGGAACGTGGGACTCATGATCAGCTGGTTTTTGTACTCCAGCAGAGCACTTCTACAGTGGCACTAATTCGGTAAAAAGGCATTGGCATGTTTTGGGTCTTCGTAAGATTTTTGATGAGTTTCCTTTATTTGCAACCAGTCGGGGTTCCAATATAAGGGATAAAATAGTGCGAGCCAGCCTAACTAGGGCACAGTCTTCCGTTGATAGCAAGGGAGAACATAAGCAGTGTGGAAATTGTTCAATTTGTGCCAATACCATTGAGGGTGACAGCTGGATTGACAGCAACACGGGGTATGTGGTGAAGCGTAGAGTAATGACCAGTTTATCTAAAAATGTTATCTATGCTATAATCTGTAAATGCCTGAAGGTGTATATTGGATGCACAAGTCGAGCCATTAAGACGCGGTTAATGGAGCATAGGTCTCGCATTAACAATAGAGTGATGACAGCACCATTGGTTAATCATTGTGTGGAACATGGTTTTACCTTTGATTTAAAATGGACTACAATTGAACAGGTGATAAAGAAATCGGCGTGGGAAGATGTGAATACAATATTGAATCTTAGGGAGCAATATTGGATCTTTAAATTAAAAACGGAGGCGCCCATTGGATTAAACGATCAGATTGACTGGCTATCCCTCCTCTAAGATTGAGGGGGAGGGACTTTGCATTGCTGCCATGTTGAAAGTCATGTGATGGGAGTCCCTTTAAATTGGGACGCTAACAAGAGAGAGTGGGTACGCCATCTTTTTGAAGAGGAAAATCGAATAAGCAGCGTTTAGGCGAGCTCTTTATGGATTTGGAACATGAAACACGATTTAACCGTTTGGGACTAAGTTCTAGTGGCTTCCCCTGAAGAAGAATATTCTAAACTGGGCCTCGTTGGGGCAAGTGCTGCTGCAAGATCTTTGAGGACTTTAAGTGCAAGATAAGTAATGCTCCTATCTTGAGTGATTGGCGACCTAATCTCTTGTTTTTCATTCAGTGTTTCACATTGTCTAAAGACATAAAGATATAAAGAGAAGATTTTAAGAAAATAATAAAAAGAAAAAATAAGTTTTTGAAAAACTGATTAAAGGACTATGTGGGGGATGGTGGCGCTCATGATTACATAACAAAAATTGAACGAGACACCAGGGTCTGGTGTTCTTGTAATTGTATGAAGCATCACCATTCATCCATTAAATATTTTAAATAATTCAAAAAAAAAAAGGGCATGTGTGAGGCACAGAAACAAAAAATAACAAAAGAAAAAAAGAAAGATACACATCTAAGGTATAAAGATAAAAATTTTCCTGTGTGGGTTGTTTGTTGAGTTTGATATAGGAGTTACCCTCACGCTTTGTGGATAGATATTGTTTTATTTGAATTTATATAGCAGATGCCGGATGATGTTGGATGCACCTCTTTCACAGGTCTCGCGGGTTTCAAGCTGTTTTTCTCTGGATCTCAGCAGTCACAGGCCAGTCCTTCCCACAATGGTGACTTTGTCAGGGGCATCTCTCTCTCTCCTTCCTTACGCTCTCCGCCTGACCACATCCTTTACCTTGCATACACTGATTAACAATATGTATTTCCACCCCCCCTTCCCTGGAGAAAACTTGCATATTTTATTGACTTAAAAAGCTTTTGATTATATCTGGCACCCTGGCCTCAACATTATACTACTACAGACTGGAATGGGGGAAAAACCTATTTAATGAAATCCACATATTCATCCATTAGCTGTAAGGTAAAGAAATTAACACACAGGCATCTAGCTTCAGATAGGAACCTGAGACAGGTCTGTAGCCTGAGCCCCACCCTTTTCAATATTTGCATCAAATATCTTCCCACAATACTGGAGAACTCCTTGGCCCCTGGGCAAAGACTAAATGACTCAGAACTCAGATGCCTGCCATATACAAATGATTTGGTCATTTTATCCCCTACCCTAAAAGGTCTACAAGAGAACATAAATCTGCTAGAGAACTGCTGCAAATCATGGGTCCTTCAAATAAACTTGGAAAAGTATGATTTTTCAGAAAAGACAAAAATGTGTAACAAATTTAAATTCTAAATAAACTGCATATACCCTAGAACAGAGATGGCCAAATCTGGTCCCCGAGTGCCACAAACAGGCCGGTTTTTCAAGATACCCATAATGTATATGCATATATGAGAGTTGCATATAATGGAGGTTGTGCATGCATGTTCATTGTGGGTATCCTGTAAACTTGGCCTCCGGTCCTCGAGTTTGTGACTCGAGGACCGGAATTGGCCATCCTTACCCTAGAATATACATTACCTGGCCTGAATAAGTATTTTATTAATTATTTAATAGCATCATTCAACTAATCCTCTTATATGGGAGTGAAGTCTGAGTTCTGTCATTAACTCCAAACTATACAGAATAGAACAGAACCCCAACAAAATCTTTTGCAAATGTATCCTACATCCACAGATTGTTTGAGTTTGGTATAAATTCAAATGGCAGCCGGCAAACCACCATCTCCAGCGTGCCGCCTAAGCCGTGTGCCTCCGAAGGGGCACGCAGCTTTATCTGGCTTAGTCCAGAGAAGGACGGAGAAGTCGCCCTTCCTTCAGTGTTGTTTGGGACAAAAATTGGTGAATCTTCCTGATTACGCCCCAAGGATCTTATGGGGAGGAAAAGAAAAGTAAAAAGCTTCCGAATATCAAGGGGCCCTATGGACGACCACGTCATTAGACGGATCGAATCACCAAGAGAGGACACTTTGGGGGAACAGTTTTCTGTTTCTCTTAGACTTGGTGAAGGACCTTCATTTCCTCCACAACCCAAGGCATCGATTCCTGAAGGTTTTTTACAATTAGAATTTGGTGGTCTACCTAATGGAAGAGACTGCGAAAATTCTGGAGAAACTCAGATAAGTAATCATTTATTGACTTTGGAAACAGGGTTAAAGGGGAATTAAAGAGGCCAGAGCAATGGCCTATGGATCCCCCCCGATAACATATGGAAACTGATGGCTACTGTTAATAATGTTTCACAAATGAATGAATCATTGTCAGGTATAGTTAATTTGAATAAATTACAGATAGAAGAACAAAGAAAGGAAGTAATTAGTTTGAAAGATGATATGGGAAAAGTAACATCTAAAGTTAAATTGTTAGAAAATACTGGGTTGGCCCAGATTAAAGAGAGTATCTCTATTCATAGAGAGTTAGAAAATCTTGAAAACATTTAGCACTTTTCTATACCGACCTTCATGGTTAAAGACCATATCAGATCGGTTTACATCGAACTGGGAAAACTGTAACAGAAAACAACTTTTATATAAACAGAAGAATCAAAGTTACATTCAACAAGGAGAGTAAACTTGGAAGCTTAAGCAGCTGGAAAGAAAGGCCTAAGAGGGCAGTAAACTAAGGATATAATACAATTGAGGAATCAGGGCTAGTGCTTATTAAGTACTTAGAGGCGGTACAAAGTTCCAACATGAGACAAAAACTTCTCAACCTCTCGCAAACTAGGCTTCTATCACCTAGTGAAATGCTAAAAAAATATTTCAGGGAAATATTACAATATGCAGAGAAAGAAATACCTGTTTTTTTCAAAAATCTACTTCTCCAAAAAAATTGGAGAGGTGGAAGATACTTCAACGATTAGTGTTTCTATATTCCTTGAAGAGTCAATTGACATCATACAAAAAAGAGAGCTACCTTATTTGTTTCTATGTTATTAGAAGCTAACAAAGATAAAGTGTTTAGGGATTTCCTTAAACACAGAGATATGAATTTCTGTGGCCAACGAATCTTAATGTTTCCAGACGTGTCTCGAGCCACTCAGGCTAAAAGGAGACACTTTCTCTCTCTAAAAATTAAAGTATTAGTCTTAGGGGCAACTTTTTACCTTAAATACCTATGTGTTTGTTTTGTTACTTTTAGAGGGAAGAAATATAGTTTTGTTAACCCTTTACAATTGGAGACTTGTGTTAAAAATACAATAGAAGGCCAATAGAAAATCCTTTTCTCTCTCTCCTAACAGTTTTTGATTTGATTAATGTTTGTATAAGTTAGCTCCCCCAACATTATGGGTTATGTAATAGAGATGCATATGATTACGGAATTATATTATATGTAGTATGTTGATTACATCTGTATTACTTTGATATTTTTGTTTAAAAGTTTTAAATGAAAATTCAAGAAGAAATTGGAAAAAAAAAAGTGCTCAGTGGCTTAGAGCTTTGAAAGAAACCCAATCTGACTTCTCTGCAGACTTTTGTTGTTCATTAGGAATTCTAGCATTCATTTGTTGAAAACACTACAGACTAGTTTGCCAATATTACCGACAGACCTTCTATAATTATTTTGATTGGTGGTATCCTGTTTATAGATTTTGTGTAATTATCCCTTGTCTTAGGCAAATGGACAGAAAGTAGAATCTGGTTAGATAATTTTACTAGCACTTGCTGTATTTGAGCATTTCATTTAGGGACAATCCATATCAAGTGAACCAATTTAGAAAATCCATCCATACTCGACCTCCATCAAATTGAATACAATTTTGTGTGGATGGGCCTCAAACAAAACTATGCAAAATTTTTCGGCTGGATCTCTATTGGTTCAAGAGCAGCTGAATGAAGGTCACTCAAGTACTGTACTCCACGCAACACAAAATGGCCACTTTCTCCCGGCACTGCAGCCAAGCAACCTGTAAGGGGCCTGAACTTTTATGGAGTATTACAACCTCTGGTGCTAAATTCTTATGCAAAGTCTGGAACCTAATATGAGCTTGCCACCCTTTTTATGGGCCAGCAAACTAAAAGAAATTTAAGGCTTTGACTCCTCTTGATGTGTACTTCGACTCAGGCCACAACTGGATCTGTAGCCATGGCCCATGACGTACACCTAGGATTTGCACTAGAAGGCTTTGCAGCCAACAGGAAGCAAAGATAATGTTGCCTAAAGACATGTCACCTTTATATGCAAAATTTCGCCATTTTTTGGGTTCAAATATCTGTGTAGTTTTTAATTTATTTTTGTTTTTGTCATTTGAAAGAACACCTTTTTTGCTACAAAAGTCACCCTGTTTGGTCTTGGACCCAGCCTTGCTTTGGACAGAATTACAGTCCCAAAGACAAGTATCATTTGCATGTGTGAATGTGAATTTGCACTATGTTAAAAAAGCCATCTTTGGTACCCAGCTATGACATCTCAGTTTACTGTGCTTACCACACTTTTAGCTCTACCATATGAGAATTGCTTAAACTGCAGATTTCACAAAAATTCACTTACATTTTTTCCTGCCTTGCACATGCTTTTGAATGTCCCATCAATGTGTGACAAAGTGGCTTGTGAATAAATGTACTGCCTGCCTGTTGAAGTTATGGGCACATCAATGGTAGCAATAATGTGCTCTTCTGGAATCTAACAGGTGTCTCTATTGGGTGGCCAGTAAAATGACCTAGCAGGACCATGGGAGTGCAAGAAACTCTTCAAGACATCATGTACCTCAGATAAGACTTTGCATATATGGCCAACCCACCAGGATTTACCATAGATGCAAGCTAAATACTGACCAAGTTGGAAGCTAGATTCTTGAAGGGCAGGAAAATATTCACATTCATGTTCTAGAACACTTGCAATGAATGGGATGACATCATTCGAAATTTTGCTAATGCAAATTTTAGTTGCAACGGGCTTAAACTGATGATTTTCCCTTATGCCAGCAACTGTATAATCTTTGCCAAGCTTTTTATCCTGAACAGGTCTGATTGCTTCAATGTCCTCCTTTGGCGCAAAAAAAATTTGATACCAGGGATACAAAAAGCACAATGGTGTCACAGGCCAGGGATGTTCCAAAATCTCTGCCACAACACACTGCAAACATGACATTACCCTAGCTCCTTGTGAAGGTGATACTTTTGCATGTTCAGACTTGCATTCAGTAAACAGCACAAAAAAATGTCCATTTTGAGGGGTCATTTATAAAAGAATATTAAAGCAAGATGTGTCATAAGCTACAAGCATAGTAAGAACAAGAAGCTTCACTGCACTGTAAAATTTCACATCTCTAGCTCATTTGCGTGTTACACAGCAAGACGCCAAAGATGCCTCTTTTTAACACAGCACGCCCACACATGCAAACGATACATATCGTTGGGGCCTTAATTCTGACCAAAGTAAGATTGGGTCCAAAATGAAACAGGGCTACTTTTGTAGAAAAAAAGATGCTCTTTCAAATGACAAGAGAAAAAATTAAAAGCTATACAGCAGAGAGATTTGCACCTGAAAATTGACAAAAATTTGCATTAAAAAGTGACATTGTTTCTTTATGTAATTATATATTTGCTTCCAGTTGCCTGTAAAACCTCTTAGTGCAAATCTTATACATATATGCCATGGGCCATGATTACTGGTCCAGTCAGGGCCTAAATCAAAGTATAGGTCAGGAGCAATGAGGAGTCAAAGTAGGCCTTATGTTTCTTTTTTTTTAACATTTTTCAAATACTTTGCTGGCCCATAAAAAGGGAGGCAAGCTCATGTTATGTTCCAAACTTTGCACTGGGACTTACCACTAGAGGTTGTACTAATCTACAAAGTTTCAGGCCCTGAGAGATGTTGTCAAACTGCAGCACCTGGTCAAAATGGCCACTTTAGGCTGTACGGAGCATGGTACTCAGAGCTGACCACCATTCAACTGTCTCCAGCTCTCTAACCAATTGAGATCCAGGTGAAAAATATAGTTTGGTTTTGTTCGAGACCCTAGAGAACATCCATGCAAAATTGTGTTCAATTTTGAAGAGGCTGAGCGTGGACCCCTGATCAATTTGATATGGAATATCCCTTTAGCATTCTATCTGGTTCACAAGTTTTTCTGTGTTTGAAGCCATTGCTTTATTTCCTGTATTGACATAAGGGTGCCTGATGGCATTTGATATTCTGTGATTACACTTTCCAGCAGGTATAACTTCTCTTGGGTATGTTTTTGATTTGTGTGAGATCTTCCTGTTCTCTATAAAAAGCTGCTGCATGAACTCAGTCCAGATTTTGCCATTTTGGATTGTTAAATCAGGTTTGGTTTCAGGTTCAAGAACCTTCCATGCGTCTCGGAAGGAATTATCTATAGCTTCCTCAATTTCAGACTTTCTTTTCATGTCTTCAGAATTTTTGTGTTTTACAGTTCTCATCTCCAAGTATAACTTCAGGTGTATCTTTCTTGCAGGTTACATCTGAAGAAGGGAACTTGGGGGTATCAAAAAGCTTATACAAATCATGTTTGGATACTTTTAACCTAGGCCCAATAAAAGATATTACAGCCTACTTGTACACTGCATTAGGTAATACCTCAATAAAACTACCAAAAAAATAAGTCCTTTTTAAATTATAGGGTATGCAATATTTTAGCCAGATGAGTGGATTGTTTAAACATTCAGAACTTCATATTTATGCACCCAAAAACTTAACAGTGAAAAAATCTGAAGAAACGCTTCCATTTTAAAATATTAGTGGGGATGATATTCTTTTATTTCAAGTTAAAACCATGACAAACATACCACTAAGTACGTTAATTTACAAAAGTTGTATTATTTGGGTCTGGATCACAACTCAGATTACCTTTGTCCTTCTGTGCTCATGAGGTATCCATGATCAGTTTGTAGGAAGTGCCAGGACAGAATTGAACCACACAGTAACAAAAAGTTTATCGTATTAAGATTCTAGTTCCAGCATGCAACAATGATGTTTACTTTTCTACTAAGGATTTTGTAATTAAGCAGGCACATCTCTGCATTGGGAAGTCATAGCACTGCCTTTATTAACATAGGATTTGCATGATGGAGTGCTAATTCACACATGTGTGTGTTAGTGCCTGGTTGTGTGCACATTTTTTGTGCACAAAAACTCCTTGTTAAATCAGGAGTAAAGATTTCCTACAAAAATAAAAAAAAAGTACACACAATCAGGTGCTAACATGAGTGCACGGCCAAGCTTATTACATCAGGCCCTGAACTAGAACTCCATTCTACTGTAGCCTGTTTCCTACACCAAATACATTAAAACAGGATAGGAATAGTTCAGAAGATTCCCATCAATTATAAGGAGCCATGTGAGTCATGCAAATCTCAGGGAAATAACATGGAAGGGAGCTATTCTATTCCAGATCCAAGGGATGAATAAAATGTCTATAAATTCATTTATACAGAACCATATACCTACAGTACCTGAATGTAATCCGCTTTGAAATACCTGACAAGCTATGAACTTTTATCTCAGCTTAACTTTGCATAAACAGTATACCCACTAGAAGTTGTAAGGACTGAACCAA
This sequence comes from Rhinatrema bivittatum, assembly GCF_901001135.1. Taxonomy (NCBI): domain Eukaryota; kingdom Metazoa; phylum Chordata; class Amphibia; order Gymnophiona; family Rhinatrematidae; genus Rhinatrema; species Rhinatrema bivittatum. The sequence goes on from NC_042619.1 coordinate 365,778,596, forward strand.
CAATGAGCCTCAAAGTCTACAAATGAATAAGCATGGAAAATCACTCTCTCTTTAAAGGTAGTCCTTCCTCAAGCTGAGGTACGTAGGGAAGAATACACTGGCACAGTATGTTGTATCTTATGTAGACAGAATTTCTTCTTCTGACACTTTGCACAAGCACTTAGGTTCACTAGTAAAAATGTAAGTTTTTAATAGTATATGTCATGTCCTAGTGCTCTGTGAAGCCCACTTTAACAAGAGCTAATATACTGCCTGTAATTCAAATGGTTCACAATCAAAGCAACAGTCACATAAAACAAAAACTACAATATGACAAAACTGATTAGACTTAATCACAATAAAAAACATAAGAATTATACTAAAACAGCACTGTAAAATCATCAAAGCTATCTGTAAGGTTGGCAGTTGAACATCTTGCACATTGGGACCCAAACTGAACTACTCTGACATCAAAAGGCAGTATGACACCTGTTAATGGAATTCTCAAAAAAGGACCTATTTACATTGATCTTAAAGGATCGATACCATGAAAATAGACATGGAAACTGCTATTTTTCACTGCAAAGGAAATATGGTCAGAGGTGCAAGTAATATGAGAGAGCAAGCACTGGCTGGCAACTAGAACATAGCATGTAACATTTTAAACCATATTTAACACATGCATAAAAATGTGATACCAAGTCTAAAAAATCTCAACCATTAAAATATTTAAAATTATAGTGAATTAAAATTTCACAAATCCATCAATATCTTTTAAAAAGGCCCACAGACATGGTAAACAGTCACTCATCAATGAATTCACCTGATTGGCAGCTCTCTTTAATCTGATCTACTTATTTACATTGATTTATATATCACCAGTATCCTGGAAATTGATTTTACTGCAACTACTCATTGAAACAGGACCACCAAAATTATTCTACAGATTGTATCTATGGGACTGCAAATTCTGAATCATAATGCCCCAAAACAGAGGAGATCTCATACATAAAATTGTACATGATGTTAAGCATGTTTTTGTGTAAGTATATATAACTACATTGATTATAAGTAACAATACTCAACAAAAAGTTGTAACTTTTAGTATTTGGCCGCGAAAACACCTATGTTTATACAGTAGCACACTGTTGGGAAATGTGGCCATTTGTTCCTCACTAATTCAGCAGACCAAGAATTTTAACAGCGGCTTTCAATTCTTCCGGGAGAGCTCGCCAACTAAAGAAAAGAGTTTAAACAAGAGAGCGCTAGCAAAAACAAAACCCAAAAACACCAAACTTTCACTTCACATGACAACCTGCCGCAATCCCAAATCTCAAGACAGAAAACTCTCCGGGAGCTGAGGAATACAGTGGTGGAAATGCAGTCAGCCTTCGTCCAGCCGGGCAAAGCCAGGGGACAGGTGGCTCTCCAGAAACCCTGCCACAACCAACTCCAGCCTAGAGGCCCGGACAGCTGACAAACTCCAGCATCAAATATTTAAAGCCCACAGGTGCGGCTTATTGTAAGAGTTTTGCAGTGGACAGGAAAGCGAGAGGGTAAACCAGAGCCCGAGAGGGGTCTCTGCCTCGCAGCGATGCTTTAGGCCAGCTCCAGCGGCTCGCACCCAGCAAGCACCTTCTCGCCCAGATCCCTCTCCGACTCTCGCCAGAAGGCACTAAGCGGCCCCCCCAAGAAGCCAGGAACTGAAATCAGAGCCGGCGACCCGAGAAGATCGCACCGTGCAGAGGGAAAGGGGGCCGCCAAACCGTGAGAAAAAAAACAAACAAGACTCGCAGATCGCTCCCTCCTCAGCCGAAGAGACTCCAGAAAGAAGCACGCAGCCCGGCTCCGCCGCCCAGGCTGCACATTCGCCCTCAATAGCGAAACCAGCGCGACCGCTTCTTCCCCACGCTAGGCCTCCTGCCCTGTCCCCTCCGCCGGACACACAAAAAAAAGGAAAGGAGGCCTCGGGCCCGACCGGAGAGGAAGCGCGTGCCACCGCATCCCCGGCAGGAGCCCATGCACCGGAGCCCGAGGCGCAGCCGCTCACCTTCCGTGTGGCTGCTGGCCGTCCGCAGGCTGACCAGGACGATGAAGAGGTGGAAGGCGGCTGCCCAGCTGCGGCACGACCCGCCGGGTCCGCGCACGGCTGGGTGCACCGCGGCTCCGTCGCACTCGCTCATGCTGTAGCTCGGAGTCTCTCGCTTGTGCCGCCTCACTTCGTCCCTCCGGGACCTGGCCTGCGTCTCCTCCGCGCTAAAATAACGTCTCTCGGCTGGGGAGGGGGGGGGGCGGGGGAGCGCTGCGTCCTACCTCGCTCGCTAGCCGCTCCTCTCCCCGCCCAGCTGCGCACCAACGAGACGCGAGCCTGCCCGTCCGTCCGCCGAGAGCGCCCCCTGCCGGCCCAGCGCCACACAGGTGGAAGGGCAGGGGGCGCAAGGCGCAGGCGCAGTGAAGCCGCTGCTGCTGCTGGGGAAGTCGGTGGAATTCCTACAGAAAGGAAGTAGGCTGGATCTTGAATCTAGCGGGATACGGCATCCAAGGTGGCGCGTTTTTGTTAAACGAGGGAAAGCATTTCAGATTAAGCGGATCAATTTATTTTCAGAGCCATAGCTGGATGCCTGCCAGATATGAAACTCGGGAAGCAGGAGTTGGGGGGCGGGGTCCGCCGGATCTCTGGGAATCAGGTGATGTTAAGCCTTTGTCACAGAAATTGTCGACAAGAAAGTAGTTTTAACTTAGGGCTAGGTGTGTCCCAAAGACAGGGTGGAGAACATAGTTCTCTCTAAGCCGAGCACGTGAGCGATTGCTCATAACATTTCAGAGCATCGCTCACAGCTTTTACATGGTTGCTCACATAAATTTTTCTTTGTGCTATGAACAGAAACGCAACACTATTTCTGGCACTCAAAAATTGTTGGTTTAAAAAAATTGCTGTGCATACAAAATAAAATTTGCACACACCTAGTCACTCCTTGGAGGGAGTATTGGTTGAGAAATCTTGGTCTAGGATATACATGTGTATCCTACATCACGTATTCTCAACCCTGTCCTCTGGATACATCTAGCCAGTCAGATTTTTAGGATATCCACAAGGAATATGAATGAAAAAGATTTGCATGCATTGCTTTAATTGTATGCAAATCTATCATACATATTCCTTGTGAATATCCTGAAAATCTGACTGGCTAGATGTGTCTAAACAACTGGGTTGAGAAGCCCTGTCCTTGACAGAGAGAGGTAGAAGCTGACATTGAAATTCTTCAAAAAAAATAATACTCAAAGACAAGTATTATTCAAGGGAAAGGAAATTCTAGCATGAGACATCATGGTATGAGACTGAATGAGTAAAGTGTTATGAGCACAGACGCGTGATCACTTCTGGCACAGGAGTAGTGAGCCCTTGGACCGCGTCGTGACTCAGGGAAGAGCCCTGAGGCACTCCGCGGGAGGTGAGCTGGTACGAGCACAGGTAGAACTAAGCCAGACAGAACCTCAACCGGACCTGCACGCCCCAGGATGACCAACAACCACAATGTTCAAAACTGAACAGTCCTCCGACCGTTCCCGGCCTTTCGGACCTGCCGCTGGTTACGGCAAGAGACGGCAGGCCGGACAGAGGACGAGGGTAGACGGAGTCCTTGGAACATGGAAGACTCTGGATGTAGACAATGAGCTGGAAAGGTTCAGACAATGGCACTGTCTCTCAGGGCACCCTACACAGCCCACCAACACGGGCGGACCCCATGGGCTGGTCGCGGACCACCCTGTCCCACTGCGCGCCATACACAAACTAGGAGGCTGGTCGCGGACCACGGGACAAGCGCAGGACGGGAACCCAGCCCGACGAGGTGCCAATGACCGGAAACAGGGTCCGGATGGAACGGAACTATCTTCAGGATGGCCATCTGGATACCTCAAGGAGCTGGAAGGTCAAGAGACATGAAGCAACTCTGAGCACTAGGAAGACTCAGACAAAGACTTGGAGGAACTCTGAGCACTAAGGAGACTCATATGAGGACTTGGAACAGGCGACAAAGGAGTGAAACATCAGGAACTGGAACATCAGGGCGTACGACATCAGGACATCTGGACTTGACGCAAACAATGAAGAACAGAGCCTCAGAACAACAGGACATGGAACGTCAGGAAGCAATGAAGGAGCTCCAACGGAGGACAAGACACTGAACACGGAGCCATCTAAACAAAAGAAGACCACGGAAGACCTGGATCAGTCACGGAGCACAGCCAACTGCGGAACCCGATCCAAAGGCACTGGAAGAAGTCAGGCAGGGCCCTTATATAGGGCTGAAGCAGGAAATGAAGAACAGCTGGGATCTGATGGGGCCAGGAGCACTTCCTGCTACTGGCCCTTTAAATATTCTGAAGAGGCGTGCACTGGCACCTAAGAAGAAGCAGACAGGACAGGAAGCACCATGGACAGCGGCATCTAGTCACGCAAAGGAAACAGCACGGAGAGGAGCAGGCAGGCTTCAGGACGGTCTCCTGCCGTCCGAGGAGGACCCCGGGGATGACGTTGTGGCTTCCTGCTGCGAAGACAGGTCGGTGGCGGCTCCACGCCGCAGAGGAGGCGGACAAGCACAGCCTCCAGGCCACGGGTCTCGGCGGCGGCTCAGGGCTGCAACAAGATGGCGCTGGCGACAGCCCTGCCGCATGGGACCCAGAGTGAGCGGAGGCCCAGCCGCGGAGGACGGAGTCAGCGGCGTCCTACCACGTCAGGAACAGGTCGGTGGAGAGGCCTGCTCGCGGAAAGTAGCTCTGCGGGCAGGAATCGTAACATAAAGACTCAGGAGCAACTTTAAAAAATATTTTTTCACCGAAAATGATGAAGCAAAAAGAGTAATAAAATTCAGGAAAGCATGGTATAAGCAGAGAATCCTTAAATACAAGGATGTGAAGGAAAGCCATTGACCAAGTGGAATCTGTGTTATTATAAAAAGACGGAGATTGGGACTTATGGTCCATTTCTGACATCATGGTTTTTTGTTTCTCATTATTTTTTTATTTTTTTTTGCAAGTTTTTATTTATGCAGAAAAGACAACAAAATACAGACCTTTAAAATATGTAAATGTGCACAACACAATCAAGATTTAGAAAAAGCTGCAACATTATGTTCAGCTATTAAATACGCCAAGTAACAATCGCTCGGTTGCTCAAACTGTCTTAAGATATGGTAAGTAAAACATTTCAAAGGTATCGAGTGTCCTATCATCATTTATACAGATTGCAAAATGCAGAATGCAAAAATATTTCCCTATTCCCATCCTTCCATCACCATCCCCTTTCCCTCCCCACCCCCCCCTCCCAAGCTCCAACACTATACAATATACACTACAGGGTCTGCATCACACCTGCTTGCCTTTCCAAGTGCAATAGGGTTCCCATACATCATGAAATTTGCGAACACGATCATGATGGACAGTGGTAAGGTAACCCATCTGATATACTCTGTCTTCTCGGGTGAGAATATTCATTAATGTAGAAACATCAGCACGTTTCCACCGGTACGCTATTTCACAACGAGTAGCAATAAAAATTTGCTGAACCAACAGTCTTTGCCTTTCTCCTAATGTCCTATCTAATAAGCAAAGTAAACAACCCTTGGGGTCCAGGGAAATGGTCACCCCCAATACCTCAGACACATATCGTGTCACAAGTTCCCAGATGCATTTTATCTTAGGGCAGGTCCACCACATGTGAAAAAACGTCCCTTTCTCTCTGCACTGCCTCCAACATAAATCACTAAGATGAGAATTCATTCTATGTAATCTGTCAGGTGCCAGGTACCATCTATATAACAATTTATAACCATTCTCTTTAATGTTAGCAGAGATGGAACTCTGGCCCATTATCATATGATATTGATCCCATTCGGTATCCGAAAGTTCTTCCCCAATATCCAATTCCCACTGCCGTTGATAAGATACCTTGGCCCTGAGGCCACTATTGATAAGCATATATAGGCGGGATATTGGTCTTTTTATGGGCCCTGTTTGTTCGCAGAATGATTCAAATAGTGACTTGCCTTGCGGAATTCCCCAGATGCCCCCTCTGATTGGAGATAGTGAGCAAGTTGTATGTAAGAATACCGGTCCCCCTGAGTCAATTTATATGTGTCTTGCAGATCCATAAAGGGGATCAACTGGGACCCTACGAACAGTTGCCCAGCCCTCGTGATATTCAACTGTCTCCACCTTTGAGCAAATAGTTTGTCCATCCCCGGGGGGAACACAGAATTCGATAAGAAAGATGTAAGATGGTATATCCTCCTATTCCCCACCAATCGGCTCCTCCACTTAGCCCAGATTTTAAGAACAACTTGTGAGAAAGGTGTGAGACTTACTAATTACTTTCCGCATGTCCTTGCTCTAAACCCTCGAATCTAGTGGAAATTCCCCCATAACTGATTGCTCAATCGCAATCCAGGGTTTTAGCTCACCCTTGCTATGCCAGCTTACAACCACGCCCAACATGATGGCAGTGTAGTACCAGCTTAAATTGGGGATATTAAGACCCCCTCTAGCTTTATCTCTGTACAAGATGTGACGCGATACTCTTGGGAGTTTCCGCTTCCAGATGAAGCAAAAGAGTTTTCTTTGCCATATTTGCATTGCTCCTTCTGGAACCGCTATAGGAAGGGTTTGAAACATATAGCAAAATCGAGGTAAAATGTTCATTTTGACTGCCGCTACTCTGCCAAACCAGGAGAGATCAGACCTATCCCATCTATCTAGGTTTTGTTATATATGAGACAGCAAGGCATCATAATTTATGCGGTAAAGATCATTAAGATTTGTCCCAAGTTTAACTCCCAAGTACTTTATAGAATCCTTTGCTAAGCGAAAGGGCAATGCGCTCCCTACCTCAGCGTACTGGTCTGCCGATATAGAGACATTTAACAGTTCCAATTTGTCGGCGTTAATCTTAAATCCAGACATTCTCCCAAACAATTGCAATTCTCCCAATAATATTTTTAGAGAAACCTCAGGTTTCGAGATAGTAAAGAGGAGGTCACCCACAAATAGTGAGATCTTGTATTCCACTTCCCTGACCAGAATACCCTGAATACCAGAGTGTCTTCGGACTTTCTCCGCGAATGGCTCTAAGGAGAGGGCAAACAGAAGGGGCGACAACAGGCATCCTTGGCGTGTGCCCCGCTTGACTTCAAAGGGATCTGATTTTTTATTCTGGCGTGCGGACTTCCATACAGTTTCTGAACCCAGGTGATAAAGAATTCCCCCAGCCCCATGAGCTCAAGAACTTGAAATAAATAAGGCCAATGCATGCGGTCAAACGCCTTTTCAGCATCCACCGCGAGCATCACGCAGGAATGCATTTGGATTGTGCCCACCACATCAATTCTACCACCCTCTGCACATTATCAGAGGCGAGCCTACCGGGAATGAAGCTGGACTGATCATTTGCCACCAGCTTGGGGGCTACTCACCCAAGACGTATAGCCTTAGCCAGTACACGAGTTAAGATTTTCAAATCAATATTGATCAGGGAAATCAGCCTATAGGATCCGCAGATTGTGTGATCCCTGCCGGGCTTAGCCAATACAGTAATTCCAGCGGTATTTGCCGCCATAGAAAACGATCCCCCTGTTCTTAACGCATTATACATAGACCCTAAAGGTGGTATCAGTTCCTCACTAAACACTTTGTAAAATTTGGCTGTATACCCGTCTAGTCCAGGGGCCTTCCCCATTTTGGGGTCTTTAATAATGAGAGAAACCTCCCCCTCCCTTAGTTCTGCGTTGAGCTGGTCCCTCTACACTGGGGAAAGCACCGGGAGTTGTACGTCCTGCAGGTATTGATCGATCTCCTGCTGTGTGCTCTGGTGTTCTGAGTCATATAGTAACCGATAAAATTGGGTGAAACTTTGCCCTATTTCCTTCTGAGAGTTAACATATTGATCATGAGGCCCTTTGATTTTGGTAATTTGAGATTGTGATTCCCTCTCCTTCAGCTTCCTAGCCAGTTGTCGCCCTGCCTTATTCCCCCATTCAAAATGCTGTTGTTTCAACCGCTCTAACTGGTAAGCTATCTTATCCATCTCCAGGGTATGTAGTGCCCTTCGAGTTTCCGACAAGCGCTGAAAAGTGCCCAGATCAGAGGTACGTTTATGCCTCAGCTCTAATCTAGTAACACTCTCTATTAAGGAGAGACGCTCTCTATCTTTCTCCTTTTTTAAGTGTGCTGCCCTAGCTATACAGAGACCTCTCACATACGCCTTGAGGCTGTCCCATAATGTGCCCAGGGAAACTTCCCCATCATCATTTATATCTAGATAGGCTATGATCTCTTTCTTCAAATGCTCCTCAAAAGCCTTATCCTCTAACAATCTGTCATTTAGCCTCCAAAATTTGGTACCCGCCTGACTCCCCCCTATTGCTATTGTGAGCCAGATAGGAGCATGATCTGACCAGGTTATACTACCCAGGTCGGAGTCCTGAACCGACCCCACCAGTTCCTTATCTATCAGAAAGTAGTCTATCCGGGAGTAAGACTGGTGTGGGTGAGAAAAGAAAGTGTAATTCCTAACCGTGGGATTGCGCAGCCTCCATATGTCAATGAGCCCCCTATCGGCTATTAAATGTTTGAGCGCCTGCTTATTAGCTCTACCCCCTGCTCCGCTACTGTGGGTATTGTCTAAATAGGGGTAGCGAGTAAGATTAAAATCCCCACCTACAATAAGACGCCCTTCCGTCCATTCGCTAATTACTGTGGAAACCTTATTTTAAAATGAAATCTGATCAGTATTTGGGGCATAGAGATTCAGAAAAGTATAGATCCGATCATTAATTTTAGCTTTCACCAGAATGTACCTTCCCTCCACATCCCTAACCACTGAGTGAACGTCTGCTACCAGTGTGCTGGCCAACAGTATACCCACCCCATTATATTTGTATTGTGCAGTAGCTGCAGCGTGAAACACTTGCGGATATCCTTTAGAAGACAGTAACCGCTCGTATCGCTTCCTAATGAGGGTTTCTTGACTAAAAATATCTGCCTTCATATTTTTCATATCCCGCAAGAAAAGCTATCATTTGGTGTGGGTATTCAGCCCCTTCACATTAATAGATAATATTTTTAAGGACCCCATTGCATCATTGCAATACGCGCTGCCACGCTTCCCATCTCATATACTTAAATTCTATTACCTTCCCCCCCCCTGCGACACCACTGTGGTCCATCCCACTATACATCCAGCACTTGGAACCCTGACCCAAGTATGCTCTATCCCCCACCAGCCACCCCCCCCATCCCCTCCCATCCCCACCCCTCCTCCATCCACTCTCCACCGAGTGGTTCACCAACATGAGAGACATGACGTCACCACTGACCCTAAAAGTGCGCACCCCCTCCTCCTCCCCCCAAAAAATACATTTTTTGAACAGCATAACACATTCTTAATGCGAACTGGGGGGGGGGGATAAACAGATTCCCTCCGCCAACTGTGTCAAACCACATTATACTATAAACTGTACTCCTCGTTCCACGTTTAAGCATTGTCTCTATCATAAGAAGCAATCCCATTTATTATAGAATCCGGAAACTGGACTGGATATGAGCCTAGCCCGGCTCCTCGAGCTCTGCAGGTCCCCCGGATCTCCGGCACAGTCGTCTGCCTCCTTTATCCACTCTTCTCCATTGAGGTCTGTCCTCCTTCCGGATGCTGCTTGCAGTTGTGAGGTCCTTTTGTGCCAATGATCCCGCTGTAAGCAAGCCTGCCGCTCTCAAAATTTCCTCAGCTTCCGAAACCTTGTGTACCCTGGACAAGACACCACTAATCGTGAATTGGAGACCAAATGGAAAAAGCCAGCAGTAACGGATATTTTGGGTGCGCAGAATGTTGATAACATCCCAGAATTCCCTCCTTTTTCTAATGGTGGAGATTGCCAAGTCCTGGAACACCTCGATTTTATGTTCCTTCCACATTATAAATCCAGTTTTCCTGGCCGCTTGCGCCACCTTCTCCTTAACCAGGAAGCTGTGAAAGCATGCTACAATATCCCGTGCCTGGTTATTTCGCGGGTTTCCAAATGCTCTGTGGGCCCACTCCAAAACTACTTCACGTGGGCACCCTGCAGTTCCATCAGGGTCCAGAAGAAGAGCACAAATGTCCTGCACCACTTTAAAAGAGTCTCTAAATTCTTCTTCCTCGGGCACCCCTCTGAAGCTAAGATTTATTTATTTATTTATTTATTTTTAGTTTTTATATACCGATGTTCCTGTATACAATACATATCGCACCAGTTTACATGGAACTGAACAGTCGCCTCAGGGGCGAGTTACATTGGAACAGGTTTACAAAGAACTTTTATGGAGACAATCATAAACACGATTAACTGTAACAAGATACAAAACTCTGAAACATATGTACAATGGTCGGGATACCGTCTATCGCTACATAAAGTTTTAGCTCTCAGGGAAGGCTTGGGTGAATAGCCAAGTGTTTAGCTTCTTTTTGAATGTCAAAAGGCAAGGTTCTTGTGGAGGTCCGGTGGGAGCAGGTTCCAAAGGAAGGGACCTGCAGTGGACAGGGCTCGTTTCCTTAGTGGGGTTTTTGCCGGCTGGGTGTGAAGCATGTTCTGGTATGCACTTCTTATCGGTCTCATGGAAATGTGATGCTGCAATTGAAAAGATAGGTTGAGGGGGGAGATGTTGTGTAGAGCCTTGTGAATCATCATGAGGGATTTAAATGGTATCCTGTATTTTATAGGCAACCAGTGAAGGTTCTGGAGGATAGGGGAGATGTGTTCCCTTTTTTTGGTGTTAGTGAGGATTCTGGCCGTCGCGTTCTGGACCATCTGAAGTGGTTTGATGGTGCTAGCGGGCAGGCCCAGCAGGAGTGAGTTGCAATAATCCAGTTTCGGGAGGATGATTGATTGTAGAACCAGGCGGAAGTCTCGGAAGTGTAGAAGTGGTTTTAATTTTTTTAAAACTTGCAATTTGAAGAAGCATTCTTTGGTGGTGTTGTTTACGAACTTGCTGAAGTTGAGCTGGTTGTCTAAAAGCACACCAAGGTCTCTTACTTGCGGAGTGTGGTCGATCGATGTGAGGGAGAGTTGGGAAGAAATAGGCGGATTGAGCAGGGTGCAGTTGTCTGGAGCTATTATGAGGATTTTGGTTTTGCTGGTGTTTAGCATGAGCATGAGCATGGTGTTTAGCATGAGCATGTTTAGCATGAGCATGGTGTTTAGCATGAGCCTCACTCAAACCCCTTCTCAAAAAACCAAATCTTGACCCAAATGATCCTAACAACTTTAGACCGATAGCCAACCTCCCCTTCATAGCCAAGATAATGGAAAAATTGGTAAACTCACGACTCTCAAACTACCTTGAAGACAATAACCTACTATTCCCATCACAATACGGATTCCGTAAAACCTTAAACACGGAAGCCCTCCTCATCTCTATGACCGACCACATCATCCTAGGCTTAGACAAAGGACAATCCTTCCTTCTGATCCTACTCGACCTTTCGTCTGCATTTGACACGGTCAATCACTCTCTTCTCATCAACCAACTAACAGCCATAGGTATCTCTGGCACTGCCCTATCTTGGTTTAGAACCTTCCTCAGCAACAGAGGATATAAGGTTAAGATTCATAATAAAGAATCCTCTCTTCATCCTGCGTCAGTAGGAGTCCCTCAGGGCTCATCCCTGTCTCCTACCTTGTTTAACATTTATCTGTTACCCTTATGTGAACTCCTCACTAACCTCAATCTCAAACACTTCCTCTACGCCGACGATATTCAGGTCCTGATCCCCATCAAGGAGTCACTCGCAAAAACACTGTCTCACTGGGAAACCTGCCTCCAAAATATCAAACAGCTTCTCACAAGTCTCAACCTAATACTAAATTCATCAAAAACGGAACTTCTAATCATCACACCAGAAAACAGCTCCCTCACACACACTCATCCATCCTTACCAAACACTACACAAGTGAGAGACCTAGGAGTTCTAATTGACAATCACCTAAACCTGAAAGCCAACATCAACAAAACCACCAGAGACTGCTTTTATAAGCTCCAAGTGCTGAAAAGAATACGACCGCTCTTCCACACTCATGACTTCAGAACGATTCTACAATCAATCATTTTCGCAAAGCTGGACTATTGTAACACCATCATGCTTGGTCTCCCTTCATCACACACCAAACCATTGCAAATGGTCCAAAATGCCTCCGCCCGTATACTCACTAACACCAGGAGAAGAGAACACATAACACCTATCCTGATGGGCCTCCACTGGCTGCCTATCCACTTCAGAATAATCTACAAGGCCATTCTCACCATTTTCAAAAACATCCATCAATTAGCCCCAATCGATCTCCATATCCCCCTCCGATTACACTACTCAACAAGACCGACAAGAGATGCTTACAAAGGATCACTTCAAGTACCTCCAGCCAAAACTACCAGACACATCACGCTTAGAGATCGGGCCTTCTCCACAGCTGGTCCAACTTTATGGAACTCCATTCCCCCGGATCTTAGAATGGAACCCAGCAGCTCAACATTCAAGAAAAGACTCAAGACTTGGCTGTTCACGCAGGCCTTTCCTAACTCCAACATTACTTAACTCCCTTCAATCAACATACTTCGCTAGTAATAGCATTAATAGCCACCCCTTATAATGTTATTATATATTTATCTGATCTTCATTTTCCTTCTTACTCCAAGTTATTGTTTCCCTGTTACATGTAACTGCTTTTCTGCACTATTGTTCAAATTGTAAAGTTTATTTTAATTGCACCCCTGTTTCTTGTGAACCTGCATGATGGGACTATCGTCTTGAATGTTGGTATATAAAAAAACCTAAATAAATAAATAAATAAATAAATAAATAAATGAGGTTGAGGCTGGTGAGCAGGTTGATTGACCATGTTTTGTGGAGAGATTCAGCTATCGGGATGAGGATCTGGATGTCATCCGTGTATAGGAAGTGGGTTAGCTTGAGGTTGGATAGTAGATTGAATAGTGTAGGTGAAAGGGAAGATCCTTGAGGTACCCCCAGCTTCGATCTGATCGGGAGTGACTCTTTGTTGTTAATCCTAACTTTGTAGTGCCTATTTACCCTCCGTGCTCTGTTTTCCAGATCCTCCACATGCATTTGCAACTCCTCCTGTGCATCTCTAAGTTTGCCTAGCTCGTCCCGCACCCTGTCTACCTCCGTATGTAACTCCTCCAAGCCATTCTCAGTGTCATCTGCCCGTTTCTCCAGCTCTCGGATATCTGTTTTAAGGTCCTCTAGCATGGCACCCAGCTCCTGGCGAAATCTAGCCATATTGCCTGTTAATTCCAGGAACCACGTTTTGAATTCGTTCCGGGACGGGACCTCCGTGTCCCCAGCATCTGCCGCAGCCCCTGGGTCGTCCATGCCCTCGCGAGCCGGCGCCATTTTGTCTCCTTCCCCTAAGATTGCTGCCGTGGCTGCCGACACAAACGAGAATCAATTTAAGCCGGGTTTTTTCCATGGAGTGGTCATCTATGCTGCTGCTAGACTCCAACGAGCTTAATTTGATAAATATTGTGCCGTTTTTCGCCGCGATGGAGGAGGATCTGTACCAGAGGAGAGGAGAGCCGTGGTCTCAAGAGGCCATCTTAGCGGGTGACGTCACCGCTCTCCCCTCATTATATTTTTACTTCAGCTTTTATATAATTTGCTAAACCCTCTCCTGTTCCCCATCATGGGTCCATTCTTCCATTAGAAAAACTGGGCACCAAAATTTGGAGGAGAGGAATGCACTACAAGAAAGAATGGAATGCTTAGTAGATGTGGAGGATAGAGACTGAGATGAAACTGGGTGGTTGGAGGAATTGTAGAGAGAGAGGGTGTAAGGCTTGTGGAGAGAAAGAGAGGGTGCTGGGCAAGTGAGGGTAGAGTGGCAAGAGAGAAGTGATTTGGGCAAGGGGCAAAGAGATTGGGGTGAAAGAGGAGGATGCTGGGGTAGAAGAAAAGAGAAATGATTTATGGTTTATTAAAATGTATATACCGCAATCATAAATTTCATAATGGTTTACAATAAAATGTACATAATCATATAAACCCATAATAAAATATCATGCAAAACAAATCAACAAAATAAAAGCAAAGTGATAAACTATAAATCAATATACGCTTTCTTAAATAGGAAAGTTTTTAAAGCTCACTTAAAGGACTTAATGCACGACTCCAACCTAACCTCGTCCAGGAGAGAATTCCACAAAATAGGGCCTGCAACAGAGAAGGCCCTATCATGCGCAATGTTAAAGTAAGAAAACTTTACCATTGGAACCTTGAGTAGATTGTTCTGAGCACATGACAGCCTATACATTTTTAATACGGAACTCACCCAGCCGAGATGAACAGAACTGAGAAGCTTGCAAATAATGACAGCCATCTTATACTCAATTCTCCACCTGATGGGAAGCCAATGCAAATCAGCCCTGATAGGAGATAAGTGGTCACAGAACGTGGCACCAACATGGGCAGTGGCATTCTGAGCTAACTGTAATGGTCTCAGAACAATATTTGGGAGACTGGCATATAAAGCATTACAGTAGTTGAAATTACCAAGAACAATTGCCTGAAGTACCGTACGAAACTCACTGGGAGCAAGCAAAGGACAACGCTTCCTCACAAGATGTAATTTGTAAAAGGAACTGTTGGCAACAGAATTAATGTGAGAATTAAATGAAAGACTGGAATCCAGGAGCACACCAAGGCTACACACTTGACTCCAAATGGGAATGTTAAATTGTTAAAAAGAAAAGTGAGAGGGGAAATCAGATGAAGGAAATAGCTGGACTGGGGGACAGAGAGAAGGGGTGCTGGGCACTATGGACAGGGGGATGCAGGCCTTGGCAGAGTGTGAAAGTGAGAAGTGAGGTGAAAGAGGGGGATGCTGTGCCAGGGCTGCTGTTGATGGGCAGGTGTGTAAAGGGGAGGGTGCAAGATTGAAGGTTCACCTTAAGGCATCTAATACTCCTGCACCCACCCTGTCCTTGCTCCCTCCATCCAATAATCAGGCCCCTTTCTCTCTCCATCCTCATTAATTTCTAGCTTCCCCTCCCCACTCTCTCCTTCAGTGCCTAGTCCTCATCTTCCTCCAACTTCCCCCATCCCCAGTCCTTTCTTCCTCAGTCCTTGGTTTTCTCTCTCTCTCCTCCCTGTACCCCTTCCACTTCATCCCAGTTCCTTTCATTCATTCTCTGATCCTTCTCTTTCTGCCCCATCCCAGGTTCTTCCTTCCCAAGAAAGTTTTCACGTCCTTCTCCCTCTGACCCCGAAATGCTCTCTCTACATCTCCCACCCCGGAAGGCTCTCTCCTTATCCCCCTCCTACTCCTGGAAGGCTCTGCACCATCCCCCTCTTCAAGTGGAAAGTTCTTCCCACATCCCCCTTTCTCCGATGCACAGAATGCTTTCCTCATATCCCCTCCGACCTAGAAAGGCTCCCCTACGTAATCCTTCCACCCCTCGAAGGCTCTCCCTACTGTTAAGAACTGCGGCTTGCAGGAAGGCCCTGTGAGCCACTAGACTCACCCCAACACTGCCAACTCTCTCCTGCAGCCAGGATGCTGTACTCTCCTCAGCACTACTGAGCATGGCACAGCAGGCCATCAAGACCCAGTGCTCTGGCCCTCCTCCTAGGCGTGCACGCTCCTGACTCACCACAGAATAAAGGGCTCATGGCAGGAAAGTTGCCTTGGTGCCTCCTGATGACATCATCACCTGCTCCCTATAAAAGCCTCCCTCTGAGGAGCTGACGACGCCTCAGCAATGATTCTCCTGTATCCTGTACAGTATATGTTGCTTCTCCATGTTCCTGGTTCTTGTTTCCTTATTCAGCCTTGCCTTGTCTTCCTAGTTGCCATCGCCAGTGTCTCCTGTGTGTTCACGTCCATCCTGGTCTTGCTGCTCCAGACCTGACCTCTTGCTTTGACCCGACTACGATTGCCTGCTGCCTGGACCTGACCTCTCTCCTGAAACTGACTACAACCCCTCGCCTGGACCCAACTATCCTTGCTCACTGCCTGCCCCAACATTGTCTCTTCTCTGACTTCCATAAGCCTGCTGTTCACACAGCTTCTGGTGTTCCTCCTGACTCAAACTTCCACCCTTGCCCTAGGGACCTGTCTAAGTCCTGCTGTCTGCCAGAATCCAAAGGCTCAACCTGCAGAGGGGGCAACTGGTAATGGTGATGCTCCAGACTGTCCTGATATAGGGCGCATTTGTCAGCTGCCAGCGTAGGCCTCGGGGGCTCGCTCTTGAGGCTGCATCAATTGCGCTGCAGCACTAAGGGCTCACACACCCCATATCAATCACATCTACATCCCTCTTCCATCCTTGGAAAGCTTTTCCTGCATTCTTCTCCCAAACGCTCTCTGTACATTCCTTCTCCCCTCCCCTACACCCTGGAAAGTTCTCTCCACATCTCCTCTGCGGCTCCTCATGATCCTATCTGCCCCACAATCCTCAGAACAGCCTGGCCTCTACCCAATCCCCCACAACAGCAGGAGGAGCGGTCCTTAACATAGCATCAACTTCCTGTGCTGTGCGGGGCCAATCTCTCAGTATGAGCTGCATGAGTCCCATAGGGTTTTTTTGCCTTGTAGTACAAGACTGGCTTCTCACAAAACAGGAAGTCAGTACTGCACTAAGCTCTGCTTTTTCAGCCAGCCAGGAAGTGGCGAGGATAAGCCAGGCTCTGCAATGCTTAGATTCCATCAGCCAGTTCAGCTGTGAAAACTGCCCCCTTGGAACTTTCACCCGTGCAAGTACACAGAGGTTTATGCCAGACTTGAATCCATCACAGACTGTAATTAATCCAGGTTTCATAATGTATCTGTGGCAGACCTACGGTCCACCACCATTTTCAGCCCCTCCCAACCTGGAGGGCTGTGATTGGTTGTCTCAGGGTATTAACAGGCCGATGCAATACTGTGTGCTGGCTGAATGTCAGTGCGTTTGGATGCGCAACCATAATCCCCATGTGCAAAACGGAGGTTAGCGCACCCAAAATGTGCGTTCTATCGCACGCATAGCCGACAGCGCTCATCACATGTAAATTCATGATGACAAGGTTATTAGCTATTCCCCGCGATGCAAAAAAATCTGTGTGCCTGACGCCCACATTTTTACTCTCCAAAATTAATTCTTGCCCTGAACAGGTGTTTAATTTTCGAGAAGCCCAAAACTATATGGAAAAGCAGAAAATACTGCTTTTCTGTACTTCCTCTGACTTAATATCATAGCAATATTAAGTTGGAGGAACTAAAAAAATTAGAAATGTCCAAAAAAAAAAAAGTGTGCCAGCGGTCAGGTTAGGATGTTACTGTTATAGTAGAGAGATGGTGGACCCTTGGGCCGGCCTGCCAGGAGGGTTCCTATAGCAGACCGGGAGGCAGAGTCTAGCGACCGGCAGTAGACTTCACCCGGGACCCGGGATCCCCCCAGGAGGAGCCCGTAGGGATCCGGGCCCTTGGGACTTATGAGCCGGAGAAAGACTGAAAGTATGAGGCGTCAGAAGCAGGCCCAGGGTCAAGGCAGGCGACTAGCAAGCAGTGTCCAGAAGCAGACCAGGGTCTAGGCAGGCGGCTAGCAAGCAGTGTTCAGAAGCAGACCAGGGTCCAGGCAGGCAGCTAGCAAGCAGTGTCCAGAAGCAGACCAGGGTCTAGGCAGGCGGCTAGCAAGCAGTGTTCAGAAGCAGACCGGGATCAGGAACCAGGAAGACAATCGATGAAGGTCACTGAAGCAGGAACTGGAACGGCACAGGAGACCCAGGAACCAGGAACCAGCAGTGAGCAGGATCAGGAAGGCAACTAGAATTCAAAGAACCTCGTTGCAAGGCGCCTTCTCGGAGTCTGGGCGCCGGTTAAATGCAGGCCTGGCGTCTGACGTCAGCCCTCTGAGTTGAGGAGGAAGGCCTGAAAGATACAGTAGCTGGTGAATACAGAGGCCAAGAGTGCAGCTGTAAAAATCAGCATGAAGTTAAGGACTAAGAGTAGACAGGGGTGTGCAAGAATTTTCTAGAAAAGGTGTCAGTGTGCTAGAGGGCAGTGAAGTAGACAGGCTATTTTGTGTTCCCCTCTGGGGTCCACCAAAAGGTAGCAACACCTTTCCTGACTACTGAAGGACCAAGCTTGACCAGAGCAATACCTCATCCTCTATGACCTCTGAAGGAACAAGCAAGAGCATCGCTTACTAATTTTGTAGCAGGCCAAATTAGAAGCAGGTATATATATAAGTTACACCAATTTCCAGAGGGTAAGTCCACGTACACACGCATATTTTCCTTTCTGAAAATTATCCCATCAAAACTTCCCGCACACCCTTACTCCTGCTAAAATAGGCGCAAAACTGTTTCAGGAAATGCTACTCGTTTACTTCTGAAAATGGAAAAAGCATGCACTTAAATGCAAACCCCTCTGTAAACCCTTCCCTGGGAAGGCTTCAGATCAGATGACATATGTACAGGTTTACCTGCAAATTGGGCAGCCAGTTTTATAAAAGGCCTCTCCTGAACATAAAACATTGTTGCCTGCAAAAGTCCCTTTGAAAATTACCTTCTCTATGACCACTGAAGGACTAGGCCTGACCAGAGGAACAGGAATCCTGTCTGTCTCAAGGACGCATTTAACAGTTGGGTGCCCATGGGCAATTGGGAGGTCCCCCAGTGGGAAGAGGGGAAGTTTCCCAGAAATGAACAGAGGGTTTGGGGAGGAATGACCCCAAAAATCATTGGAGAGGAGAGGTCCAGAGGCCCACCTGGATTCCCCTTCCAGATATTCACCTTACATTCTCACCTCCAGAGCGCAATCGGAGGCCGCCTGCTGCCTTTCCTCCTCTGCTGGGCTGACAGCAGTCCTATTAACTCCAAAGAAACATTGCAAGGGACCCATGAGTCAGATGCCCTGCGGCAGCCTCTCACCCATCTCCACTTGGATTTCCTGTTAGCATGAATCCCATGCATGGGCTGGGGTCACTGCAGGGCCTCAGATGTGTCCCATAGCTCCAAGGCCTGTGCAGAGCTTCCTTGTTGTTAATACTACAGCTGCAGGCCCAGCAGAAGAGGACAGGCAGGAGGTCTACATGGTGGCAAGGCGCTGGTAATACTCCAGCGCCTATCAAAATACAGCAATGGAAGCGGCAGCCTATGCCTATGTCTGAGCATGAGAAAAATAAATCGTGCACAGATGAAGGTACTGTGATCCTCCATTAATGGAACTGTATGCATGAGATCAGAAGAACTCTTGGTAGGCCCTCCAGAGAATTAGTTAAAGATGGGGAAACAAACTCACACATTCTAGTGCCGCACTCATCATCATCATTATGTAGTGGAAGCATTGTTTCACTGTCAAATCCTTGCTTATGTAAACTAATATTTATCAAAAACCTGGTATATATAGGGGGGGAGTGGCCAAGATGGCGACTGACTAAGACGTGCGGAAAGCTCTCTCTGTTACCTGTTCTTTTGTTTCCTGGTTTTCAGACTTTCATTCTTCGATTCTATGCCTCATACTAAAAGAAAAGCTAGGCTTCATGAAAGCCTAGCTGTTGCCGAAAG
The DNA here is from genome assembly GCF_901001135.1 of Rhinatrema bivittatum. Lineage (NCBI taxonomy): Eukaryota > Metazoa > Chordata > Amphibia > Gymnophiona > Rhinatrematidae > Rhinatrema > Rhinatrema bivittatum. The sequence goes on from NC_042619.1 coordinate 365,798,163, forward strand.
TCCGAATACTTTACAACCTACTATAGAGAAGTTTTTTTGCATCAATGCCGATGGAGCCGGGAGCGAGGGCCGCAGCGATCGGAGAAACAGAACGAGCTTCACCGATAATGGCCGAAGAGATCTCGCTCAGTCCCGGCGCGCCTGTGACGCCATCCTCACCCCAACGGTTAAGAAGCGAAGGAGAGGAACAGCTATCGGAATCTTTGGATAGTCCCTCTGAGATATTTTCAAAGAGGGAGAATTGCCAAGGAGGAAATCGAGGAGGGGAAGAGAAAAGCGAAAGGAGGGAGAGCCTGAAGGTCCTCCCACAGGGAGCTTACCTTCCCCCGCTTCGAGAACCGACCAGCTCCGCTGATTTGTCGTTGGGAGAGAACCGGGACAATGATACTGAGGCCGCGTGAGGAGGTGAACAGTTCCAAGTAAGACCTTTCTTGGTTAAACCAGCTAAAATATCGATGGAAACTTTATGGGAGGCGTTAGCCTCGATAGAAAGTACAATCATCGGGCATTCAAGATCTGCCTTTGAAATAAATAAAAATACTCGGTACAATGAAGAGAGAATAACTAAACTGGAAAAAGTAGCTTTGGAAGTGGAAGAGAAAGTGAAACAGATTGAGAAAAACCAACAGAATTTAATACAATCTGCAAATGTTCAAAATAAAAAACTGGAAAATTTAGAAAACTCCTTGCGGAGCACAAATATAAGAGTTGTGAATTTTCCCATCATGCCACAGATATCACCAGTGGAACTATTTAAAAATTATTTAACTGAAAAGTTAAAAATTCCAAAGGAGGCACTCCCATTAGTTATTAAAGCTTACTTTTTGCCCCAGAGGAAAGCTGTAAAAGAAGTGTGGAAGAACAGATGAATGCGATGAATGTGACTGATTTACTGGAATTATCCCAAGAAGAAATAATTACCAAAAGAGGAGTGTTATTAGTGACTTTTGCCTTTCTAACTGAAAAGAATAATATATTCCGAATGTATTTTAGGAATAGTGCAGAACTATTCTATGGTCAAAAAGTGTGGGTGTATCCCGATATTACTAAAGCTACACAAGACAGGCGAAGGAAATTTTTAAGTTTGAGAGTTGAGGCATTAGCTATATGTTCAAAATTCACTGTTAGATATCCATGTAAATGTCATATAAAGTATCAGGGTAATGATTATATCTTTTCTGAACCCTCGCAGTTAAAATTCTTTTTGGAAGCTCACCCAAAGGCGACCTGATCAGTACATTAGGCATTCGAGAAGGCTAATAATCTTAGTGTTTCCTTTTACTGTATTTCCTATGTATCGCTCCTTGTAATAAGGCTGATATCTCCCCATGCATTCCTTTTTCATTTAGGTTGATACTGGTGGTTTATTACAATAATCCTATGGGATTATATTGAAAATGTTAATTTCCTGTTTTTGATCTATATATCATCTTTAATTGCCTCACATTGTTATACTATGTGTAAATTTTGAAATGCATAAAAATAAAATAAAAAAAAACCAAAACAAAAAAACCTGGTATATAGCCAAAGCACACAATTAAAATCTACAGTAAAGCCATTCAGTAGAAACGTATGTGATTTTGCTTGACGACCAGATGAATAGTCTATATCTGACTGTATCAGCTGGTTCCAGGCCTTGCCCAGGAATGAAAGAAACAGACATGCCATTGTCCAGTCCGGTCAGTGGTGTGCTGGTGCTGTGATTGATATTACTGTAAACTTTGTTGTTACACACACATTACTATAGCCCTTTGTTGCAAGGGTGGGCTGCTCAGTTCATGCCTTGCTAGAGTTTTTCTCACCTTGCAGTTATCAGTAGACACTGTGGCTTGGCTGATCCAGTCTCATACAGGCCGATACAGTAAAAATCGCGGGAGAGCGGGTGAGTGCCCGCTCTCCTGTGTGCGCGATTCAGTAAATAAAATTATTCAAATTAGGGCCCGCGGTAAAAAGAGGCGGCTGTCAGCGGGTTTGACCGCTGATGCTCAATTTTGCCAGCGTCGGTACTCAAACCCGCTGACAGCCATGGGTTCAGAAACCAGATGCCGGCAAAATTGAGGGGTACTCTCCACCTCACAGCTGGATCCCTCAGGAACAGCTACTATCAGAAGCACCACCACAGGGACCTGTCTGTATGTGTTATGAATCAGCGCTGCCGGCGGGTTCCCCCGCCAGCAGGCCACGTACCCTTGCTGCCTGTCTTCGCCGACGCGGCAGGTCGCCGCCGTCGGCCTGCCCACGCGGCCCGGAGGCCGCCTGCATCTCTCCTCCATTCCGCAGCCAGAGCCGCGGTCTCCCTCGGGGCTGGGAGTGCCCCCGTCGTCATCCATATCTTCGCGGCTGGAGGCCGCAAAAGCCCCGAGCTGGAGTAGCGGCAGGAGCCGCCCCCGGGGCCTCCAGCAGCAGCTGGAGCTGCTGCTCACGCTGGGCCTGCGTTCCAGGCTCAGCCCTGCCTCTATTCACGCTCCTACGTGACTACGTTGGTGCAGGCCATTGTCCGCGGTCCTGCACAGCTCCTGCACTCTCTCTAGGCGCGCGGCCGTGTCTTCCTCTACAATTTAAAGGGCCAGACACAGGAAGTGTCTTGGCCCCACCTTTGGGACTATTTCCTGTATCAGCCCTATATAGGGCTGCTCCGTTCATTGTTTCTGGCCTTGCATCATCGTCGTCTCTCCACTCTGGAGGCTCTTGCCTGCCAGAGTCCGTGTAAGGTCTTCTTCTCGTGGAGCTCCTCATCATGATGTCTTCTTGTTCTTCCATGTCATGTCTTCGTGCCTGAGGTCCTCGTCCAGGTGTCTTCATCCTCTACGTCCTGGTGTTCCTGCCTTCCTTGATGTTCCTTCCTACGCCTCGCCTCGTCTTTGCTCTCGAGCCTTCTGGTACCGGTAGGCCGGGGGTCCCTCAGATGCAGTACTCCTGGGTGGACTGCCTGCCGGTGGACGGTTGTCCTGTGCTCCTGAGCCGTCTAGTCCTGATGTGTGTTCCTGTGCTGTCCCGCTCCTGTCGTGGTCCGTGACCAGTCTGCAAGGGCTGTGTAGGGCGCAAAACGGACAGGGTGATCCGCGACTCAGTCCCGCGGGTGGCCTGAGTAGGGCGCCCTGAGAGACAGTGCCAATGTCCATGCCTCGTGTTGCCTTTATGTATGTCAAGAGTCTCGTCTGGATGCCTTCCGCATCGATCCCAAGTGTCTACGTCATGGATGCCATTGCATCAGCCTTGTGTCCTCGCCATGGATGCCATTGCATCAACCCCTAGTCTTCGTGCCTCGTGATGCCGTCGCATCAGTCATGTGTCTTCGTCCCTGGATGCCATTGCATCAGTCATGTGTCTTCGTCTGGATGCCGTCGCATCAATCCACAGTCATGTCTTCATGTCAAGGCCCGTCTGCCCTCAACCTCAGGCCAGTCCTGCTGCTACATGCTGCTCGCAGCAGGTCCGAAAGGGCCCGGAATGGTCGGAGGACCATTCACCTCCCAACATCCTCGGATGTTTGGCCATGGGAGCTTGCCGGCCTGGCGGAGGGTAGACCGTCAGCCAATCGGAACCACCGTCAACCCTTGGCTCGGTCCTGAAGGTCGGGGTCGGGCTAAGGTCCATGGGCACACGAAAACCACCAGAACACAACAGTATGGCCCTCCATTATGCAGGCACTGGGCACAGAAGGCAGGTTTCCCCCTTCCCCACTCTAAACTCCTACAGAGAGATGAGAGACAGGGCTTCTTTCGCTCTCTTTCTCCGCTCCTAACTCTTCTAACCAGAATATTTTTGGGCCTCCCTAACCAATAGCCTGGGCTCCACCAGTGTGGCACTCCTGAAGGGGAGTGCAATAGCAAATGGATCAGTCCATTCACTGACAATCTCAATATGTCTCCCACTGGGAATAGCATAAAAATATGTGCTTAGAACCCTAAGCTATAAAAATATGTGCTTAGAACACTGTACCCAAATATTTTTTAAAAAACCCTTAAAACTTGGCTCTTCTCACAAGTCTTTACCTAACCCCGCAGCCCCCAGATCTCAGCCCCCTACCTGCCACTCCTTCCATGGGTACTGCTATATTATAAGCTACTGCTCTACGATACATATTGTACATACTGTAAAATAATAGTCATATATTGTTATAATTCTTATACAATTGTAAATTTTTGTTACCAATGCTTTCCAGGTACTTGGCTCTGCTATTCTAGCCTTCTCTCCTAGTTCAGTTCTCTTATGTTTTATGTAGCTTCGCATTTCTTTAGTTAATGGTTTCCCCAGTTCTATGTAAACCGATGTGATATTTACTTGAATGTCGGTATAGAAAAGTTTTAAATAAACAAATAAATAAATAATAGAAAATACGGCTTGACAGAACAGTCCTTTGTTTTACCACAAAAGAAAAGGATTTTCTCCATGTTAGAAAAGACATACTTTTACCAGAGAGGCTCAGGAAGCAGTACAGCAAGGAAATTAATTTCCACTATCATACAGAAGGCTTGCATGGGTACGGCTGCAGGATGCTTGTGAAATGTTTTTACCTGTGCTCTCTCAGCAAACTCCAATTCTCCACCATGGGAAAGTAAAAAAAAAGGAGACTTTTTGCTGAGTGAAAAATGTCTTAAAGTGACCCCTAAATAAAGAATGTAAACTGCATCAAACCACAAAGGAGCAGACATCAATATACCATTTTGTAAAGAGTTCATTCTGAGGACCCAAGTCTCAGTCTTGGCAGAACAGATGGGACAGTTGTCTTTATCTGCTGTCATTTACTATGTTTCTATGTTATATGCATACCTACAGTACCTGAGTGTAATCCACTTTGAAATGTCATAAAGGGAAGAATATAAAAATAAATACAAATATAGAGCTTGTTGAATTTATTTAAAAAATATAACAGAATATTGTAATTTGCTGTATTCATGACTGGCTGAGGGCCAAGCCCACACCCGATAAACATTACAATAAGCCTAATACCGTATGGGTTTCAAGTGTCTTTTATTTTTTTGTAGAGTTTTCTCTTTGGCACCACTGCAGTGCATATAAATATAACACAGGTTATAAGTGATATTTTGATCTCGGAAGTCTCTACTTTTGAGTGTTCTTTTCCATGTAAAATCTGTTATTATAAATGCATAATTTTTAGATTATGTGCGAGGAGGGCAGGGCAGAAGGCTGTAAGGTTGACATGGGGCACCTAAGTCCCTTGCACTGGCCCTGCATACCCAAAACTGGGGGAGGCACAGCACAGAGAAATCAAAGTGCCTAGTGTTTTGCAGAGTTGGGAACCCACAACATGCCTAGCAGGTTCAGTCTGCTTTATTACTGCTGCCTATTGTTTGATGGTAAATAAATGATTTTCAGAATCAGACCATTTTCATCTCACATACTGTACACAACCTTGGGATAACATTGATCCGACTCTTTCGCTAAAGCTCACTTCAGATCAGTAATAAAGGCTTCCTACGCAAAGCTCAGATTATTAAGATATATCAAGCCACTTTTAGAACAGAACAATTTCAGGACACTACTTCAAGCACTGATCCTAACAGGTGTTGATTACTCCAATTTTCTTTTTGTTGGACTTCCAGAAAGCACACTCGGACCTTTACAATTGATACAGAGTTATGCAGCTAGATTATTGACCAGCACTCATCATCACAAACACATCACACCAATACTTGGATCTTTGCACTGGCTTCCAATAAGATGGTGGATTATTTACAAAATCCTTACTCTAGTTCACAGTCTCTTGTACTGTGTCTCTAGTCCTTGGATGAGCTCGGGTTTGTATTTCTACACACCCTCCAGAATTCTTAGATTAGTGAACAAATTTTTACTTGATATCCCAGCTGTCAAAAACACTAGTCTGGCAACCACCTGCGAGACAGCAGTCTCTATTATTGGCCTACGCATGTGGAATTCAGTTCCATCACTAATCCTAAAGATTTTAAGAAATCCCTTAAAGTTTACCTGTTCTCTCAGGCTTTCCCAGCATGTTCAATCCTTCGGTAGTAACGTCTCTCTCATATTTTAGCCTATACTGATTGCAATGGCGTAGACTTTTGTGTTTAATCTCTATTATGTTTTATTTTGCTGTTTTTAAAACTGTATATTTATCATGTAACCTGACCCGAACTTTGGAGGGTGTGGGCTAAAAGTGATCTGAAATAAATAAATGTTGGAACTGCATAGGCAAAAGACATTTTTTGTATCCTTCCTGCCTGTATCATACAGAGCTGGGATGGGAGGGGAGAGGCTGCCAGGGGTGTCAAACCCAAGGGGGCATCTTCAGCAAGGCTGCTTTTACCTGTAAGCAATACACTAGGCTCTGCCTCAATGACTATATTGGCCAGTGCTGAAAATCTCAGGCAGCAGAGATCAACTGCAGCCCCTCCCAGGCAGCATTCAAGGAACTGCATGAGGGTGGATGGGAGTCTGGAGTAGACAGAGCAGCAATGCAAAGCAAAGAATCAGCCTCCCTAATCAGCCCCTTCTCCTCTCTTGTTTCCCCCCTCTCCTCCTATCTGCAGGGAACAGAAAAGGTGGAGGGGGGGGGGGGGGAGGAGAGGATACCAGAACAAAGAATTCAGTTTTGTCTGCATATTTCTATTTCTAATTTGTGATCCTTTATTCTGTATTCTGTGATCCTTTATTCTGTATTCTGTATCTGGTCGTCCCAGTGTTACCAATTTGTTACCAATTTGTATAAGTTGTTATCTTGTAAACCGGCGTGAAGGCAACCCGCTATACTTCGGTATATAAAAGCCTCGAAATAAATAAATAAATATTTGGTGAGGTCCTGTGTTCTGTATGTGTGACGGAGGTGAAGTATTCTGCTAGTGTGTAGGTTCTGTGTAGGGATCTGCAATAGTCCAGCTTGCTCTGCTTTCCAACTAGCCGGTGTATTGGTGTTTAGGCCCAGGAATATTTGCAGTGTTACCTTTTCATGCAGGATTGTTGCTGTTTGAGTTCTGGGAGTTAATGCTGTATTGATAAAGCAGGTTTGCTATACAGTTTCTGTGTGACTTTTTGCAGGGATTTGTGTTACTTGACAAAGCGCCTGGTAATGGAGGGACTTTGTATCACTGTAATTGAAATGGCAACATAATTTTAATGTTTTTCATATGTTGAGAAGTAAAGGGAAAAAATTTCAGTTCAGCCCAGCAGCCATTTCAGAGATTTCCTTCAACCACTGTAGTATGAATGCCTTTTATTTATTTATTTGTTTGTTTGTTTGTTTATTTGTTGATAAGTTTAGGTATTCCTTGGGATCTTTTTTTTTTTTTTTTTGACAGTCTATTTCTAAAAATCACAGAATACATATTCTTCAGATTGTGACATGATATCTCAAACATTAAACAAAATTTAATATTTAAAAGTATAATGTCCAGTTTTGTGATTTTACAGGGTTCTTCTGGGAGAGTTTGTGCAGGGAACATAATGATAGTTGAGTTTAATTATAAAAACTCAGGGGGAGCCTATGAGCCTGAAAATGAATTGAGGGTGCACAAGGCTGAAGGACCTAGGGAGGTGGTTCTTAAATCTGAGGGACCCCCAGCCACTCATTTTTCAGGATACTACTTGAGTAGGAGAAAGGTAGGGGACATGGTTCATTGGCTCTGTGTTGATTTGAAGATTTTTTTAGCAGCTGTTGCTATTGTCACTGCAGAAAGATCTACAGCACTGCAGGCCAAGGAAGGAGAAGAGACAGAGAGGGAGAAGGGAGCGGACTTCCGCTTGGCAGGGGTAAAGAGGAATTGATTGGAAGGGAGGCAAAAAGAGAGAGGGAGAAGCTGCTGCTGCTGGGCAGAGTGGTGGAGGAGAGGGGACCGCCTGGCAGGTGATGGGTGAGGATGAAAGGGGGATGCAAGACAAGTAGTGGGGAGGGGCATGGAGAAAAAGGAAGACCTAAGGCAAATGGTAGAGGGGATGCAGGGCAAGGAGTTGGGAGAGGGGGGAAGATGGGGTCTCGAGCACAGAGTGGATTGGGGAAGGGAAGAGAAAGGGATTGCTGGGTATGGGGTGAGAGAAGAGGGGGATGCTAGGTAGGAGGATAAAGAGAGTGCGCGGGTGTTTTGCTGATGCTGCCACCGTAATAAGGACAGCTTCCCTAAAGGATCAGGGACGGGGCGAGCATTAGGCGGTCGTCTAGGGTGACAAAAGTGGGCGGGCGCCGCTGGAGTGCACAAGGGTGGCATTTTAAAAAATGTGAAAGAAGCAGTCTCAGAGCATGCGCTAGGTTTGCGCGACACTTGAGAGAGAGAGAACCGTAAGAGGGTGACCATAACTCTGTGGAGCCAATGCAATAAATCAGCATGGAAAACGGGCACTCAGTGTCGAGCGCCCGCTTTCCTAATGCGTGCCCAGCACTATTTAAATGAGGGGGTCGCGCTGCCAAGGAGGTGCTAGATACACGTGCACCCCTAGTGCCTCCTTGGCAGCGGGCACCCAGGAGAGGTGGCTGTCAGCGGGTTTGGAAAATAGTAACTCAGTTTTACGAGTGTCCGTTTTCCTTATCTGTGCACAGTCATGGGTTAGGAAAATGGATGCTCTTTAATGGAGTGTCCCTTTTCCTAACCTGAACGCCAGTACCCTTAAAAAACCTTTTGGTTCCTCCAACTTAATATCACCACGATATTAAGTTGGAGGATGTACAGAAAAGCAGTATTTTCTGCTCTTCTGTACCCTTTTTTGGACTGCTCAGAAATTTTGGATCTGAGAATAGCTAATAGCCCTATTAACATGCATTTGCATGTGATGAGCACTGTTACTTTTGTGGCGGGGGGGGGGGGGGGGGGTGTTTGGACGCATGTTTTGGATGCATTAATCCCCTTATAGCATAAGGGCTTGTGGTCATGCCACACATCCAACCACGGTTTAAGCACTGCGCTGGGCTCCTATATAATCTAACACTGTCAGAGAGTACATGCAACTCAGGGTGAGGCTGTGGGGGAACTAGGGCGCTACAGATCCTTGCACCGGCCCTGCTAAGGATGGCATGTGCCTGGCTTCAATACAGTGCCAACAGTAAATCTCTGCTCAGCATACAGGCAGCACAATCACATCACGCGTTTCAGAATCTGGAGCGCCGGCGCTCTATGTTCAAACTTCTCTTTCAACACAGCTGCGGCCTGCTCACGTCCCTATTAGAAAGTTAAAAAAAACAACCACCTCTCGCTTCCCTAGCAGGTACAGGCGCCGCTAGGAACGGCAGCTGGCAAGGCTGCTCCCGCCCCCGCCAGGCTCCGCCCTCTGCCCCGCCCACAGGTGTCGCGCAAACCCCGCAATCACCCGCCCCGGACCGCCTCCCTCCCCCCCCGATTGGCCGGAGGTTAGTTACCGAGCCGTCTCCAAGGTCAACACGAGAGGCTTGGGGGAGCATTCCCGGCGAGAGAGGGGTGTGCACCGTCCGTCACAGCATCCGCGCATGCAACAGAGGCCGCCGGCAGCAGCGCGCATCCCCCGGAGCGAAAGGGTAAGCGAGCGCCGTGCACCTTGCTTTCTGTCACATGCACCCTCCTCCTGCCAGCCCAGTATTGATCCACTACAATAAAAGGGTCCAGTCCTTTCCGGAAATCATCACTGAATTTACAGTGGGCCGGGGAAGTTAAAAGATACGTTTTGGAATTCATGTGCTTTCCATAAAATGATGATTATTACCTCCATGAGCGCCTTTATTTTAGCAGTCTTTCATTTTGTGCTAATATAACAATTCTCTTTCCAAAACATTAATTTAGCACATCACTCTGAGATTAGACTGACCTGATGACGAGAGGAAACACTTGAAAGCTAGTCACCGATGAATTACATTAATCGAATCAAAATATATCATTTACAATTTGTTTGTTGACCTTTAATTCGTCCATGTATTTATTTATTTATTTATTTATTATAATATTTATTACCTGCCTATAGCGGACAAACTGCAAATTACAGTACCTAAAATTAAAATACAAACAATACATCAAATTAAAATGCAAAATTAAATAAAACACAAAGAATTTAAACAAAGAACAAAATACCAATGGCTGAATCTATTCTCCAGATGTTCCTCAAAACAGCTTCCAAATAGTGACCATCCTGCAAAAATTGACAAGGAGACTCTGATAGCACTTTATTGAGGCATGAGCTTTACATCTGACAATATGGACTCTTGTCCTCAAAAGCTCATGCCTTGATGAATTGGTTACTCTATAAGATGCCACCAGACTCATTGTTACTTTTGCTGCTTTAGTAGACAAGCACGATTACCCTTCTGGAAGTTGACATCTTGCAGAGCTTCTGCTCAGCACGTCTCTGCCTTTGCTTTTGATTGTGATCCCCCAGTAAGGAGCAGGAAAAATATTTCAAACAACAAAACATATCCTTTCCTTTTAGAGATAGATATCCACAATTTTTTAAATTATTATTATTTAATAGCAGTGCTTTTTCCTAATTCCTTTCCTTACTATTCTCACCAGCAAGTCACTGCTACTAAATATTTCCCTATTTTGTCTATCGGGAAAATGCTTAATAAATAGGACTCGCATGACTTCTTGCAGTTTCCTCTTCTCTTTGTTTTTCATATAAGAAACGTGTTGCAGCAATCCATGTCTACAGAACTGACTCCAAGGAACTATGTTTAGAAGTGGTGGATCATTATCACCAAGCATGACCGGGGAAGCAGTACAGTACTTCAGAGCCCTTCTCTCATGACAGTCCCAAACCAGGATAAAACTTGGAATGAAGTGGAGGCTTTCTCTTCCAGCATAAAGTAAGTATTTTAGTCTATCTGGTGGACTAGTATTTCTGCAGCCGAGGCACATATTCAGAATCACAGCCCCCTCCCTCCTCCTTGACTTATCCGTGGCTGTTCCAGCACAGTGCTCTCTCCTTTGCTGTCCCTGTGGTGGCTCTGGCTACAGCACAACACCTCTCTCCCCTCCTACCCAGCAGCACCTTCCTCTGTATCCCTCACTTTCTCCCCACTCCTCACCCTGCATTCCGCTTTCTCCTCCTCCACACCTTATCCAGCTACATCCTCTTCTTTCCCTCCCACCCCACCCCATGCTAGCAGTGCCCCCTCTCTACTACTCCTCCCTTTTCTTGCAGCCCCCTCCTCTCTCCCCTTTGTCTCTCTCTCTCTCTTCTCCCTGCAGGCCTGGTGCTACCGGGTGTGCACACTGTGCATGTTGCGCCCATCGGCCACAGACGGTTGCGGCCTCTCTGTCTCACCTCTTTTCTGCCTTTCTCTGTTCCAGCTGGCAAGATGGCTGCCTCCGCTTCCACATGCCAACTGCTCCGGCGTCCCTGGACCAGCAAGGGCGATTGCGTTTGCCATTTCCCTTCTGGGATCACCTAGGGCACGCGAGCGTGTGCGTTGGCCCTCCTTTTACGTACGTCTTGGCGGGAACCTCGGGGGCGTCCCCTCCGCATGACATCACTGCCTCCAGGAATTTAAACTCCAAATTCCATTCCAGCTACGAGTTAGCAAGGATTTGTTCCTGCTGATTTCGCTCGGGTTACAGATGCCCTCACTCTTTACACTACTTTGGATGACCTAGGTATCCGCTCCTTGAGGACCTTTCTATGTTCCTGTTTACCCTTCGGGGTCAGCTTGTTCCAGCTAAGGATGCCCTTGGTACCCGCTCCTTGGGGGCCTTGCCTCATCCTGGGCCTCCGCTCCTTGGAGGTCACTCTCGTCTTCAGCCTATCTCTACAGAGTGAGTTCCTCAGCTTTCCAGCTTGTCTCTCTCTCTGTCACCTATCTACAGTGTGGATTCACGGCGTACCCCACTCTGCGGACCACTACCGGATCTACCTTACAGGCCTGCCATCTACAGTGTGGATTCACGGCGTACCCCCGCTCTGCGGACCACTACTGGATCTGCAATCTATTGGTGAGAGTTCATCTCCACGGGTCACGCTGCAGAGTATCAGCGAGACCACTCCTCTGAGACCACCCTCCTCTGTGCAGAGGCTCTCTGCCCACTCCTCGGGTTGTTTCCATCATTGGCTGTATAATAAAGACACTCTTGACTTCTGTGTGTGTACCATTAGAGCCAGCCTATCGCAGCAAGTCCCCACAGGGCTCCTCCTTGTGGGAGGTTCCATCTTTTGCTACAACCAACGGCCCACAACACCACCAAATCATAACAGATTGCTAACTCCATGGACCCAGCTCAGCTCTCAGCCTTGCAGGCCATTCCTGGCCTGGCCCAGTGGCTCAATGAACAACAGAAGTTCCTGGAGATGTTAACCATCACCTTCATTCATTTGAGTGCCAGACTGAGCACTCATCCTGTTCCAGATATGAATTCTTCTTCTCAAGTGAGTAAGGATCAAATCACTGTGCCATTACCTGCTCCTATACACTTCTCTGGTGATGCCCAGATGTGTAGGGGCTTCCTCAACCAGTGCTGCATGCACTTTTCGTTGCAACATAAATACTTTCCTTCTGCTGTTTCCAAGACAACATATATTCTGTCTTCACTAGAAGGAAGAGCCCTGGCCTGGGCTTCACCCCTCTGGGAATGTAATGACCCAGTCTTGAGTGACCTATCTGGGTTTCTGACCCTTTTCAAGTCAGTGTTTGACGATCCAGCACGCCAGACTATCGCAGGGTCTACACTTTTACACCTCCAACATGGGTGTAGACCCTTACCGGACTATGTTATTGAATTTAAAACATTATCCTCAGAACTCCACTGGGACCTGGGATGCTTACGTGCTATATTCCTGGAGGGTCTCAACTCCCCTATAAAGGATGAACTCGCAGCTTGCAATTTACCAGACACCCTAGATGCTCTTATTGATCTAGCCGGAAGAGTGGATCACCGAATCCGTGACCGGACCCAAGAATCAAAGAGCTCCAAGAAACATACCTCAGGAGGTATTCGCCCTCAAACTGTTCATATGGCATCTACCCAACCTTCTGTGCCCAGTGAAGAAGATGAACCAAAGCAGCTAGGCCGCAGCCACTCAACCGCTAAAGAGAGGTGCTACCGCAAACGTATGAGCCTCTGCATGTACTGTGGGCAATCAGGCCATGCTGTACAGACTTGCTCCATCTGACCGGGAAACATGCAGAACTAGGATCCGCTGGAGGATTCTTCCTAGGTCTAACTACTCCCTCTCCTCCACTATCTCTCCCCGTCTCTCTTGTTTCAGGAAGTCTCGAGTTCCAGACACTTGCACTTGTGGATTCAGGTGCTGGCAGAAACTTTATTCTGAAAAGACTTGTGGAACATCTACGAATTCCTGCTATGCCTACCACTACTCCTTTGCTGCTATCGTCACTACATGGCAAGTCTCTACCTGGGGATGTCTCTCTTGTTACGCAGCCCGTATGCTTGCACACTGGGGCGCTCCACTCTGAGATTATCTCGTTCCTGGTCCTTGACAAACCATTCACCCCGTTGTACTTGGTTTACCCTGGTTACAAGAACACACCCCTCAGTTCAACTGGACTATGATGGAACTTTCGCAGTGGGGCTCTGGCTGTCATAACCGATGCCTAAAGAAAGTTACACCCTTACCATGTATGTCTACTATACCATCTCTACCTGGTCTTCTCCCTCAATATGCATTGTTTCAGGACGTCTTCTCCAAACAAATGGCAGACGTCCTACCACCGCATAGAACCTTCGACTGTGCAATTAACCTGAAGCCTAACTCGGAACCTCCCAAGGGAAGGGTGTACCCCCTCTCATTATCAGAGACTGAGGCCATGTCGGTCTACATCCAAGAGAACCTACAAAAGGGGTTTATCAGACCCTCGAAGTCACCTGCTGGTGCAGGGTTTTTCTTTGTTTGCAAGAAGGATGGATCCCTTCGCCCTTGTATTGATTACAGGGGCCTCAACAAAATTACCATCAAGGATCGTTACCCTCTACCGCTGATTTCAGAGCTGTTCGACAGACTCCAGGGGGCCAAGATCTTTACCAAGCTAGATCTAAAAGGGGCCTACAACCTGGTCAGAATCCATCACGGGGATGAGTGGAAAACCACCTTTAGTACCTGTGATGGACACTTCGAATACTTAGACATACCTTTCGGCTTGTGCAATGCACCAGCGGTATTTCAAAGTATGATGAATGAAATTCTGCGAGACCTGCTGTACCATTGCGTGGTGGTATATTTAGATGACATCTTAATCTTCTCAAAGGACATTCAGACGCATCAGGCAGATGTGGTCAAGGTACTACTAGGATTAAGTGACAACCACCTTTACGCAAAACTTGAAATGTGTGCCTTTCACCAAGAATCCATGCCTTTCCTTGGTTCTATTGTTTCCAAAGAAGGGTTCCAAATGGACCCTCAAAAAACCAAAAGCAACCAAGACTGGCCTCAACCGACTGGATTAAAGGCACTATGCCGTTTTCTCGGCTTCACAAACTACTACCGTACGTTTATCAAGCATTACTCCACCTTAACTGCTCCACTCACTGCCATGACTGGAAAAGGTGCTAACCCTTCTAAATGGTCTCCTGAGGCCGTGGCGGCCTTTCAGACTCTCAAAGTGGCCTTCTTAAAAAGACCTTGTCTTTGCCACTCCGATCCTTATTGCCCATTCATCGTCAAAATCGACGCCTCCGATGTCGGCATGGGAGCTGTGTTAAGCCAGAACAGCGATACCAACACCCTTCATCCATGCTCAATCTTCTCTCGACGTTTTTCTCCAGCCGAGAGAAATTATGGAATTGGAGATAAAGAGCTGTTAGCTATTAAACTGGCCTTTGAGGAGTGGCGTCCATGGTTGGAAGGGGCCCAACACCAAATAACGATGTATAACGATTCGATTTTCTGCTCAAATACCGTCCTGCGGAGAACAATGTCCAGGCGGACGCCCTCTCGCGTTCCTTTCTACCAGAAGATGTGCCTGATGAACCTCGCCACATCAGCAGCCCTGAGAAGGTGGTCTTGGCTGCCACCCATGCGGAGCCAGCCGGTAAGACTGTGGTGGCTCGAGGTATGAGGAAAAAGCTATTAAGGTGGGCACATGATTCTCGATTGGCCGGTCACCCTAGCCAAGCCCACACGCTAGCCATGCTTCAGCGCTTCTATTGGTGACGCACGATGAAGGCATATGTACAAGCTTACGTAGCCTCATGTGCTACCTGCGTGAGGCAGAAACCTCCGGCCGGACGTCCCTGGGGTTTCCTTCAACCCTTGCAGTGCCTGAAGAACCATGGACACATATCGCAACCGACTTCATGATAGACTTACCACCTTCCAACGGGAATAACACGATTTGGGTAACTGTCGATCACTTCTCGAAGATGGCCCACTTCATGGTACTACCAGGGTTACCGTTGGCTGCGGAACTAGCTAAGTTGTTCGTGAAACACATCTTCCGTCTTCACGGCATGCTGAGACACATCCTGTTGGATAGGGGTGTGCAGTTCACTGCTAAATTCTGGAAGGCACTGTGTCAGAAATTTGACATCTCCGCAGGTCACGCTGTAGAGTATCAGCGAGACCACTCCTCTGGGACCACCCTTCTCTGTGCAGAGGCTCTCTGCCCGCTCCTCGGGTTGTTTCCATCATCGGCTGTATAATAAAGACACTCTTGACTTCTTTGTGTGTACCATTAGAGCCAGCCTATCGCAGCAAGTTCCCACAGGGCTCCTCCCTGTCAGATCGATACTGTAACGTGCGGTTGAAGATTTCCCGTCTGTAACGTGCTGTGAGCGCACAATTCAGACGCGTAAGGCGATCCAGCGATACAGTCTCCAGTTTCACGCGTCCTTAGCGCTTCTTAAAACAGACGCATAACCCTTTCCGCACCCAGCATGTATATGATATGTAAATGAACGAATTAGCTGTATAATGAAGGAATTAGCTATTCCCCTCCGATACTGTGACGCGCGCTCAGATTATCTCCTTTGTAACCCGCTATTTTGCCGCATCCTTAACCTGTTAGTTTACCGCCTACCCTCTACTTGGTGTTAGTGTGGTGTTCGAAAATTAAAACGGGAATAAAGGGGCGGATTTTAAGAGCCCTGCTCGCCTAAATCCGCCTAAATCCGGGCGGATTTAGGCGAGCAGGGCCCTGCGCGCCGGTGCGCCTATTTTACATAGGCCTACCGGCGCGCGCAGAGCCCCGGGACTCGCGTAAGTCCCGGGGTTTTCTGAGGGGGGCGTGTCGGGGGCGGGCCCGATCCGCGCGGCGTTTTCGGGGCGTGTCGGGAGCATTTCGGGGGCGGGCCCGGGGGCATGGTTACGGCCCAGGGCGGTCCAGGGGCGTGGCCGCGCCCTCCGGACCCGCCCCCAGGTCGCGTCCCGGCGCGCTAGCGGCCCGCTGGCGCGCAGGGATTTACGTCTCCCTCCGGGAGGCATAAATCCCCCGACAATGGTAAGGGGGGGGTTTAGACAGGACCGGGCGGGTGGGTTAGGTAGGGGAAGGGAGGGGAAGGTGAGGGGAGGGCAAAGGAAAGTTCCCTCCGAGGCTGCTCCGATTTCGGAGCGGCCTCGGAGGGAACGGGGGTAGGCTGCGCGGCTCGGCGCGCGCCGGCTATACGGAATCAATAGCCTTGCGCGCGCCGATCCAGGATTTTAGCGGATACGCGCGGCTACGCGCGTATCTACTAAAATCCTGCGTACTTTTGCTTGCGCCTGATGCGCCAGCAAAAATACGCCAAATCGCGCGGTTTGAAAATCTACCCCAAAGTGTAAAAAATGGGGGTAAAACCAAAGGGAGTAAAGTGTAAAAAACCATGGACGACCTCCATATTAACATTGCAGCGTAAGTTGTTTATATATATATATAAATACCTGTCACTTTCCTGTCACTTTCCGAATCCCCCAGGCGTGCGGTCATTGAGGCGGCGGCGGGAGCCAGCGGGAGGATGGGCGCCCGTTCATCCAGGCGGCGGCAGCGGTGGGAGCCGGCGGGCGGGTGGGCGCGCGTTGGATCCAGGCGGCGGCGGGAGCCGGCGGGCGCGCGTTGGATCCAGGCAGCGGTGGGTGCCCGTTCATCCAGCCGGCGGGAGCCGGCGGGCAGGTGGGTGCGCATTGGATCCAGGCGGCGGTGGGAGCCGATGGGCGGGTGGGCGCGTGTTCGATCCAGGCCGCGGGCGGGTGGGCGTGCATTCATCCAGGCAGAGGGAGCCGGCGGCGAAAGCGGCCTCCGGAGGCCGCTTTCGCCACCGGCTCCCTCTGCCTGGATGAATGCACGCCCACCCGCCGGCTCCGGCCGCGGCCTGGATCGAACACGCGCCCCCCCGCCCATCGGCTCCCACCGCCGCCTGGATCCAACGCGCGCCCACCCGCCCGCCGGCTCCCGCCGCTGCCTGGATCCAACGCGCGCCCGCCGGCTCCCGCCGCCGCCTGGATCCAACGCGCGCCCACCCGCCCGCCGGCTCCCACTGCCACCGCCGCCTGGATGAACGGGCGCCCATCCGCCCGCTGGCTCCCGTTGCCGCCTCGATGACAGTATGCCTGGGGGATTCGGAAAGTGACAGGAAAGTGACAGGTATTTATATATATATATATAAACAACTTACGCTGCAATGTTAATATGGAGGTCGTCCATGGTTTTTTACACTTTACTCCCTTTGGTTTTACCCCCATTTTTTACACTTTATTCCCGTTTTAATTTTCACCCTGCGCCTTGCTTCGGGAGGGGGGGGGAACCATCCACTTCCTGGTGCCTGTCATTTCAAATGTCATTTGAAATGACAGGTACCAGCGCACCCAGGATACTGTATAGGCGCTGTATTAGCGCCTATACAGTAAAATGGGTTGCGCGGGCCTAACGCTTGCCTAACGCTTCGCAGCCGCGGCATGCATTTGCATGCAATTTGAAGAGAGTATCGAGCGGTAGGTGAAGAGAACTGTGCGTGCGGGGAACGAGGGTGCGCCCGGCACTGCCGCACTGTTTCTACCGCGGCCTTAGAGTATCGATCTGTGTGGGAGGTTCCATCTCTTGCTATGACCAAGGGCCCACAACACCACCAAATCATAACAGTGCAATTGCACAAGCGTGCCTGGGGGGGGGGGGGGGGGTGCAGCGAGGGAAGGGGCACTCTTAAAATTGAGAGTCTAGGAGGCCATCAATGGACCCCATCCCACTGGTAGGCGAAAAAAGAAAGACCCAAGAGGTTGCTGGGGGATCCCAACCCACCGGTAGCTGAAGAAAGAAGAAAGGTCCAGGAGGTTGCTGGTAGACCCCATTCTATCAGTGGCCGAAGAAAGAGAAGACCTGGGAGGCTGCTGTGGACCCCAATCCTGTTGTCTGAAGGAAAAAAAGAGGACCCCCTCAGGAGGGATCCTGTTTCCTACCTCTCCAATGTGCCGGCAACACAGTATTCAAAACATTAATTGCATCAGTAGCATGGGATTTTCTTTGTGTTTGGGTAATTGCCAGGTTCTTGTGGCCTGGTTTGGCCTCTGATGGAAACAGGATGCTGGGCTTGATGGACCCTTGGTCTGACCCAGCATCGCAATTTCTTATGTTCTTATGAGACTAGCACCTGCTCTATACATGCATGAGATCAGCATTGAGGAAGTGCTATTCTCACAAGTTTTGAATAGCACAGGGCCAGCTCAGGAAGAGGAGAAGAAGCTTCCCTTTCTGCCAGGGGTGGATTGGCCTATCGGGGGATCGGGCATCCCCCGGTGGGCCGGTCACGCTAGTCACGTGGTCTGCCGAGCGCGGCCGTGACAGAGCCGAGCTCGGCAGACCATGTGGTATCTCCTGGGCTGGCCTGGGCGGTGAATCCCCGGGCCGGTCTTCATCGGGAATCCGCCGCTGCCTTCTGCTACCAATGGGGAGTCTACCTGCTTACCTAGGTTTTGTGTGTGTGTATGTGTGTGTGTGTGTGTAAATGGGAGCCTGCTTGGGGGGATGAGCTTGCAAATGAGAGCCTGGCTGGAGAAGGATGTGTGAATGGGAGCCTGCCTGGACGGTTCAGAATGTGGGAGTATATGGAGCCTGTCTGGGGAGAATGGAGCCTGTCAGGTATGGAGAGTGGGGTATTTTTCCATCCTTTTTACTTTTATTTAGTGGGTAAGTCTCTGCCATTTTGAAATATTTATTGCTGTTTGGAAATATTTCTATTTTTCAATTGCTGCTTGTTGCAGTTTCTAGTTTGATTTCTGTCTACATGTTTCTATGTATACTTTTATTCTGTATTTGGTGAGGGTCTGTCTGTGTTCTGCCTGTGTAACCTAGATAGGGTATTCTGCTAGCATGCAGTTTCTGTGTAGGGATTTATAGCAGCCTGGTTTGTTCTGTTTTCCCCATAGGTAGTGTATTGGTGTTTTAGGGCCTGGTGTAATATTTGCAGTGTTGCCTTTTCATAGATAGGGTTGTTCTGACAGTTAGTATTGTTTTGGTATGGAAAGTTTACTATATCATTATTATCATTCAGTTTACTCAAGACTTTGAGGACCAAACCCACATGCAACACGTATTATAATAGACCTAATACCATATGAGTTCTAAATGTCTTTTTTTTTTTTTTTTTGCATGCACCAGAACAATGCATGCATTTCTGCACAACAAAATAGTGCCGGCTACAGGGCCTGCTGGCACCATTTTTACATAGTGCTTGGTGGAGCAGGTGTACCTTATGATCACTCCTGCCCACTTTTGGCATTTTGGACCTGCAGATGAGATAAGATAGGTTCAAGGGATGTGTCAATATTGAAAGTTTAGATTGCCAAAGGGAGCACGGCTTTTTTTTTTTTTTTTTTGGACGGGGACGGGGACGGGGGTGGGGGGGGGGGTGTGTCCTGGGACAGAGTGTGAGAATGTCAGTTTCTACTGTGTTTTGGTTATTCCCACATATAGACAGCACCGTGACAGCTTTAAGGGGCCTTGTTCTTCTTCATATAAGGTTTTCTGTTTCTACAAATAAGCATCTGTTTCTTTTCCTTACAACTTCTGTAACACCAGAAACCTTGGTCCATGAAACAATATATTCTATAGTTAGTTGCAGGTCGGGAGAAATTTACAGAATAGATTTTTTAAATTATTTTTATACCACTTTTTCAAATAATGCTCATGGTGGCTTATATCACGATTAGTATTCAGGAGCAATAAGTCACTGCCCCAAAGGGCTTACAAGCTGCACAAGTAGTAGAGGTAACAGGAGAATAAATAATTTGCCCAAGGTCACAAGGAGTGTCAGTGGAGGAAGTGGGATATGAACTCTAGTTTCCCTGGATTTCAGCCCATTTCTCTGATCACTTGGTCGCAGCTCCTCGCTAAGGTTTGATTGAGAGGGGCCGGCTGAGTGGCAAGTGTTGTACACTACCATCAGAGTTGCTAACGGTGAGTAAATTTATAGCTAGTTAAACAAAAATGAATAAAAAGTGACATCTGTGAAAATGTTGTTAGTGGCAGGGCTTATCTCTCTAGTGCCCTGGGATCAGGTTCTGTAAGGCTGTAGTCTTGAGATTTGGAGACTACATATTTGTGCATAAAGTAGTAAATCTTGGCATAATAAGTCCAACTATACACAAAATGACAATGGAAAAACAAATGTCCATAAAAAAGCTGACAGTAAAAATCTGGCAGCCTGCCAGTAAAAAAAAAACATCGAGTTGGCAACCCTGACTGTCCTGAAGGGAATATGGGTTCAATTCCCAGGCCTGTCTTCTGCTCTCTAGGAAGGCCAGGGCTTGGCATGCTGCATAATCAGCATTCCCAGTCCCTGGAAAAGGATGTCAGGCAGCCATTGCTCAACAGCAACACTCAGTGGCCAGACATAGGGCTCACATTAGCCAGGTTCTGGAGGTGAGCCACTGCTTGGATGAGGACCCGTAGTAACGACGAATATAGTAACAACGGCAGAAATAGACCAAATGGTCCATCCAGTCTGCCCAGCAAGTTTTATATGGTAGTATGAAACTGCTCCTTGTAGCTTACCCCTATGTCTCAGTTAAGGGTAGTAACTGCTGCTGCTTGCTGGTTGCCTCCAAGCCTTATGTTAAAGGTGGTAATATTTACAGTCAGACAATGCAGCTTGATCATGCTTTGCTTTTGAACTTGGCCATAGAAACAGTCCTGTGCTTTTTTCCCTGATGTCTGCACATCAGTATCCCAGACTGTAAAAGTCAGGGCCCAGTGTTGGCTGTTGTCTGAATCCAATTCTCCTGACTCATGCTATGATGGCTGGGCTGAGTAGCGGAAAAACCTTGAGTAAATGCCAATGAAGGCTTATGGCACTCTAGTGCAACAGAGGCTAATTCTGAATGAGCTGAAACCATAAAGGAACAGAAAAAAACAACTGGACCGATTAAAAAAAGAATAGATTGAGGAGGAAGTGACATCATCGGTGAAGATGGCAGCCTAACCTTCGAGCTCCCAGCGTCGCACATTTAATCTGCTCTAATCTTCTGTCAGCGAACCCGATTTTTACCTCACTGTGTTGGCAAGGGCATCGCCGCATCCCCATCATCAACGACTTAGCCTCCAAATGTAAAAATATAGACTTTAAGCGCTTTTCTTTCTGCAAAGATGGACAGGCCTTGGCCAAGGATCAGGATGAGGAAGCCAGTGAGTTCCAAGATGGCGCTGCCACACCGCATCTAGAGGCCACAGAGACTAGCCCAGATCACACCGACGTCTCGAGCCCTGACATACCAACCAGAACAGAATTTCGTGAGTGGTTCTCAAACTTGAGAAAGGACATAAAAATGTACCGACAAGAAATGCTTGAGCACATGGCGGAAATACGGGAGGACTTGGCTACAATGGGTAATTGGGTCGATGAGTTGGATACCCGTATAGATTGCCAGACTGAAATAACTAAAATGTTAAAATCCGCTTGCTCGGAACTGCAGGAAGATAACCAAGCTATAAAGATAAAATTGGCCAACCTAGAAAATAGGGCGCGGAGAAGCAATGCCGCTGCCGCACCGCCAACTTCAGCCCTCCCGAGGCGCATGGCCCCCCTCAACACTTAAAGGGGCCGTGGCGAGAAAACTTCCCGCAGTCCCGGATGCCCACATCAGCAGGGAGGGCCTATTTAAGGCAGCCGCTGCTGCTCTAACATTGCCTCAGCAACAGGTCGCACTTGTTATGCCCGTCAGTCGCAGACGGCTGTGACTGCATGTACTTACTTCCTGCACTGCTCTCCTGCCCTCCTCGGGGCTGCTTGCGGCTCGGGCCAGCTTCCACCGCTGCGTTCCCAGGGACTCCTCATGGCAGCCTGAACGATGCCGCCGTCTTCCTCGACTTTGGGCCTTCCTAGGCGCATGCGCCACTGGGCCCTCCTTTGAAGCCTTCTTGGCGGGAACCTCGGGGGTGTCTCTGGTTGATGACATCATCAGATCGGTATATTTAAACTCCATATTCGCCCTCAGCTAACCGACTTGGCAACAAGTTCCATATGTCTTCGACTACTGCTACGTGCTCCTGAGACTACGCTTCGTGCCTTGGACTTGGACCCTGTCTGGTACCCGCTCCTTGAGGACCAGTGCACGCACTCGGGACTCGCTCTCCTTGCCTACCCCGCTCCTCGGGCTGGCTCTGATCTCCTGGGTTCTAAACTGCAAGGCTGCCCGTTCCTCGGGACTACCTCTGGGACAACTCAACTATCCGTGAGTTCTACAGAGGGACTTCCCCGCTCCTCAGGATTGCGCCCACAGCCTGGACGGAACTGGCCGCACCTCCTGCTCCTCGGGACCGCGCTTACATATTGCCGGAGCTTCCCCGCTCCTCAGGGTAGCACTCTCCGGCTTTCCTGGGACTTGCGCACTTCCCCACTCCTCGGGGTTGCACCTACGTGCTATGTTGAGACTGCCAAAACTTCCCCGCTCCTCAAGGTGGTGCTACATCATCACCAGAGGCTCAGCTCGGGCTTCCTTGTCCTGTGGGCTGGCCTATGGCATTACATCATCATCCTATGCTGTGCAGCTCCTCCCTTCGGGGTTGCCCTCCGGAGTACCTCCTGATTGGCCAAGCCTCATGCCCCCCGCTCTATGGTCTGTCTGGATTCCTTCCCTCGGGGTCCCTGCCCAGTTATTGCCTCCAGTCTACTCTCCACGGGGTTTGTCTCCTGGTGCCGCGGGACCTCTCTATTGCCTCACCCAGAGCTCTCCGCTGTCTCTGACCTCACCTCCCGATGGTGCAGACCTGTGGGGGTCCTTCCCACAGGCAGTAACAACTTGCATCTCGGGCTAAGGGCCCACATACCCACAAATCATAACAGCACTCTCCTGAGTCCACAAGTTGCTTTTCCATTTTCCTGCTCCAGTTCCTGCTTCTTCGTCTTCCTGTTCCAGTTCCTGCTCTTCCTCTCCTCCTGGCCCTGTGCTCCTGCCCCGGACTCGCTCTCCTGCTCCTTGGATGGTTCTTCTGGCTTCGACCCTGGTATTTCTTCGGATTTCGTCGGTCTGCTGTGTTACGGTCGTGGATCCCTGGGCCAAGGGGGAGTTGGCACCACCTACGTGGAGGAACCCCACAGATTCCCTCCGTCGGCTGGCAAGGCTGGAGAGCGACTGAGAGCCCGAAGGAGCTTCACCACTACCAGCCCTTGTTCCCCACAGGTTGAGCCCTTGGGTACCAGGATCGGCTGGACTTAACGTGGGGACTCAGGTACGGGAAGTCTCGTGGTCCTAAAGAAGAGAGGGTTGTGGCGGGCAGCGTATCTCATGGTTCAGTCAGGTAGGTGTCAATACAGGAAGCGTATCTCATGGTCCGAAGTCAGGCAAGGGTTAGAGCAGGCGGCCTATCTCGTGGTCCAAAGTCAGGCAAGGGGCAGGACAGGTGGCATATCTCGTAGTCCGAAGTCAGGCAAGGATCAAACCAAGGTCCAGGAAGTCAGGAACGCAGGACGAAGGTCCGGAATCTCCAAACAGGAACAAGAGCCAGAGGAAGCCAAGGCAAGGTCTGGGGGCAGGCCTTGCCTTGATATAGGCCAGGACCAGAGTGAGGAGCTGGACTATCGCCATCGCTGTCCCTTTAAATTAGGAGGAGGGATGCGCGCGCACACCTAGGGCAGCCAGGAGAGGGAATAATCAGGTGGTTGACTGCGTCAGAAAGGCCACGCTAGCGGCGGTTGGACAGAGCAGATGCCACACGAGGGAGTGCGTCTGGTGTGGCTCCCCGCTGCCACAAGGATCCCTGGGGCAGTGAGGATGCCAGTATAGATTGCCGGTAGGTGGAGGGGGCCGGCTGCGGGCCTCCGCGGCTGGTGCCCCTAACATGCTGCCCGTCCTGACCTTTGGCTTGTTTCCTGGATTTCATCTGTCCGCTGCCCATCCTGATCTTTGGCTTGTTCCCCAGATTTCGTCTGTCTGCTGCCTGTCCTGACCTTTGGCCTCTTCCCTGGATTCACCTATCTGCTGCTACCCCTGACCTCGGCCTGTCTGGTCCTGCCTTCGCCTGTCATCCTCCTGGATTTGTCGCTCAGAGACCCGCACCTAAGCCCAGCCAGCCTCGGTACCCAAGGGCTCAACCTGTGGGGAACAAGGGTTGGTAGTATTGAAGGTCCAGTGGTGTCTCTGCACTGCTCTGCTCCTCCTGCTGACTACGGGGACCCACGGAGGGGACCTCCTTTCGCTGGTAGCGTCAACCCCGCCTCGGCCCAAGGCTCCACATTGCAACAGCTTGCTGAGGCCATGGACCCGGCGGACCTCTCAGGTCTCCAGGCCATACCAGGTCTGGCTCAGAAACTGCAACAGCAGCAGTTCTTGGAGGTGTTGACAACATCGTTGGAACACATAAACACCTGCCTCAATGCCTCGAGAGCCCTCCCTAACCCTCCTCAAATGGCACCTGTGGGCCCCACCATTCACCTTCCGGCTCCTCCTAGATATGCTGGTGACCCCAAGTAGTGCCGCGGGTTCCTCAACCAATTCTTTGTGCACTTTACCCTGCAGCCGGCACAATTATCTACAGATGTCATCAAGACTGTTTATTCTCTCCCTCCTTGATGGGAAGGACTTGGCTTGGGCCTCACCCCTGTGGGAGCATCGGGACCCACTTCTTCAGGACCTGCAGTGCTTTGTCCATATGTTTAAGCAGACATTCGACGAGCCTGGCTGTTTAGCCACGACAGGGTTGGACATCTTGCACCTTTGCCAGGGAACCATGGTCCTCATCGACTATGTCATAGAGTTCTGCACCATGGCAACGGAACTTGGTTGGAGGGAGGACTGTCTAAAGAGCATCTTTTTGGAAGAACTATCTTCGCGAATTAAGGACGAATTGGTGCCCAGAGACTTCCCAGAGTCCTTGGATGAGCTCATTGACCTGGCTGGAAAGGTTGACCGGCGCCTCCAGCTGCAAGCCCGAGAACTTCGGACACCACGTCACCCCATCACTCTGGCTCCGTCTTTCTCTCACCCACTCACCAGTACCTCCTCTGCTCTGGTCACCCCAATGAGCCCATGTAGCTAGGGCAAAGCCCACTGATCCCGCAAGAGAGACAATGCCGTCGGGCCATGGGTTTATGCCTATATTGTGTCAGGAAAGGCCACTTCCTTGCCCAGGGCCCAGAGAAGCCGGGAAACTCCTGAGCCTAGGACCCGTTATGGAGACGGTCCTAGGCTTCACTAATCCTACTCCCCAATTCATCCTTCCTGTAGCTCTCCGCTCGCATACCCGGGAATTTCAGACCCAGGCTCTTGTTGATTCTGGAGCAGGAGGGAACTTCATCATGAAAAGCCTGGTGAAACACCTAAAGTTACCTACCATCCGGCGGGACCGGCCTCTTATGATCTCAGGAGATGCCCTTCCGGGACGAGTCATGGAGACCACTCTTCCCTTGTGTCTTCGCAGCAACCTGCTGCACCTGGAGGAGATCACCTTCCATGTGATCGAGAAAGCTGTACACCCGGACATCCTCGAGTTACCGTGGTTGCAACTGCACTCCCCCACTATCGACTGGGAGACCCTTCAACTTAGTAGATGGGGTTCCCGCTGTTATCGAGGGTGTCTCCTACCTGTCTTGTGACTTCCCATGGTGCTCCTCGCTACCACCGCTCATGACCTGCCTCCGCAGTACGCAGACTTTTCAGATGTCTTCACGAAGGAAAAGGTGGAGATCCTCCCCGAACACCACCTCTACAACTGCGCCATCAACCTGACCGCTGATGCTGTCCTACCGCGCGGAAGAGTGTATCCTCTGTCCCGCCCAGAAACAGAGGCCATGGCACAATACATCAAGGAGAATCTGGAACGAGGTTTTATTCGCCCCTCCATTATCTCTGGTGGGAGCGGGGTTCTTTTTCGTGTCTAAGAAAGACGGCACCCACTGCCCCTGTATTGATTATCGGGGCCTCAACACAAGTACCAAAAAGGACTGCTACTCATCACAAAATTGCTGGATCGCTTACAAGGGGCCAAAATCTTCACTAAGCTGGACCTCCGAGGGGCGTACAACTTGGTCCGCATCAAACCAGGAGATGAATGGAAGACCGTGTTCAACACATGTGATGGCCACTATGAGTACCTGGTCATGCCTTTTGGCCTGTGTAATGCCCCTGAAGTGTTCCAGCACATGATGAACGAAATCTTCAGAGAGCTCCTGTATGTTAACGTAATAGTCTACTTAAGTGATGTCCTTATTTTCTCCAAGGATCTCTCCTCTTATCGACAGAATGTGCGGCAGGTGCTCCAACGACTGCGGGCCAATCAACTTTACACTAAGCTCAAGAAATGTATCTTTGAGCGAGAGTCTTTCCCTTTCCTTGGCTATATTATCTCTAATACTGGCTTCTGCATGGACCCAGGAAAGGTGGCCTGCATCTGGGACTGGCCCCAGCCCTCTGGACTTCGATCCTCAAAGTGGTTCCTTGGCTTTGCCAATTTCTACAGACATTTTATTCCCAACTTTTCTCAATTGGTCGCCCCTTTCATGGCCCTTTCCAAGAAATGGGCTAATCCCAAGGAGTGGCCAGAGGAAGCAATCTCGGTGTACCTCAGACTGAAGCAGGCCTTCTTACAGGAGCCATGTCTTCGCCACCCGGATCCCACCTGTCCATTCATTGTGTAGGTCGACACTTCTGCTATCGCAGTTGGGGCAGTCCTCGCCCAACTCTCTCCTAAAGGGACCCTCCATCCCTGCTCCTACTTCTAGTGAAAATTCTCCCCCGCGGAAAGGATTTATGGTATTGGGGATAAAGAACTTCTGGCCTAAAAGCTGGCCTTCGAGGAATGGCACCATGGCTAGAAGGGGCATGACACACTATTATGATCTACACAGATCATAAAATCTTAGAGCACCTTCGTCACGCCCAGCGATTAAATGCTGTCAGGCTCGCTGGACCCTGTTTTTCTGCCGTTTTGACTTTGTGGTAAGGTACAGACCAGCCGCGAAGAACATTAGAGCAGATGTCCTTTCATGGTCCTTCGACCCCGAGGAGAACCTGGACCCTCCTGGATATGTGATTGACTCTGCACGGATTTTGCTGGCTGCCTCCCACACCATTTTTGCCGTAAAAACAGTGGTTCCCGCTAAGCTTCGACAACACATGCTGGAGTAGTCCCACGATTCTCAAGTAGCGGGCCACCCAGGTCAGGCCCAAACCCTCACTTTACATAAGTGATACTATTGGTGGCCTCAGATGGACTGGGATGTAAAGGCCTATGTGGATTCGTGCCCCACCTGTGCTTGACAAAAGCCCCTGGTGGGGCGACCTTGGGGGCTGTTAAAGGCGCTGCCAGCCCCCAAGGAACCCTGGACCCACCTGTCTACCGACTTTGTGGTAGTCCTCCCCCAATCTAGCGGCAACCACACCATTTGTGTTGCCATTGACCTCTTTTCCAAAATGGTCCATTTCACTGCACTCCCAGCCTTACCATCCGCCCTGGAGCTAGCTAAGCTGTTCACATCTTTTGTCTCCATGGGCTGCCAGGACACATTACCAAAGATCGGGGTGTCCAGTTTTACCTCCAAAGTACTGGCGGGCCCTCTGTCACAAGTTCAACATCAACCTAGACTTTACCTTGGCTACAACCCCCAGGCGAATGGACAAGTTTAATTTATTTAATTTTATTTTATTCACTGTTTTCCTATAAGTTCTATGTAAAGCCTCTGTTTGGCTGATTTTGAAGTTATAATGTAAACCGAACTGATGTTATCCTACGAAGTCCGGTATATAAAAACCACAAATAAATAAATAAATAAATAAGTAGAATGTGCGAACTGGACCCTTAAAACTTTTCTCCGGGCATTTGTAAATGAAAGGCAAGACAATTGGGCCACTCTTCTTCCCTGGGCAGAGTTTTCACACAACTCCCACATTAATGCGGCCACTGGATCTTCTCCATTCCTATTAGTATATGGGAGACAACCACTTCCACCACTTCCTCTACCCTTGGTCATCCCTTCGCCGGCAGCTCAACTGACAGCCTAGGAACTCCACGACCTTTGGATCCGGACCGAAGGCATGATTCAAAAGGCAGCTCAGAAAGCAAAGAATTTCACGGATAGACACCAGCGCCCCGCTCCCCAGTTTAGACCTGGGGATAAAGTCTGGCTGAGTATCCGCAACATCTACCTTTTGAGTTCCTTCCATGAGGTTAGCACCCCATTACATTGGCCCATTCTCCAACCTGCGCCAGATTGGCCTTGTCACCTACCAACTCCGGATCCCCACGACTTTAAGGATCCACGACGTTTTCCACGTCTCTCTTCTCAAACCAGTGGTGTTGTCCTGGCCCATCAGGGGGGCCCCAACCCTGCAGAAGGTATCTTTTGATGAAAATCAAGTATACCAAGTGAAAGAAGTATTGAACGTTCACCACAGGAACAAAAGATGGGAGTAACTATTATCCTGGGAAGGATACGGCCCAGAGAAAAACTCTTGGGAGCCAGCATCCAACATTTTGGATAAAAAAACTTCTCCAAAGCTTTCATGCTGTACACCCTAGAAAACACACGGCCAGCCACACTTAGCCTCCTATGCCCCGAAGCTGCCACTGCTGCATCCTTCCCGCGTGGTGGGGAGCCGGCACTGCTGCTGCTGCGCCGCCAACTTCAGCCTTCCCTAGCCATGCACGCGCGGCCCCCCTCAACACTTAAAGGTGCCACGGCGGGAAAACTTCCCATGGTCCTGGATGCCCACATCAGCAGGGAGGCTGCCTCTGCTGCTCTAACATTGCCTCAGCAACAGGTCGCATTCTCCTAAGTCCACAAGTTGCTTGTCCGTGTTCCTGCTTAAGTTCCTGCTTCTCCATGTTCCTGTTCCAGTTCCTGCTCTTCCTCTCCTCCTGGACTTGTGCTCCCACCCCGGACCCGCTCTCCTACTCCTTGGGTGGTTCTTCTGGCTTCGACCCTGGTACGATCTTCGGATTTTGTCTGTCTGCTGCTCATTCTGATCTTTGGCTTGTTTCCCGGATTTCGTCTGTCTGCTGTCTGTCCTTACCTTTGGCCTGTTCCCTGGATTCGCCTATCTGTTGCCTACCCCTGACCTTGGCCTGTCTGGTTCTGCCTTTGCCTGTCATCCTCCTGGATTCATTGCTCAGAGACCCGCGCCTAAGTTCAGCCGGTCCCGGAACCCAAGGGCTCAACCTGAGGGTAACAAGGGTTGGTAGTGGTGAAGGTCCAGTGGGGTCTCTGCACCACTCTGCTCTGCCTGCTGACAACGGGGACCCGCAGAGGGGACCTCCTTTCGCTGGTAGTGTCAACCCCGCCTCGGCCCAAGGGTCCACACTGCAACACTGACCATTCAAAACCCCCTTTATAGTTTAAATACAGCACCTTTCCCCTCTCATGTCAGACCACAAAGTCAAGCAATAATCCAAATAGTCAACACTAATGCAGCAGTTATTCAAACATCTGACCAGATTTCTGTGGCCTTTCCAAATGATGCCCAACAACCAACTTGGTACAGTGAACTGGTCAATATGAGCATAAAGCCTGCTGGATAGACCCAGCTACTTGAGTGCCTGCATTTCCACTACGTCTTTTAGTTTTTACTGTGCTTGCTGCCTGCTGCATAGACCCAGCTCCTTAAACTCCTATTTCCATTAGGACTTCTAGTTATTATTGTAGTTGCAGTCTGCCAGATGGACCCATTTGTTAATTAATTCCATCATCGGCGTTGCAATACAGATCTAGGGCCATTTCCTTCTGTATGTATAATTTGTTATGACACTATTTTGCCATTCAGGACTGTGAGATACGTAAAAAGCCTTTTATATTTTAAGACTTCACATTTATCATGTAATGTTGATTTATTTTTTCAAAGGCTGAAATTGCAATCTCGAACAAGTAGGAGAAGAATGCAGAGACATTGTTTCAGGAATTCTTTCCAACATAGATGTGTGGAGGGAGGTAGTGAAGAGTGTGGGGGTATGTGTGTGTGGCTCTCTGGGTGGAGTCTGTGTGTGAGGAGGTGTGCGTCTCTGTTTGTCTAGTATGGAGTGCATGGGTGTGTTGGGTGGAATGTGAATGGATTTTGAGTATTTGATGTGTGTGGCTTATACTTGGGGGGGTTGTATGGGGGTGTGAGTTTGTATGTGTGTGTATGTAGGTGGGGTGTTTGAGTGTGGGGTTATATACTGTATATATTTAGGGTGTTTAGATATGGGTAGAAATTTGGGGCAGTGGAGAAGATTGTGAGCAGGTGGTTGGTTTGTTTGTATGTATGTTTGTTTATTTATTTATTTAAAATGTATAAACTGCCTATCAATATTTCTAGGCAGTTTCCATAAAAACATTCATTCATTTATTTTTTATTTATTTAAGGCTTTTCTATACCGGCATTCATGATACAATCATATCATGCCGGTTTACAAATAACAGGGGTGTGAAAAACTTTGTTCTTTTAACCAGTGCAGAAGAAGCAAAAAAGTTACAATATAACAAGGTCGTTGAAACTGGGGGATGAAGGAGAAAAAATAGATAGGAATGAATATAAACTTTACAGAGGTAGATTATTTACATTGTGCAGTAATGTCTCTTTGTCGTTAATATTTATATTGCCTTGTTAGGTCTCTCAATGGGTGGTAGAATCTGTAGGGCTCGCTTGCCGTAGGATCTCTCCTTGGATATTAGACTCGGGAAAGGCTTGTTTAAATAGCCAAGTCTTAAGCCTTTTTCTGAAAGTTAGCAGGCAAGGTTCAAGTCTGAGATCAGGTGGTAAGGAATTCCAAAGAGCAGGGCCTGTTGTAGAGAAGGCCCGGTCTCTGAGTGTAATATGGTGTGTCGCTTTAATTGGGGGAACAGTCAGTGATCCTTTGTAGGCTGCTCTGATGGGTCTGGATGATGAATGAAGTCTGAGGGGGATTTGGAGGTTGAGGGGGGCTAGGGAGTGGATGGATTTATGGATGATAGTGAAGGACTTGTGTAGGATTCTGTATTTATTTATTTATGTATTTATTTAAGGCTTTTATATACCGACTTTCTTGATTCAGATCAAATCAACTCGGTTTACATCGAACTAAGCAGAATAATAAACAACATTTTAACAAGTGACAATTTGAGGGAGCATAAAGTTACATTATAACAAGGTTGCCTTAACTGGGAGAAGGAAAAAAAAGAGGGGGAGAACGAAAGATAAATTACTATATACTGTAAATTACTATATACAATGGAGTATGGGAATGAGACAGGGGCCTCATAATGGCTAGTAGGCATCGTTTGTTAATTTACATAAGCTATACGATAATTCTAAATCAGGCTTATTTACATTGTATTGTATTGGCAGCCAGTGTAGATTTATTAGAATGGGAGAGATGTGGTCTCTTCTTCTGGAATTAGTCAAGATTCTGGCTGCCGCATTCTGGAGCATCTGAAGTGGTTTCATAAGGAAGTACATTAAACATAAAACAAACTAAAACCAGATAGGCAACAAAACCTGCTATAAAAGGACAGATTGAAATGTAATAACATATTACAACAGAAATATAAAAGAAAAGATGTGTGAGGTCTGTTTCTCTGTGTTGCGGGTGTGTATGTGTGGGGTAGGTCTGGAGTTGTGTGGGTATGTGTGTATGTAGGTGGGGCGTTTGAGTGTGGTGATGTGTATGTACGTGTGTGTGGGGAGGGT
Source organism: Rhinatrema bivittatum (assembly GCF_901001135.1). Taxonomy (NCBI): domain Eukaryota; kingdom Metazoa; phylum Chordata; class Amphibia; order Gymnophiona; family Rhinatrematidae; genus Rhinatrema; species Rhinatrema bivittatum. The sequence goes on from NC_042619.1 coordinate 365,830,077, forward strand.
ATGGAACGTGCTTGTCTGTGTGGGTGTGGGGATATTGGAGTGAGTGATGGATGTGTGGGAATGGGGATCTGTCTATGTGATGTAGTGTGTCACCTGTGTGAGGGTGTGGTGTGGTATGTTGTGTATGTGTTTACTTTGGAAGTGTGGGGGAGGAGACTTAAAAAGTGCCTGTCAGCACCCTCCTTCATCAGCTGCTTCAGTTATATTTTTTCCCTGTCTCTGCTCTGTTGCTCTGTGCTGGAAGGGCAGTGGTGATGGTGGTGGCTTTAGAAATGCTGGGGTGATCAGCATTCTAACAGCTTCTAATTGTTTCCTATAGAAAGCAATGGGGCTTATTTTTGTGAGGCTTTGTCCTCTGAAAATACAGATATTAAATGGCTCATCTTTATCCACGTGTTTATTCTTGCCTTCAAAAAAATGTGGAAGATTAGTGAGGCAAGACTTCCCTTGGCTAAACCCATGTTGGGCTTGTCCCATTAAACTATGAAACTATATGTTCAGCAATTTTGTTCTTTATGATATTTTTGATCATTTTTTCCCAGCACTGACATCAGGCTCACTGTTCTGTAATTTTCTGAATCTCCTGTGGAACCTTTTTTAAAAACTGGTGTTATATTGGCCACTCTCCAATCTTCAGGCACCATAGCTGTTTTAGCCCATATTGCTCTAAGTACAGCCCATATTGCTCTATGTACAGCCCTTGAGCGAAGTTAATGTACCCTTTGTACCAGTTTGTGCCAAGTCTCGTTACCTCTATATTGGCATCGCCTACGAGCGAAGTTTTCTACTGTTCTTGTTTTCCATTGTTATCTACTGTTCTATGTATAGCCCATGATCAATGTTCTATGTATAGCTCATGGGCAAAGTTTACCGTTTCACTGTAAACTGAGGTGATCTGTATCTCATACAGGAACCCCGGTATATTTATTTTATTTATTTATTTATTGAAGGCTTTTATATACCGAATGTCTTGATACAAATCAAATCAGCTCGGTTTACATCGAACAAGTAGAATCTATAACCAACCAAACAGAGACGATTTGAAGGAGTATAAAGTTACATTATAACAAGGATGTGTAAACTTGGAGTAGGAAATAAGAAGGGGGACGAAGATTATAATATACATTGGAGTATGCGAGGGAGGCAAGGAGCAGTCCTCATGATAATTTGTAAACGTTCTCTTAATAATTTATATACATGGTTTAGCGCTTGTTTATATGCATAGTTGCTAGAACAGTTATAAGTCAGTTATAATTCTCTGAATCATCATCTTTGAGCGGTATATAAAACCCAATAAATAAATAAATAAATAAATAAATAGCTGATTTCAATGATAGATTAGGGGTTAATAATAGGTCTGCAATTTCATTTTTCAGTTCTTTCAGTACTTTGAGATGTATACCATTCGGTCCAGGTGATTTGCTATTCTTTAGTTTGTCAATTTTCCCTATTAGATCTTCCAGATCCACTGAGATTTGTTTCATTTTCTCTGAATCATCATCTTTAAATATCACTTCTGGCACGGATATCTGCCTTACAATTCTCCTCAATAAAAATTGAAGCAAAGAAATCATTTAAACTCTTTGCTATGGCCTTGTCCTCTGTTAGTGTACCTTTTACCCCTTCATCATTTAATGATCCAACTGACTCCTCCACAGGCCTTTTGCTTCAAATGTACCTGAAAAAGTTTTTATTATGAGTTTTCTGTCTTAGCCTTCCTTATCACTGTTTTGCATCTAACTTGTCAGTGCTTATGCTGTTTCCTGTTTTCTTCATTTGGATCCCTTGTTCAGTTTTTGAAAGATGTTCTTTTTGCTGTAATAGATTCTGGAGGAATGGTGGCTGAGATGGAAGTTTGGAGTGGGGGGATGATGCCCACTTTTGAGAGGTTTTGGAGAGATTTTTGGTGGGATAGTTATTGCTTTTGACATTGAGAGGGTGATGGGACATTGTGGGGCTGTCGGAGCAGGGAGGAGACAGTGCTTTTGACATCGGCAGCTGGGAAAGGGATTATGGAGCAGTCAGGGAAGGGTGGGGGAAGACTTGATATTTTGGCAGTTTGATTGGGACGTAGGGGGACTTTCAGGTCCCTGCATGCAAATATAACAGGCTACATTTAAGTCAGCTATTCCTGTACTTAGCTTTAGTTGTCTAAGTTAAGATCCTAGCACTGAAAATTAGAACACCATGCCTAATTTCTCTTCCCTGCTCAAACTCTGACCTAGGGACTCCCATATTTAAAGCAGCTAAATTTAGCAACCTAATTTTTACTAAGTTTAGATGCTCAGCTCTGGCTAGTTTTCAAAGGGCCTAATCTAACTGCTTCACTTTGGAAGTTAGGTGGTGGGACCCTTTTGAAAATGGAATACTTACAGATGAAATATGAGAAGATTTGGGTGAAGCAATTTGGTCAATTTGGACAGTCTGGAGCCAGAATCTTCTTGGCTGCTGCATAGCCAGCTCTGAATAACCATTCTTTCCTGTGCCATTTAGTGGGAAGTCTGTGCTATTCAACAACTTAAATCTGAAGTACTGATATGTGTGAGGATGGACATTATCGAAAGAAAACAAGTGAGGTGAATGGTGGGATATAGAGCTAACCGAACCATGAAAACGTTTAGGATGATGGTCGCTGTGTTTCTTCCATTCATTTGCAGAGGTTTCTTTGGGTGCAAAAAGTAAAACTTCGAGAAAAGGAGACTGACTTTGCAAGCAGAACGAAAATCAATCTCAGAGAAAATGAGTCCCAGAGCATCTCGGTGGGAGTTGGATGCACAGGTTCTAATCTCATCCCTTCAATGGCTTCGGCTTCATGGACTCAAGAGCAATAAGCTGACCTTCCCCCAAGTTATGGCACAGATTGGATTTCAGCATAAAGAAGGTAAAATACCATCTCCTTTTCAAAAGCCGGGACTAAGGGAAGGAAGCCTAGGGGTGGCTGTCATATTGGTTCTCATACACCTCTTTGTTCTGGGCTGTTGTCCCAGCCTTTAAAATCCTGTCATGGGATTCTTACACTATCCTGCACCACAGAGGCAGCTCCATTTTCTTTTTTAACATCTGTCAACCTTATTCCTACCTAGCTTTGGCATGGGGTACAATATAGAAACAAAAATTATTATATTCAAAAATGTAATTTAAAGCAGCATATTCAGTCCTCCTTTTTCACCAATTATTGATACAAAATGGCTTACAGCAATAAGTAAACGATACTGTGGTTAAACAGGGGTTTCACATAGGCAGAAGCAACCTGGAGAGACAGGACATTTAGATTTTCCAGAAGGCAGAGGGAGCGCTAAAGGGAGTGCCTTAAGGTGGAAAGAAAAAGTGCACAAGAGTTTGCTAGGGGGACTGTAAAGCCAGAAGGAGCAGGAAGCACAGGCGTGCTGGGAAATATAATCTGGAGATCCTTCTCAGAGAACCAGTTAGAATGACGGCAGTAGCTACAGAAATGTGTGGTAATAATTGATAGACACAGCTAAGGCTGATTACAAAGCTACTGCAGAGAATCAGCGTGTCTCTCTTAAGGGAAACAGCATTGTCTATCCGGAAGAGAAGGAGAGACAGAAGATGGGGTAGGTGGGGAGCCAGGAGAGAGGGCTTACCCAGACCCAGATGCAGAGATGCCCTCAGCCTTTGGTTCGGGATTTGGAATCTGCAAAGGAACAGTTGGAAAGAAGACTGTACATAGTAGCCCTGAGGAATTGGCCTGGCCTGCAGGTGACTACCAATGCACGTGGAAGCACTTTGGGATTTTGAATCCTGAAAAGCTACAGTTGGGAAGCAGGTTTTATATGGCCCTGAGATTTGGGCTGTGTATCCTATTGAGTTGATCCTGCTGGTGTCTCAAGAAAGGAACTGAAAGTTATAAATGTGAAGTGAACATTGATGCATGGACTGAAGTTGCTTTCTACTGCAAGTGGCAGGCTCTGAGTTGTGTGAGTTCCAGAGGACTGTCAGTAGATTTCCACAGCCCAGGTGGCAACCTGCAACATGTATATACAGTTCAGCTAAGGAACACATTATAATACTCTATTGACCCAATTTTTGTGTTGAGGTTTCATAATAATCTAGGAACTTCACTCCCTCTAACTCTTCTCAGACCACCATAAAATAAATGAATTTGTACAGTATCAAAAAATATTCAGAATTATAAAAATAAATTCTTGGTTCTACAATCAAATACAACTTTCTTCTTCAAGTAGTAATTGATTCAAAGCCTCCCCTCCCAACCCTGTCTGAATACGCTCAACAAACACAGCACCAATACCATTAACTGAAGAGACTTCAGCCCCTTTCTATCAGCTCAATACTGTAAAGTGCGGCCGCGGTTACCCTGCTCCTAACCTGCTTTCTACTCACTTTCCGGCCGCGTTAGCCCTTCCTGCGATACACAATCCCCTTTAACCGATTCTTACCGCCTCTTTAAATCCCCGGGTAACCCTTTCCGCACGTGGCATGTATATCAGATGTAAACGAGCAAATTAGCTATTCCCTCCCATTCAGTAACGCGCACCCCGACTATCGCTATTTTACCCTGCCATTTTGCCCCGCGTTTAACCTGCTAGCTTACCGCCTACCCCTACCCCTGCGTTAGAGGCAAGGGTTAAGGGTAGACGGCAAACTTTCCCACAAAAGAAAACCTAAAATGGGTATAAATACCTTGGATGTCATTTTCCGAATCCCCCATCTCCACGCGGGCAGGCGTGCGGTCATCGAGGTGGGAGCCGGTGGGCGCGCATTCATCCAGGCGGCGGCGGTGGGAGCCGGCGGGCGCGCGTTTATCCAGGCGGCGATGGTGGGAGCCGGCGGGCGTGCGTTCATCCAGGCGGCGGCCGTGGGAGCCGGTGGGCGCGCGTTTATCCAGGCGGCAGCGGCCGTGGGAGCCGGCGGGCGCGCGTTTATCCAGGCGGCGGTGGTGGGAGCCGGCGGGCGTGCGTTCATCCAGGCGGAGGGAGCCGGCGGCGAAAGTGGCCTCCAGCAGCCCCCACCGGCAGTGAATGAATGCACGCCTGTGTACGCCCGTGCAATTTCGGTGCTGAAGGCAGGGCATTATAGAACGCCGACGTCACATGCCGTGACGTCAAACGTCGTGACGTCATGCCTTGAGCACCGAAATTGCACGGGCGTACACAGGCATGCATTCATTCATTGCCGGCGGGGGCTGCTGGAGGCTGCTTTCACCGCCGGCTCTCTCCGCCTGGATGAACGCACGCCCGCCCGCCGGCTCCCGCCGCTGCCGCCTGGATGAACGCACGCCCGCCGACTCCTGCCGCCGCCTGGATGAACGCGCGCCCGTCGGCTCCCGCCGCCACCTGGATGAACGCGCGCCCGTCGGCTCCCGCCGCCGCCTGGATGAACGCGCGCCTGCTGGCTCCCGCTTCGATGAACTCGCTCCCGCCTCGAACGCGCGCCCGCCGGCTCCCGCCAGTAAGTTTACTTTTTTTACACTTTATTCCCTTTTGTTTTAATTTTCGCCCTGCGCCTTGCTTCGGGAGGGGGGGAACCATCCACTTCCTGGTACTTCCTGGTACCTGTCATTTCAAATGTCAGTTGAAATGACATTTGAAATGACAGGTACCAGCGCACCCAGGATACTGTATAGGCGCTGTATTAAGCTTCGCAGGCGCGGCTTGCATTTGCAAGCAATTTAAATAGAGTATCGAGAGGACTGTGTGTGCGGCGAACGAGGGTGCGCCCGGCACTGCCGCACTCTTTCTAACGCGGCCTTACTGTATCGACCTGTATGTAAGTGAGCCTGCCATGCTGATGGTCTATTTATTGAGCTAGACAGTTTTCACAGCCTTTCGAAAAAAACAAGTAGTTAGGCACGGTGTTTATGTTTAATGACGGTGAATTCCAAAAGGAACGGGCCATCCCAGTGTAGGCGTTCCTCCTAGTCAATCTTTTACCAACTGTTTTTACTGAAGGAATTACCATCCAATTACCATCTAGAATGGACCACAGAGCCTTTTTGGGCACATGTTGTACATAGGTCTTGAGCCTGCTGGAGCGCAAAATGTAAAAATAATAATCTTAAAAGTCACTCATAAAGTGATCATAAACAGTGTGGTGAAATTAACATCACGGTAGCAAGTTCCCATCCTCTACCACCTATCAATACCCTGACAGCCACATTTTGCAGCAAATGAGTTCTTCACATTGATCAGTTTGAAAGACCAATATAAATAGCTTTTTGCAGTAGTCTAAATGAGTTAGCACAATTGATTGTATAACTATTCTCAAGAATGAAATTAATTCAGTTATAAAACAATAATACCATTCGAGGGGGATACAGTAAAAGTTTAGAAAACACACACCATATTAAAATACTTATTGGAAGGGGCATGTTTTCAGCTTTGCCGTGAAGCTGGATAGGATGTGTCTGACTGTTAATGCCTGATGAGCAAGGGTAGCAACCTCGAATCCCATGGACACCAGTCCCAAGCTTGGATTTACGCATAGGCCTACTAGGCCTGTGCCTAAAGTGCTAAAATATGAGAGGTGGCAATATTCCTGTCCCCAGCCATCCCTTGGTTTCAGTGGCAATCCTCAAAGCACAATGAATGTGGGGATTAAACCTGCACTCAGAAGCCCTGTCCCTAATCTCCACATTCCCTGTACTGTGAAGCTCACCGCTGGAACTGCGCGCGTGGGGCGCTGGACAGAACTTGGAGGAATGCCATGGGGGGAGGGGGAGGTGAAAACATGGCACCAACACTGAATCATTGCCTAGGGGCGGTGACTGACCAAATCCAACCCTGACTAATCTGCTGGGGTTTTCAGGATATTTTCTGTTATCCATGCCACTCATACTCTGAGGATGGCAAGCAGACCCCTTATCAGTAAACACTCTGAAATATGTGGACATATCATAGTTCACTCAAATTTTGGTGTATAGAAATATTTGTTAGAAAGTTATCAATATATTTGCCTACTCGAGTGAATAAAATATTGAATCCTAACATTAAACAAATATTGCTGGGAGTGGAGGGTATATCTTAGCATATTTGCATAAATAAAAGACTTTTATGATGGAACATGCTGAGTGGCACTATATATTATCTCTCCTATTTAAATCTCTTGTCCTCTTATGATCCTGTTTTGAATGTGTGTCCTTCCCTGAGATTCAAGTTCCTTGTAAAGTTGTAGCTTCTAAAGTTTTTAATTGTCCCTGTAGCCTAATAGGCAAGTAGCATGCTCTTGATAGCAGCAGGGTATACCCTCTTTTAGGATTTGGAGACATGCCACAAGATATTTTCTAGAACATTTGAGTCCAGAAATATTCTTTACTTATGAAACAGTTACTGATCTTAAATGCCTAATTTTGCAAGTATTTTCAGTGTTCTAAATCTTTAAGTACAATATAATATTATCCTTTTTTTTTTTTGTTAACTCTGTTTATTGGGTTTTGTTTAACATTCGTAACCATAAACTTCCAACAGCAGCATGAGGTAAGATAACAGACAATACATTATGAGAGTTAAGAGAGTCATTACAACAAATGACGTCCATATACAATATACCAGTAACTTTAACCCTAGTTCTCATAGTCAACCTTTGGGTACCACTGTTGACAAAACATTATCCCACATCTTTTCCCCCTCCCAGTACCTTCGCCAGTTTTCATCTTCTAGTCCCCCCTCCCCCATCCCTCCTTCCCCCCCCCTCTCCCTGTGGGTGCAGGTTCTTGAACGTTACCAATCCCGTGTGCATGGAGCCCGTTAACCAGTCGCTTATATCTACCCAGTTTTAGGTTGTAGATAGTTCTGAAAAGGTGTCCAAATTTGCTCAATGTCGGCCTGTGTAGAAGAATATTGATGACGGTAAGCATACATTTCGTGGGTACAGAGTCTGAGGATCATTTTAAACCAGGTATCCCATGATGGGGCTGAGCTCTCTAACCATTTAGCAAGTATCGTTTTTTTCCCAATGAGGGCCGCTTTGACTAGAAAGGCTTTCAATGGTTTTCGTCGGGGTCCTGAGATAATGTCCCTTCCCATAATCCCAAATAACTAAAGGTCAGGTGTCAAAGGTAGCCTGCAATGCCAAATGTGCGTGCAGAAAGATTGGACCTCCATCCAGAAAGTTTGAACTGCCGGGCAGGACCAAAAAACGTGAAAGTATGTTCCTGGGAGAACATCACATTTTTTGCACATAGGAGAGTCACAGAGTTTGGATTTGAAAGCCTGCCATAAAAATTTGTATTGGGTCTCCCGTATATCTTCATTGATGGATATGTCCGGGATGGATGTAAAACAGTGCAAAAAGACATCGTAAGCTAAGGTAAACTCACTCCAACCCAACCATTTCTGATAAAGGGATTGTAAATGACATTCCCTCTGCGGTTGAACCAGTATCTTATAGAAACTAGAAATCTTGGGCCGTTTATGGAGCCCGGTGCTAAGAATTTCTTGTAATGCTGCGGTGTTAGCAGTATTGTTCCAGTGTGGCTTACAGGATTGCATAAAGTGGCGAATTTGCAAAAAGGCGTAAAAATCTGTACGTGGGATAGGGAATTGTCGTTGGAGATCTGCAAAACTATATAATATCCCAGTAAGTGGATCAGACAGCTGGAAGAGAAACTTTAAACCTTCCTGGTTCCATCGTCGGAAGGGGGTGTCTCCAATACCGGGAATGAAGTACCCGTTGTTATGAATAACGAAAAACGGTGTAATTCCCCGGGCTTGACAGGTCATTTTACAAAGGGCCGCCCACGTGGATCTGCACGTGTTTACTAATAGGTGGGTTTTGAGATGAGGCGAAACCTCCGTTGACTTTGCATGAATTAAAAAGTTTAAAGACTATACTTCATACCATAACTGCAAAACAGTGTTGGGGAGGTAATAAGAGGAGCCAAAAATCCAGTCCCGGACATATCGCAAATTACAGGCTAAATTATAATTTTTTAAATTAGGACAGCCCATTCCTCCCTTCTGTTGGGGAAGATATAGCACTTTTAGTGGTATGCGAGCTCTTTTTCCTCCCCAAAGAAAGTTAACAAGAGCACGCTCCAGTTTGCCTAAATCTGGTGTGGAGAGACAAATCGGTAGCATCTGAAGGGTGTAGAGCCATTTTGGCACAATCACCATTTGATAGAGACACACTCTGCCCTTTAATGATAGTGGCAAAGTTTTCCATTTGTTTAAAGTATCAGTCATTGACTGTAATTTCGGGTGGATATTTAAATGATAAATAGAATCCAAGTTCTTGGGTATGATAATTCCTAAATACTTAAGAGCATCAGGGGCCCATTTTAACGGGAACGTTCCCACCCAACTCAAGCGTAGAGTACTCCCGACATCCAGTGCCTCCGATTTGTCCCTGTTGATCTTGAGACCAGCAAATAATCCAAACTGTTCCTGAACTTGTAGGAGGTGCGACAGAGAGATCTGGGGACGGGTCAGGAACACCATAACATCGTCAGCGAAAGCCGCCACCTTGAAAGTCTGGCCTTTTTTGTCAAATCCATGAATAGCAGGGTGAGACATTATTTTACGTAATAAAGGGTCAATGGTTAAGATGTACAGGAGGGGGGGACAGGGGGCAGCCCTGGCGTACCCCTCGTCTAATGTCGATTGGGTCTGACAACGAGCCATTGGTCATGATACAAGATTGTAGACGGTGATACAGAATTTCTAAGTATTTTACAAATTCCCCCGACACGCCATAACGCGCTAGCACAGAAAACATATACTGCCATGCAACTCTATCGAAGGCCTTCTCGCTGTCAAAGCCAATGGCTAACGCAGGTTTATCATGGTATTGGCATAGTCTCATTGCGGATAGCAATTTAACAATATGCCCGGTAGCAGAGCGGCCTTTAACAAAACCCACCTGTTGTTCCGTAATTAATTGGGGCATCAACAGTGCAAGTCTATCTGCTAAGATTTTCGCCAATATCTTTAAGTCGCTGTTCAACAAGGATATGTACGATTCTGGTTTTTCCAGATCCTTCCCCGGTTTTGGCAGGACTATAATATGGGCTTTGTTAAATGTGGACGGAAAGCTATTTTTGGCAAGACCGTCTACATAAAAATTAGTCAGAGTGGACTTAGTCAGATGGACTTTCAACATTTTATAAAAATCATACGAAAAGCCATCTGGCCCAGGTGATTTACCCGAGGCCATAGTGTTGACAACTTTGAGCACTTCGTAGGACTGAATGGGGCGATTAAGGAATTCTCTTTGGGAGGTGGACAAACACGGAGTGTGCAGGTTAGAGAAAAAGTCTTGTTCCGCCGCCTCGGAAGGGGCCGGGTCCGCGGCATAGAGAGTGGTGTAGAAGGAGTGGAAAACCTGCCCAATAGATTTAAGGTCCGTGACCTTTTGGCCCTGTATATTTAACATTGCTTGTATCGCAGTGCGGGCCCTAGATACTCGTACCAAGTTAGCCAATGGTTTCCCCACTTTGTTACCATAGCGAAAAAAGTTATGCTGGGCCACCTGTAGGGTATTACTGGCGCGAAGATGTAACCCCGTGTTAAGTCTATGGAGGAGGTGAAAGTAAGCCTGACGATGCGTATCTGATGGGATGGAGAGTAGGATCTTCCTAGCTTGCTTGGTTTGTGCATCTAATTGGAGAATGTCATTGGTAAGGCGTTTATAGCGGGCACTAACAAAACCGATTATTTCGCCCCGCATAACAGCCTTAGCCATTTCCCAAAACAATTGGGGATCGTTAATGTGCTGTGCATTATTCTTTGTTTAGTCTATCCATTTGTCCGCCAAAAACTTTTGGAACTCCTTGTCCCCCTTCAAATTATTTGGGAATTGCCACCAGGTGGACCCTCCCGGTTTTGGTCCCAAGTTGATGGTCATCGAGATAGGGGTATGATCCGAAATAACTGGGTTTTCAATATCTGTCCGGACCACATTTCTGAAGGCTTCCTGAGCAAGGAGTATATAATCTATCCGGGAAAAGGTCTGGTGGGGATTCGAGAAAAAAGTATATTCCCTATCCGTTGGGGTATTGTTCGCCAAATATCTAAGGTACCTGTCATGTCACAAAATCACCCCCCTCCTTCCCCCCGTTTCCCCGGTCGGGTCTTACCCGTCATAGATCGATCTAACAAGTTGTCTATCACACAATTAAAGTCGCCCGCAATGCACAAGAGGCCTTCCCGATGGGAAATTATTACGTCTGCAAATTTTTTTAAATACTACTGTGGGTTGTCAGTGGGTGTGTATACATTACCAATAGTGACCAATTGGCCCTTCCACCTCCCAATTACCAGTATATAATGTCCGTCAGGGTCAGCAATAGTCCATTCCACCACAAAATCCGTAGTCTTGCTAACTAAGATGGCTACTCCCGCCTTACGGCGAATAGCCGCTGCATAGAAGCAGTCTTTTACCCAATCCCGTCTCAGCTTTTGGCTTTCAGTGGCGGTCAAGTGGGTTTCTTGTAAGCAGGCAATATCCCCACGTAATCGTTTTAGATGGGTTAACATTTTTTTGCGCTTAATAGGGGACCCCATACCATGTACGTTCCACGAAATCAGTTTCAGAATTAGCCTACATAAAGAAAAAATATCTCAACCAATATAATCCAAAACAAGAACTGAGGAGGAGGGTCCCAGCAGCCCCCCGCCCCGAGTAGGCCCCGTCCGGTCTTACACTGGAAGAGCCGACCCCTAACTTTGTGATCCTGAAGTATACCACTTTGAAACCTCACATTCATATCTGTCCCATTCACGCATTCGAGCCCACGCACCTGATAAAGTAGCATCCTAGCACAATGCCAACCCCACTCCTCCACCCCCATATCCCCGCGCCCCATCCCCCTCCCCCCCCTTTCCCTAGAGAACACAAAAATAGAAACAATCGGGCTGTCAAGATAATACCCGATCAGGGGGAGTCCGCTTAGGATGTCCGGGTGCCACGGACCCTGAGAAGAGTAAACCAGCCCCTGAGATGAACAGTAACTAATCAAAAGTCAAACGTTAAATTCAGGAGCGTTAACTGCAACACTCGCCAGGCGTAATCACCCCGGTATGGCAGATAACTCCGAGGTCTCTGAAGCCTCTTCTCCCGGCATAGTCCGCCAACACGTAGTAGTTAGGGCCCACTCCGGCTGGACCAACTGTACTCAGGGTGTAAATAAAATACATCGTCCGGTGCCCAACACGCCTGGGCCCACCATAGTCCCAGTGCTCATAAGATCTGGTGGGGAGCAATATACAAGCACGGAGTCGTTGCGGGGCTTGTAGTCTAGGTGCTCAAAAATTTCTGCGCCTCCTCCGGGGTTTTAAATAGGTGGGTTTTCCCTTCCCACCAAACTTTCAATGTGGCCGGGTAGAGGAGGGCAAACTTTGTTCGTTTCTCAAAAAGCTGTGAGCAGATCGCTGAGAATTTCTTCCGCTGTTGTGAGACCTGGGTTGAGTAGTCCTGCGTGATTCGCACATTATAGTTTTTGTATTTCGCCTCCGGGTTTCGCCGATAGGCTAGCCAGATTTTCTGCTTAATGGCTAAGTTAAGAATTTTTGCAATCGCTATACGAGGTCGCTTGACCGAGCCGCGGCGTATCCCCAATCTGTGCGCTCTTTCCACTTGTAGCGAGCCTTGCAGGTCAGGGAGGCCCACCGCTGCCGGTAATCAGTCCTCTAAAAAGTCCACCAGACCTTGATCGTCCACGGTCTCTGGCAGTCCTAGGAAATGCAGATTATCTCGGCGGAGCCGATTTTCCAAATCGTCCACCTTCTGCAAGCAGTCAGTAAGGGCCTTGTCTTGCACGCTGGTTTTCTCCACATTGGCGGCGAGCCCTTCCTCCAACCCTACAATCCGCTCCTCTAAGCCATCTAGCCGTGGTTGAAGGTCCGCCAATGAGGATTTTACCTCCTCCAGTTGTTGCGTGATCCCGGCTAACTTTACATCCAGCGTGGAGTCCAGAGTAGCCTTTAGTGTTTCCACTGTGAGCGGCATTGCCTGCGAAGGGCCTGCGTCTCCTGGGCTCGCCGCCATTTTGGGTTCGGACGCTTTCAGCTTGTCTTTATCTTTTTCTCGTTTTCCGCCACGTGCAGCCATCAGTTGTGGTGATTTGCTCATATAATGCACGATCGACATGAGCTGTAACAGGAATAGCTCACTGCACACCAGATCGCCGTTTCTGGGGGGATGATATCGGTGAATTTGAGTCCGTGGCACCCGGAGCTCAGGGAGAACACGTCCTCCCTAGCAAATCATCCCACGTGACCCCCATAATATTAACCTTTAATGAAAGCAGTAGTCACATCTTGGGAAGACCTAAGCTACTCTTCAGTACTTTCCACCTTTTTCTGAATATTTCCAATAGATGCATCTTGGAACGGAAACCTTACTTTGAGATCCCCAAAAGATGTTTGTGTGCATTGCAAGTTAACAGTTAAAACTTGTATAGTATCCAAAATAGCTTTCCAGGCATATTCTAAAGTCACTTTACCAACTTTACAAACTATCTAGAGACGCTGTCCCAGGGAGCTGGCTAATCATCTGTAGCATGCTTCCGCCAACCACTTAACCAGACTGGGTCTACTGCTCCAGGGGTGCCAAGTCTATGTTGATCGTGAGGATCCACGCGTCTGCAGGCATGCTGAGTCACGGGGGGGGGGGAAGCGACATCCGAGGTGGATGTCTCTTCAGGTGCTGGGGAAGAGAAGCAGCTCCTTGTATCCCTGCTCACTGCCACAGCGGTTTCTATTAGCCCTTAGTCTTGCATGACAAAGTGATGCAGGGTGCTGGCTTCTACGTTCACAATGGTGTGCTCCAAATACAAAAGTTACTTTCTCTGTTTATGACTCAGCATGGCTAATAAAAATTAATATTAAAACTACCGAAAGAAAAAAAAAATTGTTATAAAAAATGGAGAGAAACACAAAATATAAGACAAAAATAAAGAGGTGTTCCAACCAGCAGCCATTATCTTTTTCCTTCCAGTTTTACATATTTTAAACATAAAGTTTAGGTTAAGTTGAATTGTGTTCTGATGCATTTATTTGTTAAACTCTATGATCTGAGGAATAATTAAAGTTGGACACTGCTGTTTTTCAAGGTTAAAAAATAACTTGGACAAGGTTTTCAAAGACAAAACTTGGACAAGGTTTTCAAGGATAAAAAATAACTTGGACAGATCTTTTTCATGTATAAATAATTTGATACAATAAAAAATCTATACTTAACAGATAGGGAGTATTTATGGCCAACAAATCATAATCTAGATTCTTCTGCTGTATTCTGGAGAAAAGCAATGTGTCATCCATGTGTAAATCAGACTTCATAATTTTACAACCCTAACAAGCTTTTGTCATTTTGTAGACTATGTGTATGCCTTGGGAAGACCTGTATCCTCTCGATATGCGGAAGGGTTGTTTCCACAGTACAGAACGGATGACAGAGCTTATAATGTAAGTGTGAAAAGGATGAAAGTCAAGGAAGGGTAATGGTGAGAGTCCTCACCTGAAAGTCTAGAACTAGGTTTCCCAAACTTCATCTGGTGATCCCGCAGCCAGCTGGGTTTGCAGGATAACCATAATGAATATGCATGAGAGAAATGTGCTTATACTGGGTTACCAGGACAGGCTTAGGAATTCCTGATCTAGCAGGACCGTTCATGCCAGGAGTCAGAGTCTGCCTTACTTGCCTTACTTGTCTTGAAGTGTTTCCATCTTGTGATGTGGTGCTGCCTTTACAGCAGTGGCTCAATCAGCTGGAATTATTAACTGACCTGTGTATTGCTGTCTAGCAGTACTATAATACATTTACATTTTGGTGGATGAGGCTTTTTAAAAAAAAGTTTTATTCAGTTAAAATCCTGCTGATAATCTTCATTACTGCCACAATTCTGCCCACCCTCTTCATCCACAGTGAGATCAAATCAGAGATCAGCTCCTAAAGAGATAGGGGCAGATTTTAAAAGCCCCACGCGCATAAATCCAGCCGGATTTATGCGTGTAGGGGGGTTACGCGCTCCGAGCCTATTTTGCATAGGCCCGGCGACGCGCGCAAGCCCCGGGACGTGCGTATGTCCCAGTGCTTGAAAAAAGGGGCTGGGTGTGGGCGGTCCGGGCGGGGGCATGGCCAGAGGCCTCTGTAGGGCCTCTAGGCCGGGGAATCGCGTGCCGGCACTTGGCCGGCGCGGACAACCTACGCCTGCCCAGAGGCAAGCACAACTTGCAGAACAAAGGTATGGGGTTTTTTTTTAGGTAGGGCTGGGGGGCAGGTTAGGTAGGGGAAGGGAAGGTAAGGTGGGGGGGCGGAGGGCTCCCCTAGGGCTCAGGGCGCACAAGGGGGTAGATTTTACAAAATTACGCACACGCATACTTTTGTTCGCGCACCAGGCGCAATCAAGAGTACGCGGGATTTTAATAGATACGCGCGTAGCTGCACGTATCTGTTAAAATCCGGGATCGGCGCGCGCAAGGCTGAGCAAAATCGGCAGCCTGCGCGCGCCGAGCCGCGCAGCCGGCCTCTGTTCCCTCCGAGGCCGCTCCGAAATCGGAGCGGCCTCGGAAGGAACTTTCCTTCCGCCTCCTCCCACCTTCCCCTCCCCTCCCTTCCCCTACCTAACCCATCCCCCCAACCCTATCTAAACCCCCCCCAACTTTATTCCAGAAGTTATGCCTGCTCGTGCCGGCTGCCGGCGCACCATGTTCCGGTCCGGGGGTTGGTCCGGAGGCTGAGGCCACGCCCCCTGAATGCCCCCAGACCAGAACCACGCCCGCGGCCTTGCCCCCGGGTGAAGCGCCGCCGCGACACGCCCCCGGCACGCCCCCCCAGGAAAGCCCTGGGACTTACGCGCGTCTCGGGGCTTGCGCGCGCCGCCTAGACTATGCAAGATAGGCTCGGCATGCGCAGGGGGGATTTGGGGTAGGTTTTCAGGGGTTATGCATGTAACCTACGCGTGTAACCCTTTGAAAATCTACCCCAAGGTGTACAAGTGTGCACCCCCATGCACACGCCGACCCCAGATTTTATAACATGTGCGTGGCTGCGCGCGCATGTTATAAAATCGGGCGTAGATTTGTGCGTGCCGGGTTGAGTGCACAAATCTACGCCCGCGCGTAGGTATTAAAATCCGGCCCACTGTTTGTCAATGGACAAATTATTTGACTAAATTTAGCTGGATGGCTTGTCGGGAATATTCAGCAGGACAAGTCTCCTGCTGAATATATTTGCCTGACGTTATCAGGGTATATGGAGCCAGTTAACTTTCAGACCTAACTTGTTAGGTTTCAGTATATACCTAATTAGGTCTAAAGTTATCTAGCTGTATATACCTGGATAACTTTAGCCTTTACCCGCTATATTAAAACCTAGCTGATTAAGGAAAAAAACGAAAACAAAAAACCTTATGGACCTTCAGCCCCGAACCCCCACCAAGAAACTCAAACTTATGTGGGACAATACTGCCTGAACCCGCCTCGCTCTGATGCCTCCCACCGGTTTTTAAATGTTGCAGGCCCTTAGGCACAAGGAGCGTCCCCCTCCTCTCCCCCCCCCCCCCGAATTCTGAAATTATCTGTGGCCTCTGGACCCCTTCCTAAAGCCGCACCCACAATCTGAACTGGCACCCCCCAAAGCCCCCACGCCACTGCAGGTGCTACCATCATACCTTGCTCCAGGTGGTGTGGAAGTTTCTGAGGGTGTTGGATGGGGCTGGAGGATTCCCAGAGGCCACAGATTATTTCACAATTCAGGGGTGCAGAAAGGAGGACCCTTGGGCCAACAGGGCCTCAACATTTAAAATCTTTTGGTGGGTTTGTGTGCAGGGGTTCGAGCACTATGTCTGACTTAATTTGAATTTCTCAGTGGGATGGGGGATTGGGCTTGAAGGCCATGGATTTTTTTTAAATTTTTTATTTTTATGTAACCCCTGTGCTGGTTGCACCCAGAAAGTGGTACCAGAGACCATATCTCAAATTACAGTTTAAGAGGATAAACGTCCCTTATTATTAACGTGTCATAATCTTCATGGGTTCCCTGAGCGGGAAAGAAAATTGCTTTCAAGGCCCTTTGCATTGCAAACTTAATTCCCAGTTCTTGTATATAGCACAGATGAGTGCTCAAGTCACTGCAGTAAATAGCACACTAGATGCTGACTTTGGTTTCTAACATTACTTTGGTTGAGATATGAAATGATGAAACTATTCTTTACAGCAATTTAGTTCACTATTCATGTTACAAATGCTTTAAATAAATTTGTGATTTCTCACAGTCTTAACTAAATTTAAGATATTAAAGCCAATTGATTCAGTTTTTAATTTGATGTTTCTTTCTTCCCATTGGCATAGGGCAAGTTAATATTTCTCTCACAATATTGGTGAAGTATTAAAGGTGAAATCCATTTTACACAGTCATTTATCTCCTTCCTCTCCCTTAGTTTTCTCCTTTGAACTCCTCATTTTCCTCACAGTACCTGAATTGCATCAAGTATACTCCTCTTCTTCCATCCAGTATCAAAATGATACTCCTGTTACTCCTCTTCGCCAAATCTCCAGTAGATATTCTTGGATCCTGTGGGGATCCATCCCATCTCTTTTCTCCCTTCTCTCGTTCCCTCCTCCTCCTCTCCTCTGGATGGCTATAAGACATTCCTCTTCTGGATACTCATGATCCACCAGGCTCCTTCTCAGGGAATCACAAAACCAGATAGAGTGTGAAGAAAATGAGGGTTCTTATATGCTTTAAATATATCTCAATTCAGTTTATTATGCAGACAACTCCTTATATAAAAACAATCCAAGTTAACATATTCTTGCCAAAGTCCCCCGACACGGACTCCGTGCTTATTGCCCAAAGCTGCATCGGGAGGGACATCACCATTAATATTACAAAACACTGTTCAGCTGAGTGGCATCGAAGGAAATGCACACCATTTCCTTTGAAGCCGCTCTATCTGGTTTTGTGATATTACATTGAGTGTGATTACCTACTCCAGTTATTACTTTTGGAATTTATTCCTTTTCAGGGAAGCAACATTTACCCTTTAAAGTTCAGGAAGTTGAATAGATAATGAGGGTGGAAGACAACTCCTCATAAGAACATAAGAAATTGCCATGCTGGGTCAGACCAAGGGTCCATCAAGCCCAGCATCCTGTCTCCAACAGAGGCCAATCCAGGCCATAAGAACCTGGCAATTACCCAAACACTAAGAAGATCCCATGCTACTGATGCATTTAATAGCAGTGGCTATTCCCTAAGTAAACTTGATTAATAGCAGCAATTGAATAGCAGCAATTGAATAGCAGCAATTGAACCCAGCTAAACTAACTGTACTAACCACATCCTCTGGCAACAAATTCCAGAGGTTAATTGTGTGTTGGGTGAAAAAGAATTTTCTCCGATTAGTCTTAAATGTGCCACATGCTAACTTCATGGAATGCCCCCTAGTCCTTCTATTATTTGAAAGTGTAAATAACCGATTCACATCTACTCGTTCAAGACCTCTCATGATCTTAAAGATCTCTATCATATCCCCCCTCAGCTGTCTCTTTTCCAAGCTGAACAGCCCTAACCTCTTCAGCCTTTCCTCATAGGGGAGCTGTTCCATCCCCTTTATCATTTTGGTTGCCCTTCTCTGTACCTTCTCCATCGCAACTATATCTTTTTTGAGATGCGGCGACCAGAACTGTACACAGAATTCAAGGTGTGGTCTCACCATGGAGCAATACAGAGGCATTATGACATTTTCCGTTTTATTAACCATTTCCTTCCTAATAATTCCTAACATTCTGTTTGCTTTTTTGACTGCTGCAGCACACTGAGCCGACGATTTTAAAGTATTATCCACTATGGTGCCTAGATCTTTTCCTGGGTGGTAGCTCCTAATATGGAACCTAACATCGTGTAACTACAGCAAGGGTCATCTTAAATCAATTAGAAAAACAGGGGACAGTTTTGAACATTCTGCCCCTAAGAAGGAAAACAGAAAATGCCACATCCTAAGATGGTGGTCTGAGTATTTATATAAGAGGAATTTACCAAACACTTCCACATGGAGAAGCCATACACCCACACTATTATTATGTTTCCTCCCAAAACAAAATGTAGTTCTAGTTCCTAGTACGGATCTCTACATTTCTATTCCTCTACTTAACCAGCTATGTTTTAATATCTGTTTTAATATAGCTGATTAAGGCTAAAGTTATCCTCATACATGTACCTGGATAACTTTAGACCTGCTGTCATCAAGGCCACACTTCGCCAGCTAAACAACAAGATAGCACTGGCAGGGCCAGACTGAGACATTTTGGTGCTCAGCGCAGGCTAGTAATTCAACGCCCGCCTGAAAACATTCCAAACTTGCTATCAAAAATTGAACTGTAAACTGCAACAAGCCTGACTGTATTCTGCAGTTCAACAATGGAAAAATAGAAACGTCATCATTCCTTACAAATATCAAGCAATAAAATCATGAGATATAAAATCTCATTCATAATAATAAATAATTCATAATAAAATAATTCATAATAAAATAATTCATAATAATAAAAAGAATGTCAAAACAGCTGATGAATAGAATATCCAATAATTAAAAACTCACATAAATTTGTTCTATTTCTCAAACACAATAAAATATTTGCAGACAGCGAACAAAAATTAAAATTTCTAAGAATTAAAAAAATCTCCCACTTTCCATTCTTGGGAGCGTTTAATTTCCAGTCACATTAAGATTGTGGTGGATTGGGGGGAGGGTGGCCGTACAAACTTTATTCTCTGTCATACACACATGTTCATTCTTTCATATACTCCCTCACTTGCTTTCACATACAAGCACTCCCTCTATCTCCCTCAATCACATACATGCTCTCGCACACAGTCATTCTCTCTCTCTCCCTCACATACACACACACACACACACTCCCTCTCCCTTACACACACGCGCATACTTACTCACTGTCATACACACGTAGGCTTTTACACACACAAACGGGCTCTTTCTCTCATATATATGCAGGCTTACTCTCTCTTTCTCATATACACACACAGAGACTCGCTCTCTCTCTCACACACACACACACTCACTCACTCTCAAACAAATGCAGGCTTTCACACACATATGCAGGATCACTCTTCCTCTTTTTCATACACAGTTAAGCTCATTCTCTTACAGATGCAGATTTACTCTCTTTATCTCATACCAGTGGTGAAGCCATAACTGATTTTTATTTATGTATTTATTTTTATTGCTTTTCAACAAATACAAGCAAGACAAATCTTACCATTCGAAAATAAAAATGCTATCTCACATATGGATTAAATTAGAAACAATTATCCAGGAAACATACATTTTTCCATCAAGAAACATTGTGGAGGGGAGGGGCGAACATAAAGGAGATATTGCCGTAATACATAAAAAGAAACAGACTTAACGTAATAAAGCAACCCTCTATCATATGGATCCCTGGACCTAGATATTACCAGGAGACAAAGTTATAATGCTCCTTGAATTAATAAAGGATTTAAGCTGTTCAGGCAGGAAAAATGTAACATTCATTCTGGGACCTTATAATACATTTACATGAATATCTCAATATAAAGGAAAAACCCAGGGAAACTGTCTGTGCCCTCAGTGCAAGGAAATCTTTTCTTCTCTCTTGAGTGGCACGAACAAAATCCGGGTAAATTCGGACTAAAGATCCATAGAATGGCACTGTTATGGACTTAAAATATTTTCTCATGACTTCGCTTAATTCGTGCTCAGAGACAGTTGCCTGCTCATAAAACTCAGCCATAGAGTCTTCCAAAAATTGAGTCAGATTTTCTAGCGTCTCAGGACGGTTTTCCAAAGGAGCTTTATCTTTAGAAGAAACAGGGAGTAAAAATGTCTTGCTAATGCAAGGAGTCTTTTCTTCAAATTTGAGTATTTCAAGGAAATATTTTTTTAAAGGTATCATAGGGAATCTCACCTACTATTTTGGGAAAGTTCAAAAACCGTAGATTTAAATGCCTTGAGTAGTTTTCCAAATTCTCAAGCCTACGAGAGACACTAGTTAAATCTTTAATCAATTTCACATTACAGTCCTGAGTTTTCTGCAGCATTGTTTATGACAGTTTCCATCCAGGGCTTAATCTCATTTAGTTGAACTTCAAATGCATCAAGTTTAGTATTAAGATTTTCCATTTTTGTATTATGGTCCCTCAGAGAGCAGCCCTATCCAGCTACTTGGTCCCATAATGCATCCAATGTAACTATTACTGGTTTAGATGGCATCTGAAAATGAGGGAACTTACCCACTTTCCCTTCCGAAGAAGTTTCCACCAGCAAGGCTTCCCCCAACACAGCCATGGCTCTCTCGCCTGCCTCCAGCTCCTTCATTGGGGTTGATGTAGTTGGCAGTATTTTCGGTTCCATACCACCAGGAACCTCCGAGGATCCTATGAGAAGCGAGAGGGTCAAAGGCATTCCTCCTCTCTGTCCCCCCCTCGCCGGAGACGCAGAGGTCACGTCATTACTCTGCTTCGTGGCTGAAAGAGCAGGTCAACAGCAATGGACAACGGGGAGTCGGGGGGCTCAAAGTAACTTCCCCCTGTGACACTGATGCTCCCTCATCAGCCGTCGAAGCGGGAGCATTCACCCCCTTCTCTGTTGCTTTACCTGGTGCGAAGGTAGTAATTAAATGCTGCCTCATTGGGAAAGCCGAGTCGGAGGGGTAGACTCACACTTTTCCTTTTCTCTTAGGAGGCGTTTTGCAGAAACAATTCTCAAGGAAAACAGAGCAGTGTGCCGCGACCCGGTTCACGCGGCCATCTTATCTCCCATAACTGATTTTTGTGTGAGCCCAAGGTTAACATAGGTGGGCAATAGGCATACATGTCTAATTGTACTCTTATCAATAAATAATGCCTGGCTTAGAGTACACCTGATAATAGATTTCTAAATAATCCCCAACAGCTGTTATGCATCATGAGTGAAACTTAAAATATTTTAACTCACTTATTTCAAGCACTTACCAACATTAAAAATTCCTTATTAATGTATATTAATTTATTTTAGATTTATTACAATTTATAAATGCACAAGAAGAATATCATGTAGAAAGCAAAGAACACAAACAGATTCAATCAATCATGAAATAAAACAAATATCCATGTATTTTTTTCATGAATTTTTTTTCCATTAAGGGAGAAACCAGAAGAACAATAAAATAACAATAATCATAAGAACAGGTACAGAGCAGTATTAGGACAGTTCACATTATAACTCAACATGTAAAAAAAGTATAAATATATACATATATGTTCAAATTCTGGTGTCACCTCAGCAAAACAAACTCCATCCACTGCAGGCCGGATTTTAAAAGCCCTGCGCGCGTAAATCCGGCCGGATTTACGCGTGCAGGGCACTCGCCCGCCGGCGTGCGCATAGCCCCGGGACACACGTAAGTCCCGGGGCTTCGTACAAGGGGTGGGAGGGGGCGGGTCCAGGGTCAGGGGGCAGTTTGGGGCGGGTCCGGGGGCGTGGCGCTGGCCCGGGGCGCGCGCAGATTTACACCTGCCTCAGGTAGGCGTAAATCTGCCGACAAAGGTAGGGAGGGGGGTTTAGATAGGGCCGGAGGGGGTGGGTTAGGGAGGGGAAGGGAGGGGAAGGTGAGGGGAGGCGGAAGGAAAATTCCCTCCGGAGCGGCCTCGGAGGGAACAGCCAGCGCGCGCCGGGCTCGGCGCGCGCAGGTTGCACAAATGTGCACCCCCTTGTGCACGCTGACCCTGGATTTTATAAGATACGCGCGGCTACGCGCGTATCTTATAAAATCCAGTGTACTTTTGTTCGCGCTTGGTGCGTGAACAAAAGTACGCGCGCGCGCTGTTTTTGAAAATGTACCCCTTTGTGAAGTAACACAAACCCCTGCAAAAAGAAAAAAAGACACCTAGAATCTTGCCACACCATACAATCACATCAATAACTCTCAGGATTCAAACAATAGTAACCTTATGCATGAAAAGGCAGCAATACAAATATTACCTCAGGCCTTGTAACACTAATACACC
Organism: Rhinatrema bivittatum; assembly: GCF_901001135.1. Taxonomy (NCBI): domain Eukaryota; kingdom Metazoa; phylum Chordata; class Amphibia; order Gymnophiona; family Rhinatrematidae; genus Rhinatrema; species Rhinatrema bivittatum. The sequence continues at coordinate 365,853,042 of NC_042619.1, forward strand.
ACCTATTGGCCAAACAGAACAACCTGGACTGCTAAAAATCTCTACAGAGAAACTACACCTCAATCACATACAGGCAGAACACAGATCAATCCTTATTTAAAACACAAATAAGGGACAACAGATTAGAAATAGAAACATGCAGACAAAACCAAAATGGAAAGCCTAAGAAACCAGACTCTGAACAGTGGAAGTCTAAAGAAAGAGCAAAATACAAAAAATTTAGAGGTCCATATTCAGACATAATCCAGATAGCAAAGTTAGCCAGATAAACTTATCCGGCTAACTTTGGAGGTATATTCAATAGTGCACCCGCCCAACCAGACTTACACCTGAATTTTAAAAGCCCTGTGCGCATATAAATCGGAGGCTATGTGCATGGCCAGGCCCTGTGCTCGCCACGTGCATTTTCGAAAGGGCCCGGCCACGCGTGTATCCCCCGATGCGCACAGAAGTGCCGGGCCTGAAGAAAGGGGCAAGCCTGGGGCAGGTCTGGGCAGAGAGGGTTGGGACAGTGCCATTAGACGCTGTCCCGAGGAAGCGTGCACCGGCAGGCAGCTGGTGCGCTGAGTTTACTTCGGCTCTGGAGGAGCAGTAAGGATCTCTGAGTATCCATCGGTATAATCAATGCACTTTGGCCCGGAGTTTAAAAGCCCTCCGCGTGCTGAGCCTGTTTTAAAAAGGCCCGGCCATGTGCCATTTGCCACTGTACTGGGGGATCGCTTGCCGGCAGGGTGCCGGCATGTGCAACCTGCGCCTGCCCTGAGGCAAGCGCAAGAGGTAAGACAGAAATTTGGGGGAGGGGGGGGTCTAGGTTAGGGCTAGGGGGCGGGAAGGTTAGGGGAAGGGGTAGGAAGGATAGATTAGGGGGTAGGGAAGTTCCCTCCCAGGCCGTTCCTAAATTGGAGTGGCCTGGGAGGGAACGGGGGAAGCCTGTGGGCGTTGGCGTGCGCAAGTTGCACTAATGTGCACCCCCTTGCGCGCGTCGACCCCCAATTTTATAACATGCGTGCACCTGCGCACGCATGTTATAAAGTCGGGCATCCATGTGTGCGAACCAGGTAGCGCGCACATGTTTTAAAATCTACCCTTTACGTTTTTGTTTTTTTTTTTAAATAATTTATTCTTTATTACATTTTCTCAAATACAATGCAGAAAAAGGGAAAAAGAAGAAAACTTAACCAATACATATTGATCTATGTTCTAACAAAGTAATAATCTATACTTCCCATATAGTACAAAAAAATAAGCATGTAAGAAAATATTGGGACAAGAGATAAGGAAACCAAAAACAGAAAACTAAAAAGAAACGAGATTATGTTATCTCTATGAATCTAATTAGTAAGCTCCACCGCTCCTACCAAGAAATTGCTACTAGTATTTACTCTTATCAGAAATAAAAGTTCCAAGGTGGACAGGATACATAAATATAAACCTATTCTTTTGGTATTCAACCAGACACTTACAGGGAAATGTAAGATTAAAGGTCCCTCCTAAATCAAGAACTTTGTCGTAATTGGAGAAACTGCTTCCTCATGACTTGTGTTGATCTAGCCACATCTGGGAAGATTTGAATCCTCTTCCCACAAGGCCAAGACTCAATATCAGTATTTAGCTGCATAACTTATATGGCTAACTCGCTTTGCCCCGATTCATCCACGAGTTATGTGGTTAAACTTTAAGCCATGTAAGGGATTTATACAGCTAAGCCACTGAACGTAGGTGCATATTCAGCAGCCGCTACTTAGCCGTATACCACTTATGTGGCTAAATCGTTAAATGTGCTGATTGTCTCTGATTTATCCAAGTTAGAGTTTAGATGGCTAAAACTTACCTGGATAAATCAGAGATGTTCCAGGGCCAGGGCCAAGTTATCTAAATAACACAGCTGGATAAAAACGATAATCCGCGCTATCCACTCAAAACAACGTATCCACAACAAAACAAAATAAAATACTGAAAACAAGAATAAAGCAAATTAGATTGAAAACAAAGTAGATCTTCTGATAAGAATACAGGAAGGACAGACACAAGGTAAATATGAAGACACCGATATTATTTTCAGAGAATTTTTAAAATGTAATAAAAGATTTTTGTGGCCAGAATCCTTCAGTTCTGTGTAATGGGATGTTACACTCTCATCTATAGAAATATATTCTGTGGTGGCTGGCCCGATGGCTCAGTGTAGCACTGTGCTCTGCCATATAGGAAATTTGAGTTCAATCTCTGATGCCAGTTTTCACCCCTCATACGGACCAGGACTGGGGTCACTACAGAGGGAGTTTTCACATCCTCTGGGGGAAGGAAGTCTCGGACATCGTGCAGCACTGACACCTAGAGGCTAGACTCGGGGGAACATAAAAAAAATAAGGAAAAACTCTTGGCTAGTTGCAAATAAAAGTTCATGACACTATAGCACCAATTGAGCCAAAAGAAGGAGCAGGAGAACTTTTGGGCAAAAAAATTAAAAAATAAATGAAAAGAAAATGTATTTTGTCTAGGACTGAAATGCTTTGATGAAATCTTTTGCTGTTGGAAACAAAAATAAGTAAATAAAAGTATCTTATGGCCTCTAGCTTGACAATACTTAAAATATGTCAACAAAGCATAAACTTGGCTATACATATTCATTTTTTCTCCTTTTCTTTGACAAGTTGACAGCCAAAAAAGAGGAGGTTGCTCAGCTGGTGAAATCCTTAGCTGGATTTGTTGAGCTATATAAACAGAGGCTAGACTGGCTCACCAGCGGAAGTCGGCAGATATTTGGTGTTATTCCGGAACACTCCATTGTCATCGTTGCTGATTTTGGCACCATGCCCATGGAACAGTTTGATCTGTGTCGAGATGCTCTCTCTTTGGTCCTTAAGGAACAGGTCTCTCAAATTGCCAAATTTAATATCATTCGGTAAGTTGACCTTTTTTATACCTTCCTATCTAATAAAGTTCTCTATTATAACTGTTTTGCTAGTAGAGTATAAATGTTGCCATTATTTTAAAGCACAGATTGACTGGGTCAAATTGCCATGTGGAAGAAATACTCAACTAGGATATTGGTTGGGATGTGTTTGATTTGAAAACAGAGACTTATCATTGGTATTTTCTCCTTCAGATTCCTAGTTTAACACCTTATGGAACACTGGGCATTTCACGTGGGGTTTTGATGGAGATAACACTGGGGTTAAATCAGACCATTAATGCTTGTTAATGGCCGGTTTTAATACAGCTTAGTACCTCTTAAGCAGAAAGAAGTGTTTTGGTGTCTGTTGGAACAGTAGAAAGCAGACTGCAAAAAACTTTCAGTGGACAGTTCCATGTGAAGTACTGATGTTTCCTACTGGTGCCTGTGGATTGCTTGTGAAACAGGAAAGGTTTAGCAAGCCACTTGAAAATGGAAGAAAGGGAGACAGAAAATCATATAAAGAGAAGCTAAGCTGAAAAGGCACTGGGGTTGAAATCAAGGACACAGGGATAGGGATTACTGAAGTAGAGAGAGGTCCTACTACAAGAGGACAATTTTTTTCCATTTATATGCGAACATGAACTATCTGGAAATTGTTCTCTCTTGTTTCATTTCATTTAACATTTGTATGCTGCACTCCTCCAACATGGACCCAGAGTGGCTTACAATAAGTAATAACAAATGCAGGGGTGGCCGGTCCTCAGGAGCCACAAACATGCCAGATTTTCCAGATATCCACAATTAATATGTATGAGATAGATTCACATATAATGGAGCCAGTGCATGCAGATCTGTTGCATGTATTTTCATTGTGAATATCTCAAAAATTAGGCCTCTCTGTGATTCTTGAGGACCAGAGTTGACCGCCCCTGATCAAATACAATAATTTCACAAATGTCCTTGAGACGTCCCAAACTAGTGATGTATGTGTCTTCATAGACACAAAGCAGTGTTGTCAGAGAGGAGGTGCGGTGATTTCAAGGCACCCCCCCCCACACACCCTCCATTAGGAAAGTGTCTACAGCAGGGGTAGGCAACTCCGGTCCTCAAGTACCACAAACAGGTCTGGTTTTCAGGATATCTGTAATGAATATGCATGAGATAGATTTGCATACAATGGAGGTTAGTGCATGCAAATATATCTCATGCATATTCATTATGGATAGCCTGGAAACCAGGACTGATTGTGGAACTTGAGGATCAAAGTTGCCTGCCCCTGGTCTACAGATCTGGAGTTTCAATTTATTGGAGGAACTCAGACAGTTTCTTGTTCTTTTCCTTCTGGCTTTCTTCTCTGACAGAGTCCAGGGCTCAAAGTTAGAGCTCCTGCATCTCTAAGAGAGGGTGTGGGTGCCTGGAGCAGTCGTGAAAGGTTCTAAGCAGAATCTGATGTTGATTCCTTGTGAAGGGTGCATTCTCTATACTCTTTTTTTTCCAGTGGCATTTGCACGTAACTCTTTGGAAGAAGAGAAAATACAGTTTGGAGTAGTCTAAGTTCCAGGGAGTGTGCTTGCTTCTGAAGAGCCAACCACTATGTACATGTTAGTAAAGGGTAACACCATCAGTGCTGAATACTCAGAAGTTATAGGATACAACAATGAGATCAATATCTTTCCACCATTACAATATGCCACACACCCTGTGAGGGAATAGCTAAATAATCACTTCCACTGGAGATACACACGTCCTCCCTTTCAGGAACACAAGATTTACATTCCACACCGCACATTTCTCACCTCCTCAGTGGGCACATTTTTTTTCCCCTATCCTCTCGCAACCCATTACACCCAAGGACCAGGGTCACCTTTCCCTTTACATTTATTCCCTTTATTCTCCATATCAAAATTCATATTCAAAGAAGACATGCATTTTCATTCCTAGGATCTACTCACGACTCCTTGTCACCCAACTTCCCACTCAGATTCCACACTTCTCTATCCCTATAGTGTGTAGGCTTCCATTTCCATTTATTAAAATGTATTAATTGCTTAACAGAAAAGGCCAGAGTAATGTCATAAAACATTTAAATTTCCAAAATACGATATTTTATTTATTTATTTATTTATTTATTTATTTAAAAGTATTTCTATACCGTTTTTACAAATAAAATTTTATCAAAACGGTTCACAAAGATAATAAAAAACAGAAAATTAAAAAATAATAAAATTACAAAAAACAGGTATAACAATCAAAGTAACAAATTTACAAAATTAATCTACTCTTAAAAAAGAAAAGAAAAAAATCAAGTGCCATTCGGTTACCCTAAAATGGGTAGTGGAAGGGAATAACTCAGAGAAGCTAAAGATAAACTAATTCCAATAATTTGCCTGAGCTCAGTTAATGGAATAGCTAGTAAATTCATAACCACCAAAAACTACTGCTACTAGAGAAACGCTTGCCCGAAGAGGGATGTCTTTAAACACTCATGAAATCTATTGGAAAAGAGTTCCATAGAGTTGCCACGGAAAAGGTGCGCTCTCTGGTTACTGAAAGGCGGGCACATCTGACTGAAAGAAAGTCAAGCGTGCCCCTCTGAGCAGAATGTAGCAGTCATGATGGTAATTTCAAAAGAGCATTCTACTATGGACAAGATCCCAAACTGATTAGTTTAAATACTGTAGTGCCTATTTTGTATGTGTCTTGCTGGCTCAAAGGAAGGCAATGTAAGCCCTTAAGTGTTGGAGTGATATGTTTATTGCATTTTGCTCCAGTAATAAGGCGAGCAGTAGCGTTAAGTAATAACTGGAGCGGCTGTAATGTAGTATCAGGAAGACCACGATAAAGAGTATTGCAATGGTCAATAAGTGGAAAGATTAAAGCCTGAACTATTGTGAAAGTCTGTGTGGCATCCTCCATGTAATGGACCTCTTGGGACACTCTTAATTTCAGATTACCCCCCCCCCCCCCCCCCCCCCCCGACTCCTGTTCTCCTAGCCATTTTTCCTCCTGGGGAGGAATCACCCTTTCTTCATCCCAATTTCTGATCATTCCCTTCTACTCCATGGCCGCCGTCCTCTTCCCTTGAGGGGGAGCCCCTGCAGAGCCATGTACCCACTACATCATGGGAGTCCTTGCATATGCCAGCCATGTCCTCAAAAGGGCAGGAATAAAATAGGGCAAATTCTTACCAAATCCTTCCCCTTTTATACCTCCCACTCTGCCTTTTCCACGAAGCACACTCTTAAGAGGACATCCACCATCCCTTAAAACACACCACATCATGCTATAGTGCTTACGTCTCTAAAAATGCCACTCACTGCTCATTTGCTATTACTACATGTACAAACAGTCAAAGGGTCAACCATGATAAATCCCGGGTCTCTTCCACCTAGATCATCATGTGCAGCTAACAACCATAAAGGTAAAATTTGAGGGGATCTCCCACATAAATAGAATAAATAAAGCACGGGGTGCATGATGGTCCCACAGCTCTCAGCTGTACCCATTCTAGTGAAATCGGCCACGTCTGCCTAAAACATGAGAGTATCCCAACCTCTGACACTCATGTACTTGTAGCCACATTTAGAGGTGGTATTTCTGGGGGCATGTTTATTTATATTTATTTATTTAAAATCTTTTCTATACCGTCGCTAAGTGTTATACCATCGCAACGGTTTACATGTAGGCACATATTTAATGTAGGTAAAAGTGTACTATAGTACATTCTAACAGGTGCCGTCAAAGGTTCGGTTATAATATATCATTAGACAAAATAATTTTTAGAGAAGTGGGTCATGACCGAGTGTACTGAAAGTACTTTTACGGGTAAATTTATCATACATAGTGTTATCAATATGCTAGTTGTGATGTGGGGTTCATAGACTACTCTACTGTGTTGTCCTAAGTACTGTGTGTCGGTGCTTATCTGCTTATTCCTGAATAATTTCTATTCTTGTTACGAGTGCGCGGGCACGGTCGTCTAGAGCTGATGGTGAGCCCTTGGGCCACGGCGAAAGCTAGGGAGGAGCCCCAGCCACACCGTGGGAGGTGAGCTGGGCAGGCATGGTGAGCCAGGCGGGTACAGAAGCAGGCACAGAGTCTGACCCTCAGCCGGACCTGCACGCCCATGGTAGCCAACACTGGGAAGTTGACTGATGAACGGTCCTCCGACTGTTCCCGGCCCTTTCGGACCTGCCGCTGGGAACGGCAATGGGCAGCAGGCCGGACAGAGGCGAGGGCAGACAGAGTCCTCTACACTGAAGACGTCAGACGGGGGCTGAAGCAGACATCCAAGACAGGCTGAAGCAAGACGTTGGAGACATCAGGGCAAAGGCTGAAGCAGACATCGTAGACAAGGCAGGTGCAGACATCGTAGATAAGGCTGGAAGGAAACATGGCACTGTCCATCAGGGCGCCCTACTCAGCCCACCCGTGGGACTGAGTCACGGACCACCCCGTCCCAGACGCGCCCTAAACAGCCCAGGAAGGCTGGTCGCAGACCACGCTGAGGAAAGGAGGGTGCAGGGAAGACAAAGCGGAAGATCCAGGCGAACAGGGACTCCGATGCTGGGATACTGACATCCGAAGCCCCTTCGGCTGGCAGGCAGGGAAGCTCCAGAGCCCGGGGGACGAATCCCTCCTGTTGGCCACTCCAGGGCCCAACAGGACAGAAGGCTCAGGAACCAGACAAGGACATAGGGCAGAACAACCAGAACTGGAACAGGATCAGGCAGCTTCAGGAACAGACATCAAAGCAAGGTCAGGAACAGACATCAAGGCAGAGACACTGGACAGGGACCCATCAAAGCATAGGCTATCATGGAAGACCTGGATCAGCAAGGTTACAGACGACTGTAGAGCCCGATCCGGAGGCCAGTTGCAAATGACAAGAAAGTCCTTATATACTGGAGGTTGTAGGCAACTCCCTAGGAGGAGCTTGCCAGAACCGCCCCTCGCTGGTCCCATAAATAAGGTGGAGAGCTGCGGGCCGGCCCCTAGGAGAAGGGCGTCGCCAAACAGGAAGTCCAAACGCTGGCAAGCAAGCCACAGGCACAGCTAGGCCTCTCAGGCCCTGGAGCAAGTCCCGGATGGAACACAGGCCCTGGAGCTGTGTCTGCTAGGCCTCCCAGGCCCTGGAACTGTGTCTGCTAGGCCTCTCAGGCCCTGGAGCTGTGTCTGCTAGGCCTCCAGCCCTGTAGTGCTGTCTCTCTTGGGCCTCCAGCCCTGTAGTGCTGTCTCTCTTGGGCCTCCAGCCCTGTGACTTTGAGTCCCCTGGGCCTCCAGCCCTGCTGCTACTCCTGAGCCCTGCTGCTGCTGCTGCCTGCTGGTTCCAGCTACTGCTGCTTCCTGCTTCCAGCCTCCTGCTTGCTTTTTCGGCCACGTGTGTCCTAGTGGCCTCTTGTTTTGTCACCCCTCCTACCTTCCCTTCCTTTGTCCCATGCTGGTAGTCTCCGGCGCCCTCGCAAGGGGGCGCTGGGGTGCAATGGATTCTCCTTCCCTTTCTTTAGTTGTCTGTTTCTCCCTGTTTCTTTAAGGGGCGGGGCGGCCTTTGGCCGCCCCCGCCTCCTCCCCACCCACAATAGATGGCAAGCAAGCCACAGGCACAGCTAGGCCTCTAAGGCCCTGGAGCAAGTCCCGGGTGGAACACAGGCGAGGCCCTGGCTTTGGAGCGGCCTCCGGAGGAAGGTGAGAGACCTCCTTTAGCGCAGCAACAGGGGGGATCGTAACAATTCTCCCGTCTCCTTGTAAAATGCCTGTTTAAAAAGCCATGTTTTTAAACTTTTCTTAAATGCCTTGAGATCACTTTGTAATCTGATCTCTAGCGGCATTGTGTTCCAAATTGTGGGTCCTGCTAATGATAAGGCCCTTTCCCTCACTTGGGTTAGTCTTGCTGTTTTAACTGACGGGATGGTTAGGAGTGCTTTATTTGCTGATCGAAGATTTCTGTGTGGGACGTGTACCCATAATGCTGTGTTTAGCCAGTCTGATTTCTCATCATGAATTAGTTTATGGATGGTACATAGGGTTTTGTATTTAATTCTGTGTTCAATCGGTAACCAATGTAGTTCCGCTAGGCTTTCGGTTACGTGGTCCCTTCTCCTTTTTCTGGTTAGTATTCTAGCTGCTGTGTTCTGAAGTATTTGAAGTGGTCTTAACGTAGTATTATTTGGTAGTCCTAGCAGCAGGGCATTACAGTAATCCGTGCTGGAGAAAATTAGTGCCTGTAGAATTGTTCGGAAATCATTTTGAGTTAGTAGTGGTTTTAGTTTTCTGAGTACCATGAGTTTTGCGTATCCTTCCTTTACTTTTAGTGATATGTGCTGTTTTAGATTGATTTCAGGGTCCATTATTATTCCAAGGTTACATACTTTTCCAGCTAGTTCAATTTTCTGGTTGTCTTTGAGGATTATTGAGGTTTGGCTGATTTCCGTATTTTTCCGTTCTAGGTGTAGAAATTCTGTTTTATCAATATTAATAACAAGTTCCATTTGTGTCAGTAGTTGTTTTATAATGCTTAGGTACATGTTAGCTAGATTTAATGTTTTCTCTATTGTATCATCTATAGGTAGAATTAGTTGGATATCGTCAGCATAAATGTAATGTATAATTCCTAGTCCTGCCAGTAAGTGGCATAATGGCAGCATGTATATGTTAAAAAGGGTCGCAGACAGGGCTGATCCCTGCGGAACCCCTGTTTTGAGGTTGATTTTTTCTGATAATGTGTTATTGATCTGAACTTGGAAAAACCTGTTTTTTAGATATGAGCTGAACCAGTTTAATGTTTTGCCTTGTAGTCCGATTTCTTCTAGTCTATTTAGTAGTATTTTGTGGTTAACTGTGTCGAAGGCTGCCTATAGGTCGAGCATTATTAGAATATAGTGTTTACCGCTATCAAAGCCTCTTAGAATGTTATCTGTTAGAGAGAGGAGCAATATCTCAGTGCTGTAGTGTTTTCAAAATCCATGTTGCGATGGATACAGTATGTTATTGTCATCTAGGTGTTCAGCTAGCTGTTTCTGTACTGTTTTCTCAATTAGTTTAGCTAAATTAGTTTAGGTTGAAGGCTGGAAAATAATGTGTGTAGATTGCTTTTTCTACATGGAAAATTTACCTGGATAAAAATCAAGTACAAAAGGCAAGTATCTGCAGTCTCAGTGGTTTGAAAATTGCCTGCCAAATTGTCTATCTGCATTTCTATTAGTTTGTATTGCAATATGTAAACTGGTAGCACCTTAGAACAAATTGCTCCTCCTGAGCTTCCTCCTTTGAGCCTCTGTCTTATCCCCAGGCTGAGGGAGATGGGGAGAGCAAGCACTGAAAGAAGGGCTGCTGGGGAAGCAGGAGAGGGAGTGAGTTCCTGGGCTTCAGGAGTGGAGAGGGAAGAGGGGAAAGACCAAAGTTTCACCTAGGGCACCTAATACTCTTGCACCGCCTCTGCTTTTTTCACCTTTGTGTTATTAAACTACAAAAAACTCAGCCATTCTGTCCTTTGTTTAAATGTTTGGAGTTTTAAATTTGATTGGCTGATTGGGACTTTGCAGTGCTTATGGCTGCATTGCATGGGCCGTACCCGGGTAGATAAAGGTTTTGAACTGGGCTTTAGAAATGTGTCAATGGATCAGCTGCTGAGCATTCCCAGAACTGCTGCTTATGTATGTAACCCCCTCTTTGGGGACCTCCTGGAACATAGGAGCACACGATTGCTCTCAGGGCCACTCTTCCTCTCAACTCTCCATTGCCCTGGCTGTCAGTGATCATTCTAGTGGAGAGGAGGATAAATTTCTGGAGCCCTAGGCTCATGGGGGTGAGGACTTGTGCACAGTCTCTCCCTTCCTTCACTTTCCCTTTGGTCACAGTACTCACACTCGGGATGTCCTTGCTTGACGGATACTGAGCCACTGAAGAAACACGCTGGAGACTCTGGTTGGGTGTTCAGCAAACTTTACAACAATCAAAAACGATTAAAGTCCAATTCATAACAAAAATTTTCCAGATTATCTTCACACAAAAATAAAAGATCCAGAAGATCTTTCTCAGTTTTACAGTCAGTGCCCCCTGGATGGCAAGCACTAGGGAAAATTCTGAGTGACAGAGAGTGGGCTCTTAGTGGGACTGGGATCTTCCCTCGCTCAAATGGTAGGACTGGACTTCGAGGGTCAGAAAGACCCAAAGGGGTTCAAAATTCCAAAACCTATTCCTCTTCTGTGTGGGCAGGAATGGGTGCCAAAAAAAATTCATCCTAAAACATAAACAAAACTCACTGCAAAAAATACTTCTCTCTTCCGCTCTGCCAGGTCACTGCAGTTCCTTCTTAGCTTAGCAAAAGGAGTCAAGGCACCTTCCTGACCTACTCAGGCAGGAGTGAGATCCAGATAATTCTGAAAAACACAAAACAGCTCTTCTCTGCCACTCTGTAGAGCACCTCCTGCTAGACCATGGGGTGCTTAGCCAGGACTATATCTTTCTCTGATAGTACCAGGCTGTGGGGCCTATCTCCTTAAAACTCTTAAGTCAAAAGCCAAACAGAGAGTAGGATTAAATGGTCAATTTTCTCAGTGCAAAAGGGTAAACAGTGGAGTGCCTCAGGGATCTGTACTTGGACCGGTGCTTTTCAATATATATATAAATGATCTGGAAAGGAATACGACAAGTGAGGTAATCAAATTTGCGGATGAATCAAAATTATTCAGAGTAGTTAAATCACAAGCAGACTATGATACGTTACAGGAGGACCTTGCAAAACTGGAAGATTGGGCATCCAAATGGCAGATGAAATTTAATGTGGACAAGTGCAAGGTGTTGCATATAGGGAGAAATAACCCTTGCTGTAGTTACACGATGTTAGGTTCCATATTAGGAGCTACCACCCAGGAAAAAGATCTAGGCATCATAGTGGATAATACTTTAAAATCATCGGCTCAGTGTGCTGCAGCAGTCAAAAAAGCAAAGAGAATGTTAGGAATTATTAGAAAGGGAATGGTTAATAAAACAGAAAATGTCATAATGCCTCTATATCGCTCCATGGTGAGACCGCACCTTGAATACTGTGTACAATTCTGGTCGCCGCATCTCAAAAAAGATATAGCTGCGATGGAGAAGGTACAGAGAAGGGCAACCAAAATGATAAAGGGGATGGAACAGCTCTCCTATGAGGAAAGGCTGAAGAGGTTAGGGCTGTTCAGCTTGGAGAAGAGATGGCTGAGGTGGGATATGATAGAAGTCTTTAAGATCATGAGAGGTCTTGAACGAGTAGATGTGACTCGGTTATTTACACTTTCGAATAATAGAAGGACTAGGGGGCATTCCATGAAGTTAGCAAGTAGCACATTTAAGACTAATCAGAGAAAATTCTTTTTTACTCAACGCACAATAAAGTTCTGGAATTTGTTGCCAGAGGATGTGGTTAGTGCAGTTAGTGTAGCTGGGTTCAAAAAAGGTTTGGATAAGTTCTTGGAGGAGAAGTCCATTAACGGCTATTAATCAAGTTTAGTTAGGGAATAGCCACTGCTATTAATTGCATCAGTATACATTAACCAACCTCTTCCCTTCAGTAATAATACATTAACACACACCAATCCAAGGGAACACTTGTGCTCTGGTGTTGCTTATGTACGGTGGCTTTATTCAAGGACCTCCCAATGATGGGTGCCCTTATCTTTCGCCCCGTCTATTATTCTTTATTATCTCAATTTTTTGAAAACCATTTTTCTTAATTCTCTGCTCCTGCAGTAATTTTCTTAAAAACCCCTATGCTTCCCGTTTTTTGAGGCGACCCGCTGCTGATGTGTATATACTTATCACAGCTTCCGCCTGAAATCCTTCTCACGGGTTCGCGTCTCTTAGCCCGACATGGGCCATGTTTCGGCACCTCCGTGCCTGCTTCAGGGGCTACGGGAGGGGTGTGCCGTGTCCTGGCTAGGTACACGGTAGCTGTTACGGCTTCAAATCTAAAGTTAACATCAATAGCCTTTGTTAGATTGTCTCATCTACAAAAGATCCTTTTCTGTATACCATTAGCACCGTTTAACACTTACTGTTACTGTGATCGTATTTCTGCGTGGACAGCGCCTATCTTCCATGTCTAGGGCGCGTTCGCCTATTCTAAACGTTTTATACTTACCGCGGGTCACCACCCCATCCTCACTCCAGATCGAGACTACACTCAGTGTTTGCAATTAAACTAATTACCAATTACGGGGCCCTCCTCTAGGGAGCTGTGTGTTTGGTTTTTTTAGAAAAAGGGCGTGATAATGCTAATTGTGGTCCCACCCTGTTACTAACAATGTCTTTCAAAAACGCCTACGCGGACGTCATGGGAGACTGACCACTCCCATGTCCGCTCTTTTTTTCTTTTTGTCTCTCTCTCCAATTATACTGGGGAGATCCCGTTTATTTTAATGCCTGTGTGCTTGTGGTGTAAACTTGGGTGTACACAACTCACTGCCCTGGGGAGACTCTCTTATGATTCTAAACCCGTAGCGGTGGCTCCTCTTTCATCTCCATATGGCTGCTATCCTCACTGGGTCCCCGCATGCTGCATAATAGCCGACATCATATGTAATTATTAAATAAAACTAGACCTCTCTATAATGGTATTGCTCGTGTGTATGCTTGTGTGATTGTATTTCTTCATTAACATCCAATCCTGTGTGTATGTTTGAGGAAACTCTCCTCTCTATTGACGCTGTGTTCTATGCTTCTGTTCACTGTAGTGAAAAGTTGTACTTTAGGTGAACACTGTCCAATCTATCTCACGATTGAGACCATTGGGGGTGGTGGTATTCCAGGTGTAGATAAATCTCTGCTCCATTTGTACTAGTTTTAAGTTCAAATCACCTCCTCTTGGGTGGGGCTGTACCTGGTAAATAACTGCTACTTGGAACTCTTCCGGGGAGTGACCTACTTCTACCCAATGGTCAGTGAGAGGTGCACCTTCAACTTGATGTCTGAGGCGGCTGACATGCTCTTGAATCCTATTCTTCAATTTCCTCATGGTCTTCCCTATATAAATTTTGGGACAGGGACACCACAGCGCGTAAACAACTCTTGTTGAGTCACAATCATATGCTTGCTGGAAACGATAAGGTTTTCGTCCTGGTATATTGAGAGATGTGCCAACATACACAAAGTTGCACGCACTGCATTTTCCACATTTTTTATGGTTACCTTGTTGATCAGGATATTCCAGTCCGGGAAGTGACAGGTTCGAGTGGACTATGTGATCCTTGAGGTTTCTGGCCTTCGTAAGGGCGAACATGGGTTTCTCCTGAAATTCAGGGTGGATCTGTAAAATAGCCCAATGTCTTAAGATGCTCTTTTTTATCAACTGTGTTTGGGGTGTGTATGGTAACACACACACCATCCTTTCATTCCTTTGTGGAGTTTTAGGTTCCAGGAGTAGATCTCTGTTGGCCCATCTGGCCCTTTTATAAGCTCTCTTAACTACCACTGGGGGATATCCTCGTTGTAGGAACCTGTTGGTCATTTCTTTGACTGGATCTTGTATTCCGTTGTAGTGGAGCATAGCCTTCTCAGACGTAAAAACTGTCCGACCGGTAAATTATCCTTGAGATGATTAGGGTGAAAAGATGAATAATGAAGTAATGTGTTGCGATCAGTGGGTTTCCGAAAGATAGTAAAGTGAAATCCTGAATCTGTCAATGAAATCTGAATGTCCAAAAAAGAAATGGTTTTGTGGTGATATTGACTGGTAAACCGCAGATGTGGATTACAGCCATTTAACCACTGTATGAATTCATTCAGTTTTTCTTCGCTTCCTTTCCAGATGAAGAAAATGTCATCTATAAACCTCTTCCATTTCTCTACATAGATGTAATATGGGCTTGTATAAACCCACGTTTGTTCGAATACTGACATATATAGGTTGGCCAGGTCTGGTGCCATAGTGGCACCCATTGCTGTGCCTTTAATTTGTTTATAAAAAGTCCCAGCGAACATAAAGTAGTTTTCCTGTAGTGCTATACTGGCCAACTCAATTATGAAAGCATTCGGGATTCTATGAGGAATTTGTGCTGTGGTGAGTGTATGCTTGATGACCTCAATAGCTTCACCCTGTGGGATTGAGGTATATAATGCTGTAACATCAACGGTGACCAGTATGGTGGATGTTGGATCTGGATGAGTGTCTTGTAACATTGTCATAAGATGTGCCGAGTCTCGGATGTATGATGCTATTTTAGGTACAAACTGACGTAATGACCGGTCCACAAATTGTGAAAGTGGTTCCAAAAGTGATCCCTTGGAGGACACAATAGGTCTTCCAGGTGGTTGTTGTAGGGATTTATGGATCTTAGGTACTGTATAGAAAACTGGGCACACCGGAAATTTCACTGTGAGGAACCGCGCTTCTTTTTCTGAAATCCAATTGGCTTTGTGAGCTTCATCTATTCTGGCATCTATTCTTCTTTTAATGACCACGGTCGGGTCTTCATTTAACCTTTGATAGTACTCACAGTCGTTCAATTGGCGTTCCACCTCTCTGATGTATGCTGATTTATCTTGTACAACTACAGAGCCACCTTTATCCGCTGGTTTTATGATAATTTCCGCATTATGTTGAATTTCTTTAAGTGCTTGTGTTTCAGCTCTTGTCAGGTTATGTTGTCGCTGTGGATGATGGATTACTTTATTAAAACTGTCCTGCTTTACCACCTCTGCAAATGTGTAAATCACAGGGTCTATGGGTCCTGGGGGTACCCATGTTGATCGAGGCACCAACTCGTCCCCTTGTTGGGGGTGACTTTCAGTGTGGGCAAAGAACAGTTTTAATCGTAATTGTCTTATGAATCTGTGTAGGAACTTCTCACCTTCAAATGCTGTATATTGATTTATTGGAGCAAAAGACAACCCTTTGCTTAAAAGTGACTCCTGTGCTGTAGTCAGCGGTGTTGAAGATATGTTGATGACCCCTACCGGGGCTCCTGTTGTTTGTTCCTGGTGCCAGGACGACAAACGAATAAAGGACAACCAAAACAGCACCAGACGTCCATACGGACGCACCAGGCAAACCAGGAACAAACAACAGGAGCCCCGGTAGGGGTCATCAACATATCTTCAACACCGCTGACTACAGCACAGGAGTCACTTTTAAGCAAAGGGTTGTCTTTTGCTCCAATAAATCAATATACAGCATTTGAAGGTGAGAAGTTCCTACACAGATTCATAAGACAATTACGATTAAAACTGTTCTTTGCCCACACTGAAAGTCACCCCCAACAAGGGGACGAGTTGGTGCCTCGATCAACATGGGTACCCCCAGGACCCATAGACCCTGTGATTTACACATTTGCAGAGGTGGTAAAGCAGGACAGTTTTAATAAAGTAATCCATCATCCACAGCGACAACATAACCTGACAAGAGCTGAAACACAAGCACTTAAAGAAATTCAACATAATGCGGAAATTATCATAAAACCAGCGGATAAAGGTGGCTCTGTAGTTGTACAAGATAAATCAGCATACATCAGAGAGGTGGAACGCCAATTGAACGACTGTGAGTACTATCAAAGGTTAAATGAAGACCCGACCGTGGTCATTAAAAGAAGAATAGATGCCAGAATAGATGAAGCTCACAAAGCCAATTGGATTTCAGAAAAAGAAGCGCGGTTCCTCACAGTGAAATTTCCGGTGTGCCCAGTTTTCTATACAGTACCTAAGATCCATAAATCCCTACAACAACCACCTGGAAGACCTATTGTGTCCTCCAAGGGATCACTTTTGGAACCACTTTCACAATTTGTGGACCGGTCATTACGTCAGTTTGTACCTAAAATAGCATCATACATCCGAGACTCGGCACATCTTATGACAATGTTACAAGACACTCATCCAGATCCAACATCCACCATACTGGTCACCGTTGATGTTACAGCATTATATACCTCAATCCCACAGGGTGAAGCTATTGAGGTCATCAAGCATACACTCACCACAGCACAAATTCCTCATAGAATCCCGAATGCTTTCATAATTGAGTTGGCCAGTATAGCACTACAGGAAAACTACTTTATGTTCGCTGGGACTTTTTATAAACAAATTAAAGGCACAGCAATGGGTGCCACTATGGCACCAGACCTGGCCAACCTATATATGTCAGTATTCGAACAAACGTGGGTTTATACAAGCCCATATTACATCTATGTAGAGAAATGGAAGAGGTTTATAGATGACATTTTCTTCATCTGGAAAGGAAGCGAAGAAAAACTGAATGAATTCATACAGTGGTTAAATGGCTGTAATCCACATCTGCGGTTTACCAGTCAATATCACCACAAAACCATTTCTTTTTTGGACATTCAGATTTCATTGACAGATTCAGGATTTCACTTTACTATCTTTCGGAAACCCACTGATCGCAACACATTACTTCATTATTCATCTTTTCACCCTAATCATCTCAAGGATAATTTACCGGTCGGACAGTTTTTACGTCTGAGAAGGCTATGCTCCACTACAACGGAATACAAGATCCAGTCAAAAGAAATGACCAACAGGTTCCTACAACGAGGATATCCCCCAGTGGTAGTTAAGAGAGCTTATAAAAGGGCCAGATGGGCCAACAGAGATCTACTCCTGGAACCTAAAACTCCACAAAGGAATGAAAGGATGGTGTGTGTGTTACCATACACACCCCAAACACAGTTGATAAAAAAGAGCATCTTAAGACATTGGGCTATTTTACAGATCCACCCTGAATTTCAGGAGAAACCCATGTTCGCCCTTACGAAGGCCAGAAACCTCAAGGATCACATAGTCCACTCGAACCTGTCACTTCCCGGACTGGAATATCCTGATCAACAAGGTAACCATAAAAAATGTGGAAAATGCAGTGCGTGCAACTTTGTGTATGTTGGCACATCTCTCAATATACCAGGACGAAAACCTTATCGTTTCCAGCAAGCATATGATTGTGACTCAACAAGAGTTGTTTACGCGCTGTGGTGTCCCTGTCCCAAAATTTATATAGGGAAGACCATGAGGAAATTGAAGAATAGGATTCAAGAGCATGTCAGCCGCCTCAGACATCAAGTTGAAGGTGCACCTCTCACTGACCATTGGGTAGAAGTAGGTCACTCCCCGGAAGAGTTCCAAGTAGCAGTTATTTACCAGGTACAGCCCCACCCAAGAGGAGGTGATTTGAACTTAAAACTAGTACAAATGGAGCAGAGATTTATCTACACCTGGAATACCACCACCCCCAATGGTCTCAATCGTGAGATAGATTGGACAGTGTTCACCTAAAGTACAACTTTTCACTACAGTGAACAGAAGCATAGAACACAGCGTCAATAGAGAGGAGAGTTTCCTCAAACATACACACAGGATTGGATGTTAATGAAGAAATACAATCACACAAGCATACACACGAGCAATACCATTATAGAGAGGTCTAGTTTTATTTAATAATTACATATGATGTCGGCTATTATGCAGCATGCGGGGACCCAGTGAGGATAGCAGCCATATGGAGATGAAAGAGGAGCCACCGCTACGGGTTTAGAATCATAAGAGAGTCTCCCCAGGGCAGTGAGTTGTGTACACCCAAGTTTACACCACAAGCACACAGGCATTAAAATAAACGGGATCTCCCCAGTATAATTGGAGAGAGAGACAAAAAGAAAAAAAGAGCGGACATGGGAGTGGTCAGTCTCCCATGACGTCCGCGTAGGCGTTTTTGAAAGACATTGTTAGTAACAGGGTGGGACCACAATTAGCATTATCACGCCCTTTTTCTAAAAAAACCAAACACACAGCTCCCTAGAGGAGGGCCCCGTAATTGGTAATTAGTTTAATTGCAAACACTGAGTGTAGTCTCGATCTGGAGTGAGGATGGGGTGGTGACCCGCGGTAAGTATAAAACGTTTAGAATAGGCGAACGCGCCCTAGACATGGAAGATAGGCGCTGTCCACGCAGAAATACGATCACAGTAACAGTAAGTGTTAAACGGTGCTAATGGTATACAGAAAAGGATCTTTTGTAGATGAGACAATCTAACAAAGGCTATTGATGTTAACTTTAGATTTGAAGCCGTAACAGCTACCGTGTACCTAGCCAGGACACGGCACACCCCTCCCGTAGCCCCTGAAGCAGGCACGGAGGTGCCGAAACATGGCCCATGTCGGGCTAAGAGACGCGAACCCGTGAGAAGGATTTCAGGCGGAAGCTGTGATAAGTATATACACATCAGCAGCGGGTCGCCTCAAAAAACGGGAAGCATAGGGGTTTTTAAGAAAATTACTGCAGGAGCAGAGAATTAAGAAAAATGGTTTTCAAAAAATTGAGATAATAAAGAATAATAGACGGGGCGAAAGATAAGGGCACCCATCATTGGGAGGTCCTTGAATAAAGCCACCGTACATAAGCAACACCAGAGCACAAGTGTTCCCTTGGATTGGTGTGTGTTAATGTATTAATTGCATCAGTAGCATGGGATCTTCTTAGTGTTTGGGTAAGTGCCAGGTTCTTGTGGTCTGGTTTGGCCTCTGTTGGAAACAGGATGCTGGGCTTGATGGACCCTTGGTCTGACCCAGCATGGCAATTTCTTATGTTCTTATGTTCTCCTCGTGCACAGAGGCTCTTATGCTGCTTTCTTACGTATATTAATCCTGGCTCCTGTTCTTTCCAGGGCTGCAGAAGATCTGGAGAAGTGGCAGAAGAGTGCTGTTCATGCCACTCAACATGCCATAGATTCCGCTGTTGCTTGGGTCTGGAAGTTGGAGTACATGCCAGCTTTTGGCGGTACTGGTTCCTGTGAAGCTGTGCTGGAAGCCATAAGTGACAAGACCGTAAGTACAGACGACATAACAGAAATCTCTTGTAAACCTAAGAATGACCTTGGTGGAAATTGTAATGTGAATTTTTTTCTGATGAATAGATAAGAAGACACATACAGTATAAACTCTATGGAGATCTCTTTTAGACAGATCTATATACTGGAGTTTAATGTCACATGTTTACAAATTATTTTAAATAACAGATTGTTTTTTTTCTTGGTACAAAAGGGGGAAATACATTTTTATACTATTAGAATTCCATATTCAGTAAGCTATTTAGTGGTCAAGTTATCTGGTTAATGTTAGCTGAATAACTTGTCCCAGATATTCAGTGGGATAGATTGTCTATGCATGCACTGCCTGCATAGCATGCAAATTTTACCTTATGCATATTCATTGTGAATTTCCTGAAAACCTGACTGGCTGGGGGTCCCCCAGGAAGGGTTTGGAAACCTCTGTTCTAGAGCTCTGCACATATGAACATAAGAATTGCCAAACTTTGTCAGACCGGCGGTCCAACTAGCCTAACTCCAATGAGGCAAGCAGCTGATGCTTAAAAGAAATATACAAGAATTGGGCATGTGTCGATTTGTCCATTCACCGTTATACTCTTCCAGTTTTTAGCACAGGAAATATTGAACTTGGTGTGGAATCCGTGACTGTTCTGTTCATGGCAAGTAGTGTAGAGTTCCTGCAACTGCAAACTTAACTTCAGATGTCCGAGGAAGGGGCCTGCGTCATCCTAAAAGGTCATATATTATAATTTCTTTTTTAAAAGCATCAAAGGAAATATTAAGGTATTATAACATACAAAGATGCCAGTTAAACAGCCTGTTATTTATCTACTGCTTCTCCAGCATGAATTTCCGCAGTTCTAGCCACCCGCTGCCATGCTACCGGGTCAAGTGTGGTTCTCAGGCTTGAGTCCAGAGCCCTGACATTCTGGTGAACAGTTATTGATTCATATCTTTTTCTTTTTCTTCCTCTGGGCCTTTTTCCCTTCCAACTGCATTTCCAGTACCTTCCTGCTGACGTGTAACTTTTGTTTCTTCTTTCCGCATCAGCCTTCTCTCCCTCATTTTCTCAGTGATCTCAGCCTTTTCCTGCCTTTTCTTAACTTCTTTGTTCCTGACCTGACCTGTCTTCTATCTCACACATTTCTTGTTCATCTTTCTTTATTATGCTCCAACATTTTTCTCTGTAAACTAGTACTGGTCTCGCTGCCATCTATTTCAGCTTTCATTTTAACCAGGCTTGGAATCCCTTATTATAGGTAACATCACTCCTTCTTCTCCTCTTTAGTCACTCAGTCTTAACGCTGATCTGTCCAACATGGGATCCTCTTAAATTTATTCCTGCTGCTAGGTATGTAAACTTCCCAACTTTCTAAATTTGTCTTCACATCTCATGCTTTTCCATCTCACAAGAACATAAGAACATGCCATACTGGGTCAGACCAAGGGTCCATCAAGCCCAGCATTCTGTTTCCAACAATGGCCAACTCACGCTACAAGTATCTAGCAAGTACCCAAACACTAAGTAGATCCCATGCTCCTAATGCCAGTAATAGCAGAGGCTATTCCCTAAGGGGTAGATTTTCAAAGATGCACGCACGTGTCCATGTGCGCGCATGTTATAAAATTGGGGGTCGGCGCGCGCAAGGGGGTGCACCCTTGTACATCCTGCGCGCGCAGATGCCCACAGCCTTCCACAGTTCCCTCCCAGTCCGCTCCAATTTCCGCCCAACCCCCTACACTAACCTCCCTTCCCCTTCCCTTAACCTACCTGCCCCTAGCCCTAACCTATCCCCCTCCACAATCTTTATTTTACCTTTTCTGCCTGCTTTGGGGCAGGCGCAGGTTGCACACGCCGGCACCCTGCCGGCACGTGATCCCCCAGCACAGCGGCAAATGGCCGTTGTGCCGGGGGCCTCTAGCCCCACCCCACCCCCCGGACCGCCCCGCCCCGCACCCTCCCCACCCTTTTCCTGAGGCCCCGGGACTTACGTGCATCCTGGGGATCTACGCTCATGACCGGGACTTCGAAAATTGGCCCGGTGCGCGTAACACTTTGAAAATCTACCCCTAAGTCAACTTGATTATAGCAGATAATGGACTTCTCCCATAAGAATTTATCCAAACCTTTTTTAAACCCAGCTACACTAATTGCACTAACCTCATCCCCTGGCAACAAATTCCAGAGCTTAATTGTGCGTTGAGTAAAAAAGAACTTTCTCTGATTAGTTTTAAATGTGCCCCATGCTAACTTCATGGAGTGCCCCCTAGTCTTTCTACTATCCGAAAGAGTAAATAACCGATTCACATCTACCCATTCTAGACCTCTCATGATTTTAAACACTATCATATCCCCCCTCAGCCATCTCTTCTCATCATCATTTTCCTCACTAAATTTTGCCACCATGCGTTCTGTCTTCATTCTTTCGATCTTTAGTCCTTTTCTTTCTCTTTGTCACACCCCTGGTGCCAGGCCTTTCTCTACTAGCTATTCTGTGCTGTCTGAAGTTAGCACAGTGTCACCAGCAGATGACATGCGCCATGAGGGCTGTTTCTGGTTATACTTCCTCGGTGTATCTAGTACAGATGTGAAGAGGACAGGAATCGGGTCCTACTCCCAGTTTGACTGGAAAGCTTGGTGTTATTGACCGGCACTCCTCAGCCAGATCTTGCTGTCTTGGTACATGGCCTTCATCAGCTGTATGTCAGTCTCTTTCTCATGCACAGCAAATTATTTCTCTGGGCAACTTGTCATATGCTTTTTCAGGACTGACAAATACCATGTGTAGGTCCTTCTTCTTTTCATTAGTCTTCTCCAGGAAGAGCTTCAGTATGAAAATTGCAGACTGGTTTTCATTGGTCTTTACCAAATTCTTTATTCTGTTAAAAACAAAAACATATAAGAATTTGCCATACTGGTGTTATGGGAACGCTGGAGGTGGTCCCATTTTTGGGAGATTGTGTACTCTTCGGCCACGACGCAACTGCAGAGGAGCTCCAGAAACAGGCAGGTGAGGAGTGTCCAAGCACAGGCTGGAGATGCATGCCGAGCCTGATCGCATCAAAGAGACCCAGAAATACAATGTTGGTCTCTGGGGTAGTCCTCCGGCCACTCGATAGCCCTTTCGGACCTGCCGTATGGAAACGGCAAATGCGACAGGACAGATAGAGGCTGAAGGGTGAAGACATCAGGGATACGTGAGCGATACACACAAAGAGTCAGGATACTTAAAGGGTTGAGACGAAGACTTGAAGGGCTGAGACAAGACTCAGGATACTTGAAGAACTGAGATGACTTAGGTTGCTTGAAGAACTGAGATGGACTCAGGTTGCTTAAAAAGAAGGACTCCGACAGAGTTACAAGTCAAGCGTTCTGAATGGGTACTGCCACATCACGTGCCCTACACAGCCAATTAAAGCAGGTCACGCACCACGCTGGTGGTTCCCGACTCAGGTTACTTGGAGGTTCCACAACAAAGACTCCGACGAGGCCTGCACCGAGGCGCGCCCTCCACGCCAGTCAAGGCAAGTCACTGACCATGCTGATACGGTACAGGTTATGCAGAGTTTAATCATATGGACAAAGGCAAATGCAAGGGATTCCGAAGACCGGGACAGGATTCAGGATAAAGAGAAGGTCCTCAGGATCCAAGGACTCGGAGTAAAGGACTCAGCGCGGGAGCTTGAGCGAACTCGGAGTATGAAACCTGAAGCTTGGAGGATTAAAATCCAGAATCCTTTGGAGGCTTATGCTGCCGAGGCAAAGGACATCTTGATAAAGGAAGATCAGACATGAAGACATCCGGAGAATAGAACATCAGGACTTCAGGGGCTCTGAAGGACAAAACATCAGGAACATCAGGCGATCTGAAGAGAAGGACGTCGGAACATCAGGAACTGGACGGACGAAGACACGGGATCTGTCGAGAGACCATAACGAAGATGAAGACAAAGACATGGAATTCCAACATGAAACAGAATGCCTAGGAGAAGCTGGAATTCAGCTTGTGAAGGCAACGAAGCAATGAAGACAGACCCTTCTTATAGGGCTGAAGAGAGACGTCCACGGTGACATCATCTGGAGGACCACTCCCACGCTGGCCCTTTAACAGTCGAAGAGAGGGGTGGTCTCGCTCTTAAGAAGGAAGTGGGCAGGACCTTGGAGAGCTGCATCCCTGTCACTGAGTGAAGCAGGAACAGGCCGCAGCACAAGCCCTGACGTTGGAAGCTGCTTCCTGCCACAGAGAAGGGAACTGAGGATGGCTCCAGCCGCTGAGCAGGACCCGGAGAGAGCGGCTCCCGGTGCTCAAGGAACCCCCCTGCGACCCTGCTGGTGCAGAGAAGGTGGCAGTTGCCACTGGGCCGAAGAGGAGCTGGAACGGCACCCTGCCACGTGGGGCTCAACATCGGCGGCCTCCTGACCGCGTGGGAATGCCGTCGGCAGCCTCCAGGCCGCAACAGCTGCACCGGGCGGCTCCAGCCACACAAAGAGAGCTTCGGCGGTCTCCGGACCGCGAAGAAAAGAGGTGAGAGGCTGCCCGCGACTCCGGCTGCGGGCAGAATTGTAACAACTGGATCAGACCGAGGGTCCATCAAGCCCAGCATGCTGTTTCCAACAGTGGCCAATCCAGGTTTCAAGTACCTGACAAGTACCCACATATTAAGTAAGTATATCCCATGCTACTGATGCCAGTAATGGCAATGGCTAATCCCTATGTCATCTTGATTAATAGCATAAGTTAATGGACTGCTCTCCCAGGAACTTATCCAAACCTGTTTTAAACCCAGCTACACTTCGATTTGTTCTAAATGTGCTATTTGCTTGAAATGACTCAAAATATGAATTATTCAGCTTGTAAAAGAGATGAAAGTTGTGGATAAAGTAAATAGGAAACTAATTTCAGTGAATATCATCATGGGTACCCTTGAGGATGGTGATGCTGGTGGGGGAGGGAGAGTCTAAGGGGGTGTAATTCCCTCTTCTCCTTTATTTTAATCACTAATATTTTTGGAACAATTTCTATGATTTTATTTTAACATGCCTCTTTTTTTTTTTTTTAATGCCCCTGGTCCCCAGCCCCCCACCCAAACTGAGAATTCTTCTGCAAGCACCTCTGTCAGGTGACATCTTTAACCCAAACAGAAGGAAGAATTTCTTCACGCATGCATAAGTAATTTGTGGAATTCATTACCACAGGATGCTGTGAAGGAAAATAATATAACTGGGTTGAAAAAGGGTTAAAAGTATATTCCGACAGGAGTAAATCCAAATTGGGGGCAGCTGCTATTGCTCTTAGGTGACCCTATTCTCTTTAAAATCTAGTCCTGATTTGTCATGTTTGCTCCTACCTCATATTTAAATAAATAAATAAATAAAATGTTAAAATCCACCTTTGAAAATTGGTACATTTTTCCTCTAATTATAACACCTTTCTTTTCTCGGCCTGCTTAGCCCACTTTTAAGGGCAGCTTTTCCTTTGCATTTGCTTGTTTTCTAAAACACTTCTCGTTCAGACTGTGGTTACTCCTAGGACTCCCACTGCAATTCCTGGGGAAAGGGGATTTGCTTCAGGGGTTGGGGTTGTGCTGACGTCAAGAAAAAGGAGGGTTTTCCTCTAAGGAGATAAGAGTGTGTCGATGTAAAAATGTTGCAGAGTAATTAAAACCATATGTTGGTTTAAGGTAGGCGCATCCATTATTAGTTCTGCAATTCTATTTTAGTTTTAGTTAAAAAAAAAAACAATTTCACAGACACGGGGATTATGTCTTCCACAGATCGAAGCAGTTTACTATTTTGCTGCCGGTGATGCTCCTGAGAGTATGAAGCATCTGCTCCTTCAGAAAGTGTCTGACAGCCCTTGTCCGGTGCACACTGTCTCTTTTAATTCACAAAAAAGTGAAACACTCACTTTCCTAAAGGAAATAAGCCATTTGACTGCTGGCAGGTAGGTAGGGTAGATTATTACAATAAATTTAAAAAATAGTTATCATTTTTGTAAGGTGGCAGTGGTTTGCTTAGTAATGGATGTGCTGCTCATTCATTTTCTTAGCTTTCATGAGCTGAATAACTATACCCTATAGGCTTGATTTATCCTTGCTTGGGACATAGAAAAAGTTATGGCTAAAAACGTTATTTGATATGCAAGACAAATATGAGTATTTGTATTTTTGCAAAAGGCATCCCAGAGAAATTGTTCAGGATGGCCCTCCATACTCCAGAGCAGTGGTTCTCAACCTTTTTTCTGTCGGGACACACCTGATAGATGGTTCTCACATGCATGACACACTGAACACATGACTGTCATAGGGCTAAAATAAACATATACTCTGCATCCACAGGAATCCCCCCCTGACCCCCAACAATGGATGCAGAGCAGAACTATGACATTCCCCGTACAACTCACCATACAAAAAAGATATTCTGGTGTCATCTCAGTAACAGCAACACAAACTCTCCCTATTACCAGATGCAATAGTCCTACATATGAAAAGACAGCAGTTCATAACCAATGCATGTGCTTTTGAGAAAACACAACAAATAAGACTGATACAAATGTCTACTTGCTAGTAAAATGCCTCAACTCGGTCACAAAAATAAAACTGACCTTCACCAAATACAGAAAGACCACAAATTACAAATAAGGAGACAAAAACTGCAATAGAAACCCAAAAAAAGCCACTCTGCATGCAATGCAAACCTGGAAAAATGGAAACAGAAATATAGCACTTAACACACTCCCTGGATCTGCAATAATGCACACAACAAACTAATACATAAAAGTACACCTGTATTATGGAACACACTCAAAAAGTAACAACCCAACCTATGAAAAAGCAACACTACAAATATTAAACCAGGCCCTAAACATCAATACACCTCCTATTAGAAAAATAGAACAAGCCAAGCTGCTATAGATCCCTACACAGAAACTACAAGCTTGCAAAACACCCTTACCTGGGTCACAAATGCAGAACACTGCAGACCCTCACCAAATGCAGAATAAAGAGACACGGGTTGAATAGGTGCTAATCAATCCCCTAATGCAATAAGGGGATTAGTGCATATTCAATGCGCGTCCAATTCGAAGTGAATCTAATAGCGCTCATCACATGTAAATGCATGTGAATGAGGCTATTAGGCATTCACTCTGATGCAAAAAATAAATGTGCGTCTCAGAGTGCAGTTAAAACAAGTACAGAAAAAACATTTAAAACAAGTACAGAAAAGGATAAAAAACTGCTTTTCTGTACTTCCTCCTACTTAATATCATTGCGATACTAAGTAGGAGGAAAAACTTAAAGAAACAAGTTAAAAAAAACAAACACTTGACAGTCGGGTGCAGGAAACGGATGCTCAACTGACAAGTGTCCGTTTCCTGAACCCCTGGCGTTGGTTTTCTTAACCGGCGGACGGCCGAGTTAGGAAAACCGATGCTGTTAAACTCGGCGTTAGTTTTCATAACTGGAAAACCGAGTTAGGAAAACCAATCGGGTTCTCGTTAGCGACCCCCTAAATTAAATATTGCATGGCGATTCCCGCCTGGGGCACGTTAAGAAAGCGGGCGCTGACTGTTCAGCGCCCGCTTTCTATGCACATTTATTGCGTCGACCCCCATAGCAGTTTATGGATTTATCCTCTAGGAACTTATCCAAACCTTTTTTAAACCCAGTTACACTAACTGCTGTAACCACATCCTCTGGCAATGAATTCCAGAGCTTAACTGTGCGCTGAGTGAAAAAGAATTTTCTTCGATTTGTTTTAAATGAGCTACTTGCTAACTTCATGGAGTGCCCCCTGGTCCTTCTATTATCTGAGAGAGTAAATAACTGATTTACATTAACTTGTTCAAGTCTTTTCATGATTTTGTAGACTTCTGTCATATCCTCTCTCAGACATCTCTTCTTCAAATTGAACAGCCCTAAATTCTTTAGCCTTTCCTCATAGGGCAGCCTTTCCATGCCCCTTATTATTTTGGTCACCCTTCTCTGCACTTTCTCCAGTGCAGCTATATTCTTTTTGCGATGTGGTGACCAGAACTGCACACAGTATTCAAGGTATGGTCTCACCAAGGAGTGATACAGAGGCATTATGACATCCTATGTTTTATTTTCCATTCCTTCTTAATAATTCCTAACATTCTGTTTGCTTTTCTGATTGCCATAACACATTGGACTGACGATTTTAATGTATTATCCACTATGATGCCTAGATCTCTTTTCAGGTGGTAACTCCTAGGATAGAACCTAACATTTTGTGTAACTACAGCAAGGGTTATTTTTCCCTATATGCATCACTTTGCACTTGTCCACCAGTCTTCTACCTGACCAGTCTCTCTCTCTCTTACATGCACACCAGTCTTCTCCCTGATCAGTCTCACTCACATACACAGCCACCTCCCAGAACAGACTCTCTTTCTCCCGCATTCACACCAGTTACCTCCTGACTAGTCTCTCTCTCTTACATACACACCTCCCTGACCAGTCTATCTCTCTCACTCACATGCACACTAGTCTTCTCCCTGTCCAGCCTCTCTCTCACATGTAAAACAGTCACCTCCTTGACCAGACTCTCTCTCTCTTACATGCACATCAGTCACCTCCCTGACCAATCTCTCTCTCTCTCCCTACATGCACACCAGTAGCCTCCTGACCACTTTATCTCCCTCTCCCACATGCACACCAGTCACCTCCCTGACCAGTCTCACTCACACACACAGACACCTCCCTGACCAGTCTCTCTCTCCCACATGCACACCAGTCACTTCCTGACCAGTCTCTCTCTTACATGCACCTGAGTCACCTCCCTGATCAGTCTCTCTCTCTCTCTCACACACATGCTTGCTAGTTTTCTCCCTAACCAGTCTCTCTCTTACATGCATATCACTCACTTCTCTGACCAGTTTCTCTCTCTCTCATCCACATTCACACCCGTCAACTCCTGGACTAGTCTCTCTCTCTCTCTCTTACATGTACACCAGTAACCTCCCTGACCAATATCTCTCTCTCACACATATGTACACCAGTCACCTCCCTGACCAGTCTCTTTCTTTCTCTCTCTCTTTCTCACATACACACCAGTCTTCTCCCTGTCCAGGTTCTCTCTCATATGCACACCAGTCATCACCCAGTCTCACTCTACACACAGCCATGTCCCTGACCAGTCTCATTCTCTCCCACATGGACACCAGTTTTCTCCCTGACCAGTCATGCATACCACTCACCTCCCTGATTAGCCTCTTTCTCTTCCACATGCACACCAGTCACCTTGCTGACTAGACTCTCTCTCTTACATGTACACCAGTCACCTCCCTGACCAGTCTCACTCTCTCTCTCTCTTACAGGCATACCACTAACCTCCCTGACCAATCTCTCTCTCACACATGCACACCAGACACCTCTATGACTAGTCTCTCTCTCTCTCTCTTACATGCATACCAGTCACCTCCCTGACCAGTCTCTCTCTCTCTTTCTCACATGCACACCAGTCTCCTCCCTGAACAGTCTCTCTCTTACATGCATACCACGCACCTCCCTGACCAGTCTCTCTCACATATGCACACCAGTCACCTCTCTTAGTCACTCTCCCCCTTACATGCACACCAGTCATCTCCCTGACCAGTCTCTCTCTCTCCCTCACATGCACACCAGTCTTCTCCCTGACCAGTCTCTCTCTTACATGCACACCACTTACCTCCCTGATCAGTTTCTCCCTAAATCACATACATGCTCTCTATCTCTTCTTTACATATACATTATTTCTCTCACTTAAACATAATCTCTCAATCACATACATTCTCTCTCTCACACTTACACACATGCTGGCTTGCTCTCTATTTCACTCACTCCCCCCCACCCCCCAGCAGAACTGGGAGCTGCACCAGCCTCTTCCTCCAGCCCTGCGGCCCAAGAAATAATCACATTGGCCACAGGGAATAACACTGTAGTTTGTCAGCTGTTTTTCTTCGGGCCCACGCTGCTCCTTGGGCCGATGCTGCCACAGCATTTGAATGCAGCATGGCCATTTCTTCTTCCTGCATGCCCCACTGAGCATCACTTCCTCTTTTGGGCTGTGGGGGAAGGCTGGAACAAGAAAAGGCCATGCTGCAGTTGTCAACTCCCACTGACATTGGTGCTGTTCCTGTCTGGGCTTGAGCATGCTGACAGCCAGATGGCAACAGTAGTAGTGCAAGGAATACTGCATTCTGTCTCTTGCTGGAAGGGAAGAGAAGCGCAGCCGGGTAAGCGGGGGGTGCGTGACACATCGGTTGAGAATCGCTACTCCAGAGCATGATGTACCTTCAGGCTCATTACAGTATGCATGAGCCTCATTATCTGATGTTAGTAACATTATATATGTGGAGGCAGAAAAGAATGGAGCATGATAGTGGCTTGATGTCGGTGTAAACTAAGGGCAAGAAGCTAAACATTCTTTCTCGCACTTAGGGTTTCCAGGGATGTAAAACCAGGACTGTCAATAGCACTGAGAACAGTGTCTCAGCCTGTCCCCGATGACCTGGAACCATCTTGTAGCCCTATCGCACTTCAAGCACCACTTAGTGTCATTTAAAAATGCTTTCAAGCCTTTCTGGAGCCCCAAGCCATAAGAAACAATGGGGGGAAAGCAACATGAAAACATAGAAAACCCCTAATACTCCATCAGAAAGCAAACTCCTGAACCTTAGAAGAAATATAGAAAGAGAAATTATCTGCAGTAATAGAAGTCTAATCTGTAACAAAACCAGAATACTGAACTGTTTCTAAGTATCTTCTCTGCCTTCTCCTTAATTGTTTAAATGCTATCCTGTCCATAAGACTGCAACACTGACAACCCTGATGGTAAAGAACGCTTTTTTCTTACTTGGGTAAATCAGCTCTTCACCTGTCCAAAGCTTGTATGCCCTGTCAGCTTATACAGAGCAAGCCAACACAGGAAGGATGCAAGCACTGTCTTGCACAAGTGTGGCTGGAACAACCTGTGATTGGAACACAGGGAATAAAAAAAGAAAACAAATGAGAAATTGTTCAAATAAAATCTCTCACACACACACACGCCCCATCTCCCATCCTGAGCAGCTATGCAGGGACAGGACTCACATGTCACACACCTCCTGGCTATTAGTCAGGTTTCAGCTGACATCCTGGCTGATGATGCAAGCACTGTGTCCTGCAGCTATTGCACACAAAGGTTCATCATCTTTCTTTGGCCAGTGAGCATCCTTGGCCTCCAGGCAGACCCTCACTCATACAAGGTTGTGCAGCATGCAGAACACCACAAAGACCTGCCACACACATTGCCTGGACTAACAGAGTAATTTTAAAAGGAGCACATGGGCACCCATAAATGCACATAGCGAGCGGAGATAAGCAGCAGTTTTAAATCATGCACGCAAGTACACATGTATCATTTAAAATACCCCTCCCGCGCACATATGTGTGCGTGATCTTAACAGGTGCCTTGCGTAAATGTCCCGCACGTATTTCCTCTAGGGCTTCAGCGGCTTTTACGCGTGTATGCAAGCGGATTTTAAAACATGCTTGTGCACGGGAAAATGTCAACAAAATAACAGGTAAATGTGAAGCTCAAAACTGAAAGTCAAAAAACAAAAAAGCTTACACATAACACATTCGAACTACATTTGAATATCCCAACGTATATCGAAAAATATTTCATCAAGGAGGAGAAAGATCTCAGAACCTCTATGCAAGTTTTATAAAGAACATATAAGCATGTTAATAGGTAAGTCAATCACTGGTCTTAAAAAACCTCCAAAAAACTTTTCATCAAAAATCATTTATTCAAAACTTTGATTAATTTTCTTATTTCTCTTTTTTTCTTTTTTCTATGTTAATCTAGCTTTAGAACCGGCTGACCCGATATAATGGCATTTGAATGTCAATGTAATGGGTTTTATGTGGTTTTGAGGTTGTGGACCCCTGTGATAGTGTATTGGCTGTGCTTGGGATATAAAAGAAAGATAAGATTTAAGGTTTTATGGATCTTTAATTCGGGAGATTTATGAGTTTGTATTACAACTAATAAAGAATGAATGATCTTGAGTGAGCTTGTATTTGTGAGCATATTTTGAGGATTGTCCTTTTTTGATGACCTTTTTGCATATTTACAAGATAACAAGAAGACAGCTGAGAGTGGCCTCTTGAAACAGATATTTTTTTATTGTTGAAATTTGCACGAGTCAAGGCCCTAGTGAATTTATATTGGTTGGGAGCTGAGCATATATTTGTGCTATGATAGGCTTTTGATGTATCATTTTTGCAGAGGCTTTTCCCTTTCAGAAGACAGCACTTGTTAGTGGTGTGAATAACAAGGTTTAAAAAAAATTGTTTATGGGTTATCTAATATGTTTTGAATCTAGGTGACTGAACTGGATGCTTATCTTTTGTTGCATCTGACTGACCACATTGCTGTAATTCAGGGCCCTTGGTATTTCAGTCACAGTTGGACTTCCTCCTTTCTTTCTAGATCCTTCTTGTAGGCAACAGTGACATTTTAGGGAAAAGGCAAGAAGCCAGAAGACCTTTGTTGCACTGCTTCTCATTAGCAGAGTTTGCTTTCTGTGCAGAAACATCTATTTCGTATAAACTCACACCACAAGTTAAATTTTGCTACCACACAAACAAGCAAGAAGTAAGGTGCACCTGTCTCCCGTAAGAAGCTCCTCCTTTTTGTCCCTGAAAAAGAAAGACAAAATGAGTCTCGGGGAGACTCTGCTAAGTGACCAGTTGTTAATATTTACAAGATGCAGTTTGCCTATGCCTCTATAGCAGGGTTTCCCAAACCTGTCCCAAGACCCCACAGCCGATTAGGTAGTCAGGATATCCACCATGAGTATGCACGCACCATAACAACCTCAACTTACCCTCGCCCAGCACACCACCCACCCCACCACCTTTTCCCAAAACGTCCGAAGCCTCGGCGCCATCCTAGACAACCACTTCAACTTAACAAAGTTCATTAACGTCACCCTAAAAGAAGGCTTCTTCAAGCTTCACACGCTAAAAAAACTAAAACCCCTCCTGCATCTAAATGACTTTCGCACAACTCTCCAAGCCACCATCCTGTCCAAAGTCGACTACTGTTATGCCATCCTCCTAGGCCTTCCAAAAAATGCCATCCAACCCCTGCAGATGCTCCAGAATGCGGCCGCCCGCATCCTCACCAATGCCCACCAATATGATCATATCACCCCCGTCCTCAAACACTTACACTGGCTGCCAGTCTCATCTCGGATAATATACAAGTCCCTCACTGTCATCCATAAATCCCTCCACAACCCAGACATGCATTGGTTCAACGAGCACCTCCGTTGTCGCACCCCTGACAGACCCACCAGAACTCAATATCTGGCAATGCTGCACACACCCTCACCCAAGCTCACCACCACTAGAGAACGTGCCCTTTCATTCGCAGGGCCTGCCGTTTGGAACAAGATGCCCCCCCCAGCCTTCGCCAGGAATTATGTCCAAAAAAATTCAAACAGAACCTCAAAACCCAACTTTTTAAACAGGCATTCACCTGAACCATTGCTTCCTTTACCCCCCACCCCCCCCAATGCTTCCACCGCCCCTTCTTTTCCAAATACTCCTTTCTCAATTTTCTTTTGTAAATACCCTGTGAATACTTCCTGTCGAAATCCCTGTAATACCCTGTCAATACTCAATACCCCTACAGGCAGATACTCTGTTAAAAATGTTTTTACTCGACTACGCTCTTGTAACCCTGCCCATCTACTTCCCTCTTTCAGCCCTCAACTTACCCTCCTGAACGTTAACAAACTTTGTATATACCTCTCACATGGTTATTCAGTTTGCTGTTATTCTTTTTGTACAAATTCTTAACATGGTTATTCATACCTTTCACATAGTTATTCAATTACTTTTATGCTCTGTGTTTTTTTTGTAAAGCCTGTTGCTGCATTATGTTACCTGTAAACCGAGGTGATGTTCCCAACATGCCGCAGTATATAAAAATGCTTAAATAAATAAATAAACACATAACTTGATCTCATTCATATTCCTGGTGGATATTTCGAGGATGGGCTGCGGGGGTCACGGGGACAGGTTTGGAAAGCTCTGATTTATGGCTTATTTGCCATCCTGCTGCTTAATTTATTTGTATTTGGCTGGTACTGTCTGGACACATGGGGGCAGATTTGTTCCTAGAACACTGTGGGGTGACTTTATGTGAACAGTAGTTGGCCACACATCTATTGGTGCACTATAGGGGGGGAAATTTGAGTAGTGGCACTGTGACAGCACTACATAAGCACTTTCCCTTTCAAACTGGACTAGTGTAAAGCATCCGAGTTACAAGTGTCCATGTATTTTACAATTGTTCCTAGTGCAGCAGGTGTGCATGCTTTTGAAAATGCCAGGTTTGCGCGTCAGGTTACTTTCCCCCTTTCTAAAGCAGCTAATGGTGCGTGCTTTTTATCAGCTCTGAGGAGCGCAGTTCTCAGATAGGCCAGTATACCCAGGTAAATCCCTCTTTATCCGCATAAATAGAGTTGAAAGTTGCCACCTGAATGCACAATTATATTGCATATTTAACTCTTTCACCTTATATTACAGATTCCATGCATTTGCTGAGAGAAAGAGATGCAAAGACATTAGATTTTCCTCAAACAGCGAAGAAAATAGAGAAAGTCCTATGACTCTAGATGAAATGAAACTGAGAGGAGGCATGCCTCCAGGTAAATATTATTATTAATAACTTCATTTTATTTTTGCATAGCACTGACACTCTTTTTAACACAAATTCCTTGGTGGAAAAGAATCCAAGCACATTTGCTGTGGGGAGAAATGGGTGAAAAGCCCCTCTTTTTTACGGCTTCTAAGCAGGGCCCCTGGAGTCAGGCGATTCCGCGTCCGCTAAATCCAGCCCTTTCCCATGGAACTGCCGGACCGGTTTCCATGAAATTGCTGTGGGGGGGCCGAGGCCTGAGCCAGATCGGGGAGACAATGGCAGTGAAGCAGCAGGTTCAACCCTCTCCCCTCTCGCGCAGATCAGGCTGCAGAAGGAGGAGAGCGGCGGCAGCACCTCAGGCTGCGACTGTCACTGGGTGGCAGAAGGACACCTCAGGCCCTTCTGCCACCCAGGGCCTGATTGCTGCTTTGAACCTCAACCTCGTGGTTAAAATTAAAAGTCCAGCCCCGGTAGCAGAGGAAGAAGATGCAGCCCGACGTGCTGTTGCTGCTTTCCTTCTCCCCCTACCTGATCTGCATGGGGGTGGGGGGGGGGGGGGGGGGGAAGGAGGAGGAATCCCAACGGAAAGTGGAGCAGGAGGATGCTTATTTGTTTATTTATTTAGGATAAAGGAAAGAATTGCTAAAGGGAAGCTCGAGGATGGTGGGATATTTTTTGGGGGGGGAGGGGGGGAGAGTGGGGTGAAAGAGTAGCTGGAGGCCAAGGGATGGACTGTGAAAGAAGAATTGGGGGATATTAAAGAGAAACTGAGGGTTTGCAAAAGCAGGGATGAGAGGGAAAGGGGGAGATAGGGAAGCGGACCTGGAGATGGGCTGTGAAAGAGGCCAGGGCATGTGGAGTTGTATGAAAGAGGATGGGCTGATGAAATGGAGGGAGAAAGTTAAGTGGAAAAGAAATTTGGGTGCATGTGGGGGATAAAAGGTGGAAAGGAGAGGAAGGACAAGGAATGAGATGAAAAGGAGGTCAGTAGTGGGGATGCAAGGGGGAGCAGGGCTGAAGTCGGGGGAGAGATACCTTCCTCTCCATCTCCCCCCTGATCTTCTCTCCTTCTCCCACCCCATCCCCTAATCTCAGTCTTCCCTCCCCTGACTCCAGCTTCCCTTCATCCCTCACTTCATCCCATCCCTCATCCTTCCTTGCTCTCCGATCCCCCAACTATAAAACTAAAATACATTATACAGACTCAAAGTATGGAAAACTATTTTATTTTTAGTATGCAGATATAAATTTACATGATTTAAAATGCAGAAACACAGGCGCTTTAGAATGCTGAGCATCGTAGGACTTCTTTGCTCGATCACCCGCTTTGATTAGCATATCTTTAGTCTGTCCATAATTGATGGATATCATCAGGAGTGGATTGAGCTGCTGGAGACGACACTGAGAGCTTCAGTGGAAGTGGCGGTGAAGGCAAACGTCCATATACCATATACCGTCCAATTAGGCAATTGTACATCTAAACCAATCCCCCTCACACAAGGTATTCCACAAGGCTCCTCCCTTTCCTCCACATTATTTAATATTTATCTCCTCCCCCTCTGCAACCTTCTAGCCAAACTAGGCCTCCCGCACTTCATCTATGCTGACGATGTGCAAAGCCTTATACCTATTAATGATACACTTCACAAAGCCTTAGAGACCTGGAAATCCACCCTAGCGATTATTAACACTCTCCTAACAAGCAACTACCTTGCACTCAACACTGCCAAAACAGAGCTACTCTACATTTCAACCCAAAACATACCCCCACCCCTTCAGGCAAACACCCCCTCCGCCACAGCCCACACACAACATGTGCGCAGCCTCGGCACCACCATTGACAGTCACTTCACCTTCAAAAAATTCATAAACAACACAATCAAAGCTTGTTACTTCAAACTTCACCTTCTCAAGAAACTCAAACCACTCCTACACATCAATGACTTCCGCATCATACTCCAGGCCTAGTTCAAAATCGACTACTGTAATGCTCTGCTCTTAGGACTACCAAAAACACGCTACATCCACTTCAATTACTCCAAAATGCTGCTGCCCGGATCCTCACCAACACTCACAAATGTGACCACATCACCCCTGTACTGCAACACCTCCATTGGCTACTAGTCACGGCAAGAATAACATACAAAGCTCTCACATTAGTCCACAAATCCCTCCACAACCAAGATATGCACTGGCTAAAAGAACACCTTACATTTCACGATACAAACGGACCCAAAAGACAGCAACACTGCATTCACCCTCTCCCAGAGACTTTAAACTCAACTCCACTAAAGCTAGGGCACTTTCACTAGCCGGCCCCGCCCTCTGGAACAAGCTCCCCACATCAATACGTCAGGAAGCATGCCCCAAAAAATTTAAGCAAGACCTGAAAACTTTCCTTTTCACACAAACATACTCTGAACAACTCTCCTCCATCCCCTAACGCCTCCCTCCTCCCACGATTTCTTTCCCTCCTGGCCTTCGTGACACTTCTGTAAATAGTATTACTCATGTTAAATCATATTTATAAGCCTTGAATGTTTTTCATAAGTTGTGAAACGTTCCTATTTTACCTAATCTGTATTATCTAATGTTCTTTGTTACAATGTAAAGCACTTGTTGCTGATTTCTGTTTGAATGTGAACCGATGAGATGTTCCCAATGTTCATCGGTATATAAAAACTGCTAAATAAATAAATAAAATAAATAAATAAATATGCCACTTCAAATGGTGTTGATCCAGTGGATGATGCTGGATGTGAATTATTGGCGAATTCAGCCCATGGTAACAGCTCGGCCCAGTTATACTGATGGCAACTCACATAGGCCCGAATGAACTGTTTTTGGGTCCTATTCATTCTTTCAGTTTGGCCATTAGATTGTGGATGATAGGCAGATGTATAATCCAGAGAGAAGTCAAATAGCTTGCACAAAGCTTTCCAGAATTTCACCATAAATTGAGATCCTCTATTCAAGACTATGTGCTTTGGTAGGCCATGAAGGCGAAAGATGTGTGTGATGAAGAGCTTTGCAAGCTCCAAGGGTGAGGGTAAGCCAGGCAGTGCCACGAAATGAGCCATCTTGCTGAAACGGTCAACCATCACTCAGATAGTATTCATTCCTCCAGAAAGAGGTAGATCAACTACAAAGTCAGTAGCGATGTGAGTCCATGGCTGTTCCGGAACTGGCAGCGGTTGTAGCAATCCCCAAGGCTGACCAGAAGTAGGCTTATGTTTGGCACAGTTGGAGCATGACGCTACATAGGAGTATGGGTCTTCCTTGATAGTAGGCCACCAATAGTACTTCTGTAATTTCAGCAGGGTACAGCGTTGACCAGGATGGCCAGCCAATTTGGAATCATGAGCCCAGTATAGAAGTTTCTTTCTGAGGTTCTTAGGCGACAGGCACAGAATGGGTAGCCACCAAGATGACTTTCTTCGGGTCGATGATGTGCTGAGGTTCTTCAGGAATATCCTCCGAGAGGAAAGAGCGTGACAGAGGATCAGCTCTAGTATTCTTGTCTCTGAGGCGATATTTGAGCACAAAGTTAAAGTGATTAAAAAACAAGGACCATCTGGCTTATCTGTGGTTAAGACGTTGCGCATGACGGAGATACTCTAGATTCTTGTGGGCCGAGAATACGGTAATTTAATGTTGGGTGCCTTCGAGCCAAGGCCGCCATTCCTCGAATGGCAGTTTAATAGCCAGGAGCTCTTTATCTCCGATCCCATAGTTCTCTGCAGGAGAAAAGCATCGCGAGAAAAAGGAGCAGGGATGTAAGGCTTTAGAATCTCCAGTTTGGCTTAACATGGCCCCTACTCCAACATCTGAAGCGTCAACCTCCACGATGAAGGGTCTATTGGGGTCCGGGTGACGCAGACATGGCTCAGTGGAAAAGGCAGTCTTTAATTTCTCGAATGTGGAAATGGCCTCTGCAGACCATTTAGAAGCGTTGGCCCCTTTCCAAGTCATTGCAGTTAAGGGCACTGTCAAAGAAGAATAGTTCTTTATAAAGCTTCTATAGTAATTTGTGAACCCCAAAAATCATCCCAGGGCCTTCAGACTGGTAGGTTGAGACCAATTCTTGATACTCTTTAATTTTTGGGGATCCATCTGGAAGCCTTGTTTCGAGACGATATAGCCAAGAAAAGGCACAGACTCTGTGAAATTCTCACTTTGACAATTTGGCGTAGAGGCGATGTTCTCGAAGTCTCAGTAATACTTGTTTGACATCTGCTAGATGAGTAGACATATCCTGTGAGAATATCAAGATGTCATCTAGGTAAACAATGACACTTTTGTACAGAAGGTCCTGTAGAATGTCGTTCATCATGTTCTGAAACACAGCGGGAGCATTGCACAGGCTGAAGGGCATCACCAAATATTCGAAATGGCCATTTTGAGTGTTGAAAGCTGTTTTCCACTCGTCGCCATCACGAATGCGAACCAAGTTATAGGCTCCCTTTAGGTCAAGTTTTGAGAATATCTTGGCTCCTTGAAGTCGATCAAACAGCTCTGAGATCAGAGGTAAGGGGTATCGGTCTTTAATCGTGATCTCGTTCAGACCTCGGTAGTCGATACAAGGACGCAGAGTGTCGTCTTTCTTCCCCACGAAGAAGAAGCCTGCACCCGCAGGAGACTTAGTAGGTCTAATGAAACCTTTTTGCAGGTTTTCCTCAATGTACTCGGACATGGCCTTGTTCTCTACCACTGACAGCAGGTAGACACGTCCCTTAGGAGGTTCAGCATTAGGTTTCAGTCTTATTGCGCAGTCATAAGATCTATGTGGCGGAAAGATGTCAGCAGCTTCTTTGGAAAAAACATCATGAAATGATGCATACTGAGGCGGCAGTCCTGGCATCACTGGAGTTGTAGGCATGCAGAGAATAGGAGAGACCTCCTTTAGGCATTTGCCATGACATTCTGGGCCCCAGAATGTAGCCCAGTTGAATTGTGGCATGTGCAGCTGCAACCAGGGTAACCCCAGAACGATAGGGTGCATGGCCTTCTCTAACACAAAGAAGGAAATTGACTCTGTATGGAGGGCTCCGGTGTGGAGGGATACCAGTTCAGTACAACAGGTAACATCACCCGGTAACGGCTCTCCATGTATAGACGATAAGAGTAGTGGAATCTTCAAAGTAGTGAGGTAAATCCTCAAATGTTCCACTAATCGTCATAGAATAAAATTACCTTCTGCCTCTGAGTCCACCAGGGCAAGGGTCTGGAATTCCTAAGGTCCGCAAATCAGAGAGACAGGGAGAGAGAGTGGAGGAGAGGGTGTAGTAAGGCCTAAAAAGTCCTCCCACAGGACTTAGGCCCGTCCATTTCCCGGACATATGGGGCATGTTTGGACTGCATGACCAACTTGTTCACAGTACATGCACCAGCCATTCCTCTTCCGAAGTCTTCTCTCTTTGGATGTCAGATGACTGCGACCAAGTTGCATCAGTTCTTCACCACTGGCAACAGGCGTTACACGAACCATCCTGAGTGCAGGCTTAGCACGAACTTCTTTCTGAACCTTATCATGAAGCCGGTGATCAATTCTAGTAGCTAAGGCCACTAGCTCATCCAGCGAGTCAGGTGTCTCACGAGTGGCCAGCTCGTCCTTCAAGCGGGAATCCAAACCTCTGAAGAAGAGAGTTTTCAGGCATTTTGGATCCCAAAATAATTCAGTCGCAAGAGTCTTGAACTCGATAGCGAAATCAGCCAGTGGATGGTTGCCTTGCTTCAGGTCCACCAAAGCAGAACCAGAAACAGTGTGTTGGGCAGGATCATCAAAAACGGATTTGAACAAGTCCATAAATCCGTCAATATCCTGAAGTATCGGGTCTTTGTGTTCCCACAGTGAGGAAGCCCAAGACAAGGCCCTTCCATCAAGATAAGATAGAATGTAAGTAGTCTTGGCATAGGCTGTAGGGAAGTGAGAAGGTTGTAATGCAAAATGCATACAACACTGGTTTAAGAAGCCTCTAGTTCTCTGAATCTCCCCAGAGAAATGTACTGGAGCAGCAAGAGGCACAGTAGTCTTTACAGTTACTTCAGGTAACTGACCTTCATTACTGGAAGTAGAGCCTTGATTCTTCTGTGTGTGCAGCTGATGAATGCTTGTTCAGCAATGCGCAGGGCCAGGCCTGGAATGGCCTGCAAGGCATTGAGCTGAGCTGGATCCATGGAGTTAGCAATCTGTTATGGTTATTGATGTTTGGGTGGATCCTTGGACACTGTGGCAGCTGACCATGCCCACGGGGGGCAGTCCCGTGAGGGACCACAGTGTCAGGCTAGACTGGACACACAAACACAGATTTGAAACTTTTATTAAACAGTTTTGGAAACCACCAGAGGTGGCAGTAGTGACTAGTGGATGTTGAGCCCGGCTGGGCAGATCTCTCACAGAATGCTGGAACAGCGAATCCTTTGCTAGGCTATGCTGTAGTGGAAAGAGACTGAGAGTTATGAGTACACAATGAGAAGCATTCAGAGTCCCAGGTAGAATTAGGAGAAGCTCCTAGACAGGGAGAGCAGGTCCGCAAGGAGCGAGTACCTGATCCCTTAGAGCAGAGAGACTCAGTTGTATTGTACTCACATAGCAGTAACAGAAATTCCACTAGACGAGAGGTCTGGCACCGGAACAGAGGGCAGGCCCTCGAGGAGCGAGTACCTGGTTCCAGTGAAGCAGTACTGTGGAATAGATGGAAGTTGTACTCACAGATGGAAACTGTTAGTGAACTCTTCCAAGTAGAAATGTTTGAAGATGCAGGCAGTGACTCAAGGAACATGGGCCCTCGAGGAGCGAGTACTGGTTTCCTGATAGCACCTGAAAGAAGTAGAAGAGGCCCCCGAGGAGCGGGTACCCCGTTAGCAACCCCGTAGGGTGTAAGAGTTCCAGATAGCGCTGGGAGAGCAGCTTCCGTACGGAGAGCGAATCCCATCCGTAGAGTTACAGTTGCTAACTCGATGAGCTAGCAAATACTGTAGGCTTAAATATCCGGGCAGCGTGACGTCATATCAGGGGGACGCCCCTGAGGTTTGCGCCAACGTGGAAATAAAGATGAGGGAGGCATGCGCGTGCACACCCTATGGTACCTTGAAGGAGCATGGCGGGAGGCAGCATCAAAGCCGGTCCAGGGATGCCGGAGAGGACGGCAGACAGACGCCGCGGCAGCCAGTAGTCCGAGGTGAGCGGGAGGAGCCGCAAGTAGTGAGAGGTAGGCGGGGCGAAGCCGTCGAAGACCAACGGTCGCAACACCACCTTTGAGATGTATGTTTCCATTCAGAGATTTTGGTCAAGTTGAATCCCCAGACTTCACACTGATTTCTTAGGGTAATTCAAGGTACCTGACCAGGTAGGTAGAGAACGTAGGGAATGGCTTTGATGGTTTAATTTGAGCTTGTGTGTGTGTGTGTGTGTGTGTGGTGGGGGGGTTAATTTGAGCTTGTGGTTGTCTTACAGCATTGGGTAACTGCTGTAAGACAATCTTTGAGATTAGCGATGGATGAAGCTAGGTCCAATTCCATATTGTTGGAGTTGGATTTCATCCACAAAAAAGTATCATTCAGATAAGATCACAGATTAGATAAATATAAATGTTGAAAAGGACTGGGGAAAAGACCAAGTCCTGGGGTACTCCACAGCTTAGAACTCCGGATGTGGATACTTTGTAGGCCCATGAGAAATATTGGGCTGGATTTTAAAAGGGTTACGCGCATAAGGTACACGCGTAACCCTTTAAAACCCCCCTCCACGCGCTGAGCCTATTTTGCATAGGCTCGGCGGCGCACGCAAGCCCCGGGACACGCATAAGTCCCGGGGCTTTGCAATGGGGGCGTGTCGGGGACGTGTCGGGTGGGCGATGCGAATTTCGGGGCATTCCAGGGGGCGTGTCGGGGGTGTGGCGCTGGCCTGGGGCCATGGTCGAGGCCTCTCGACCAGCCCCCGGATCGGGTGATGCCGTGCCAGCAGCCCGCTGGCGC
This sequence comes from Rhinatrema bivittatum, assembly GCF_901001135.1. NCBI lineage: Eukaryota > Metazoa > Chordata > Amphibia > Gymnophiona > Rhinatrematidae > Rhinatrema > Rhinatrema bivittatum. The sequence goes on from NC_042619.1 coordinate 365,895,427, forward strand.
ACGCAGAGTTACGCCTGCCAAAGGCAGGCGAAACTTTAACAACAAAGGTAGGGGGAAGGTTTAGATAGGGCCGGGGAAGGGGGGTGGGTTAGGTAGGGGAAGGGAGGGGAAGGTGCGGAGGAGTAGAAGGAAAGTTCCCTCCGAGGCCGCTCCGCGCGCGTTGCACAAATGTGCACCCCCTTGCGCGTGCCGACCCAAGATTTTATAAAATATGCGCGGCTACGTGCGTATCTTATAATATCCGGCGTACTTTTGTTCACGCCTGGCGCGCCTGGTTCGCGCCTGGTGCGCGAACAAAAGTACGCGCGCAAGTAGATTTATAAATTCTACCCCATTGTGTTCTGTTAGAAAAGATTTGAAACAGATGAAGGCGGCACCTTCAAGGCCTCTAAGTGTCTAACAAATATCTCAACAAAAGCCTTCCAGACCCCAGCTCTGACTCTGTGCTAACCACAGGAGTGCAGAACAAAGCTGGGTTAGTTTTGCACAGCTGCCACCATAGCAAAAGATGATTAGGTTAGAATTAGACAATGCTAGGCTCTGTTATAATAACTGAATAATGTAACCATATTGAAGGCATGTTCAGCAACTCGTTGGCTGCTGATTACAGACACACCTTTTATTTTTTTCATGTCATGCCTTTATGGAGGGCCAAGCTCCCGTTTTGTAAAAAAAAAAAAAAAGTAAATTTTTTAATGTAAACCCAAACACCAGTATTTCAACAGCATCAGATAGATTTTAAAAGCCTTGCATGCTCCAAAAGTGGGAAATACGCACAAGAGTTGGGCTGGTTCACGCCAAGCGGACTTTATAAGCTACCCATGGACGTGCGTATCTCATGCTGCGCGCATGAGTGAAAAAATTGTGTGGAGTGTAGGATGGTCTGGGCAGGGCATGGATGTGTCGGGGTTGGTCAAAAATTGTGTGTGCAAATACTTACACGCTCAGGTGTGTGCCGAGGTCCCCTGCTGTGTAAATTTACTTCTGCTATAGAGGACATGCAAGTAGTAAAATAAAAAAATTTAGGCCAGGCAGCAGGGTTTTAAGAGTTGGGGCTAACAGGGGGAAAGAGTGGCTATAAAATTAGGGGTGGTTGCAAATCCTATCCCTTAAATGGGCGAACTGAGAAAACAGGATATGGTGTTGGTGGGGTGTCTCTTGTAAAATTTCTCTGACGTACGTGGTAGGCTCAGGATTTGTGCGCACATGCCCATGACCACATAAAATTGTGCACATGTAGACGCGTTCAGCCTATTCTATAACATGCATGCATACGCGTGTATCTATTATAAAATGGGCGTGTCCCTGGATGTGAGCCAGCATACGTGCATACATGTGCGCCCGCAAGTCTGTTTCAAAGTTATCATCCCTGTTGTTTTTTTTTTTAATCCATTTTGCTTTGTAGATATTTTATTTCTTGTCACTTGTTTATAATTTGATAAACTGGTTTTCGGAAAGATGTACTGAATAGAATGAGTTTGTTGAAATACACTCCAGGGCCAGCAGATGGCAGCATGCACAGCAGAACATCCTAAGGGCCAGATTCAAGGGCAAAAAAGGAAGTGCCCCAAAGCTTACAGTGATTTTGCTGGCACATTTTTCAAAATTTTGTGTGTTTTATGCTCAAAGCTTTAATATTCTGCATCTTGTAGAAGGAATAACAATCACACAGCATAAATCGTGCAGGCAAAAAGCTTGTGGTGTTTTTGACTGGAAGGGCTAAATTGAAGGATTGGCTGAAAGTCCTTTGAGTTTTACAAAAGATTCCGCTATTACTTTATTTTAATGTGGGTGTGCGTCACTTTTTTTGCACTTTACTCCTGCTTTTTGTCTGATCCTTATATCCGACTGATGGCCTCAAAGCTGGGGAGCACAATTTACAAAGCAATCTGGCCTTGTTACAATGGCTTAACCCCTCCTGGATTTTCTTGTTTGAAAATTGCCCTTCTCAGTCCAGCTGCGAGGAGCCTGTTTCATGTGTTCACCATAGTTTCTGTAAAGAAATATTTCCTCAGATGACTCAGGAGGTGCTGAAGATTTGGTCAGCATTTCCTCAGATGACCCAGTGGAGGTGATGGAGACAACCACAGTATCAGAATTCAAGAAAGCTTGGGACAAGTATAAGGGATCTCTGAGGGAGTAGTAGGGATTGTAAAGCTGAGCATTAAGAGGGTAATTCTGTAACATTGTGCATGTTACACCAGTTTTCAAAGTGTACTTATATTCCTAAGTCTGCCTTGAGAATTATCCTGGCAAAGCTGCATGCACACAGTTACATCTGCTATTTGCTGCATGTAGTTTTGCTGTGAGAATTTAAGTGTATACTTTTTCAAATAAAAAAATGTGTGTGTAATTGCAAACCCCACCTAGATTCCATCTCAAAGAAAGCCTCTACCATATGCATATATAAGTAAGAAACATAGGAAATGCCATGCTGGGTCAAACCAAAGATCCATTAAGCCAAACATCCTGTCTCTGACAGTGGCTAGTCCAGATCACAAGTACCTGGCAGGATCCCAAAGAATAGATCCAGTCCTTCTTGTTCATAAGTAGGGATACTACACACAAAACATTCACCCGGTATTATTCTTATATTAAATTTCAAAAGGTGATTTCCTGTATCATCATAAAGCAACTTATATTGTAATCAATCACTACTATACTGAAAAATAATTAAGGGTGATGGGTGATTGTTTCATATATTTAAAGTCACCATCCCGGTGCCATATTTGTGCTGTAATCATTAACAACCAACCACCATCCGATTTTAATCAAACAAAAACATTTTTTTATTTTTTTATTCTAAAATTGCTATAATGGGACACAGGAATCCACCCGTATAAGCATTGGCTTTCCCAAGTATACATGACTAGTAATGGTTTACTGAATTTTCCTCCAGGAACTCATGTAAACTCTTTTTAAACCCAGCTATGCTAACTTCTTTCACCACATCCTCTGGCAACAAATTCCATAGTTTAATTGTGCACTGAGTGAAAAATTATTTTTGTCTGATTTATTTTTAATGTGTATTCTTTTAGCTTCATGGTTTCCCCTATCCTAGTACTATTTAAAAGGAAAAATTGCCATTCCCTGTTTACCCATTCCACCCCATTCAGAATTATATAGACTTGAATCATGTCTCCTCCAGCCATTTTTCCAGGCAGAAGAGCCCTAATCTGTTTAGCTTTTTCTCACAGAAGAGTCATTCAATCGCATTTATCATTTTGTTTCCCCTTCTCTGTACCTTTATACATATAGTATATTTGATTTTATATTCTGCCTTTTGTGACCGATCAGCCCCTTCAAAGCAGATTATATTCAAGTATTTCCCTCTCCTCAGAGGCCTTACAGTCTAGGGGCCCGATTTGCTAAGGCTCTTTTCCTGTTCTTCATTTATGGGAAAAAAGCTTAGTAAATTAGGCCCAAAGAGTCCAACTTTCAAACCTATCCATCGTACAGTGGATGCAGAGATTAAAGCTAGTGTTCTATAAACTGTGCAACAGGAGCAGCACAGTTTATAGAACAGCATGTATATCTGCTCTGAAAGTATATGTGTATGTTTCAGTATATGCAATTATTTCCAATGTTAGAAAAAATGCACACTTTCTCTGTCCATTTTATAAACATATGTGCATATATTTTATGCTTTGCAACGCTCCAGCTGCGCGTGCATGTTATAAAATCAGGCATAGATCTGTGAGCGCCGGGTTGCGCTCACAAATCTACGCCTGCGCACATGTTATAAAATCTGGCCCATACTGTATATGTGTGAACATGTTACATAAGCATACATAAATGCCATTTTTATGTGCAGAGCCTCTTTAAATTTCATCTTGCACCTAAGGCAATGAAGAGTGAAATGATGGTCTTTTTTGAGATGGAGTGACCGTACGATTGTGGCATCGAACCTTTCCCTGATAAAATTCCTCCACGGGGAAGTGTTTACCCATTATCTCCACCGGAGACAGAGGTCCTGAGTGAATATATTAAAGAAAATCTAACCATGGTCTTTATTCAGCCCTGTTTGTCACCTGCAGGAGCAGGCTTTTTCTTTGTAGCCAAAAAAGATGACTACATTGACTACAGAGGCCTTAATGCCATTATCCAAAAAAATTGTTATCCTCTGCCACTCATCTCTGAACTGTTTGATTGCCTGCAGGGTGCTAACATTTTCACCAAGCTAGATCTCAGAAGAGCCTATAACCTTATTCACATTAAATCAAGGAAATGAGTAGAAAACAACCTTCAATACCCACGATGGACACTACAAGTACCTCATTATGCCCTTTGGGTTTTGCAATGCTCCAACTGTGTTTCAAAACATGGTCAATGAAATATTCCGGAATCTTCTTTATTCCTCCGTTATGGTCTACTTAGTTGATATCCACATCTATTCCCACTCCTTGGCTTCTCAGTGACAACTTGTGCGACAAGAGCTTCAGTGACTATGGGAACACCAGCTCTATGCAAAACTCAAGAAGTGCTCTTTGAACAGGAACAACTTCCCTTCTTGGGCCACATCATTTCTCACACTGGCTTTTTGATGGACCCGGCAAAACAGAAAGTCATCTTGGATTGGCCAAGGTAAGCTGGCCTTCGGGCCCTATTATGCTTCCTAGGTTTTGCCAACTACTACCGCCAGTTCATTCCTGGGTATTCCACCCTAGCGGCCCTACTTACAGTTCTGACCAGAAAAGGGGCAGTCATCCAGAACTAGTCCCTGGAAGCCCTCAAAGCCTATCAGGAGATGAAACATGCCTTCACTCAAGGGCCCTGCCTCTGACACCCGGACCTTGAATGTCCCTTCATTGTACCTCTACCCTTGGCGTAGGAGCTGTCTTCAGTCAACATAATACTGAAGGGGCTCTACTACCTTGCTCCTTTTTCTCCAGGAAGTTTTTTTTGGCTGAGAGAAATTACATGATTGGAGATCGTGAACTCCTGGCATTAAAATTGGCTTAGGAGAAATGGTGACACCTCCTAAAGGGTGCCAAGCATCGGATCACCATCTCCATGGACCATAAAAACCTTGAGTACCTTCATCAAGCACAACTCCTTAATCCCAGACAGACTCACTGGTCTCTCTTCTTTTGTCAGTTTGATTTTGAACTTCACTGTTCACCAGCTGCAAAGAACCTATGGGCAGATGTGCTTTCCTGCTCCTTCCTAATGGAAGATGTAACAGAGGCTGTCCAACATATCATTGATCCTCACCACTGCCACTTCTGTCCCTGCTGGGAAGATGGTCATCCCCAAGAGGCTCCAGAAAATAGTGTTGAAGTGGGCACCTGACTCTTGTGTGGTGGAACATCCCCGAGTATCCTGAACTCTCAATCTCTTTCAGCACCACTATTGGTGGCTTCAAGTAAAGAGAGATATGAAAAACTATGTGGATTCCTGTCCTACTTGTGCGCAGAACAAACCTGTTTGTGCCCGATCATGGGGGATACTACAGCCATTGCCAGCCCCCAGGGAACCCTGGTCCCATATTTCCACAGACTTCATTGTAGCTCTTCCTTTCTCACATGCTCCACTACGATATGGATCATATTGGACAGATTCTCTAAAATGGTACATTTTGTACCTCTCACTGGGCTACCTTCGGCTCCTGAATTGTCCCATTTCTTTGTCCAACACATCTTGTCTGACCGGGTTCTTCAATTCACTGCCTGCTACTGGAGAGCTCTCTGTTGACAATTTAGCATCACCCTAGACTTCACCACATTCTATCACCTTCAGGGCAATGGGCAGACCAAGAGGATCAACCAGGTTCTCAAAACTTTCCTTCACTTGTATGTGAATAAGAGGCAGGATTGCTGAGCTACTTTGCTACCCTGGATGGAGATTTTGCATAAAAATCATATGAGTAGCACCACTGGCTCTTCTCTGTTCCAGATTATTTATGGAAAACACCCTTTTGTGCCACTGCTTTTACCTCTCACCATAGTCTGCCCCACAGCTCACCTAACCGCTGAGGAACTCAAAGATCTTTGGTTACAGACAAACCAACCGATATCTTGGATCACTCTCCAGGACAAGAAATATGCAGATGCCGACCAGCACCGCAATTCAAGGCCAGTAATCTCATGTGGTTAAGTGCCCAACATTTACTCTTTACATCCCTTCGCTCCAACAGGCAATTCGCTTCATTGGTCCATTTCCCATTCATTACCATCTGGGACTGGTGATATAACAAATCAAACTGCCTTTTACTTTTTGAATCCACAATGTGTTCCACATATTTCTACTGAAGTTCTTAGTTCTCTCTTGGCCCTCTTGACGACCTCCCAAGCCTACCGAAATCTCAGCTGAAAGGATTCATATTATGAGATACAGGAAATCTTGGATTTATACAGACAACATAATAGACTCGAATATCTCATCGCCTGGAAACATTTCAGTCTGGAGGAAAACTCCTGGGAACCAGCAAGTAATCTCTCGGTCCCCCTTTTGGTCAAATACTTTCACTGTCAATTCCTCTCCAAATCCAAGCCTCCCACCTGGAGGAGGGGGCTTAAGGGGGGATACTGTTATGTTTGCCAGCTTGCAAGTTGCTCCTGTGTGTTGGCGCACTCACCTGCCAACACCTGGACGTCTCACAACGAGAATGCTGCCACCATCTTTCTTTGGGGGTTTCCCTCTAGGCGCATGCATGTGGTGTCCACCTACTTTGGAGGCCCCGCGGTGGGAATCCCTGGAGCTGGCACCGGCAGATGATGTCACACGGCTGGATATTTAAACCCCAGCTGTGCTACTGATCAACACCTCAGCAATCGGTTGACTACAGATCTTCTGTAGTATGATTTGCTGTGTTCTTGTCTTTGATCCTTGTCTCGTCTCTCCAGTACCTGCCTGCCTGCCTCGTCTCTGCTATCCCAGCCTGCCTTGTTCTCCTCATCCTTTCAGAGTCCTTCATGCCTGCTCTTAGACTGACTACTGGATCTGACCTTAGCCTGTATCCTGACTATTCTTGCCTGCTGCCTACTTCTGACCTTAGCCTCAACCATGACCATCCTTGTCTGCCACCTGCCTTTGACTCTAGCAATGACTGTGACTTCTTATTACTACTTTCCATGAGACACATGCCTAAGTCCTGCTGGCCCCTGGAACCCGAGGGCTCAATCTAAGGGGAAAGGGGTCGGTATAGGTGAAGCCCTAGACCAGTCTTGTACCAGCCCAGTCCCGCCAACTGTTGGGGAGGACCTGCAGGGTCTTCCCTGTAGTGGCATCAACCTCCCCACAGCAACAAGGGTCCATAAATCTTAGTCAGCATGTTTATTAACTCTTTCAAAAAAATCTGACAACTTGTAAGGCAAAGGTTCTCTTTGCAAAATCCATGTTGATTCCATCCCATTGGTCTATGTCTGTCCAGATGGCTGGTAATTTTTTCTTCAGAACAGCTTCTACCATTTTTCTAGGCACCAACATCAGGCTTACTGGTCTGTAGTTCCCAGATCACCTCTGGAACCTCTTTTAAAAATGAGCTTTATGTACACCACCTTCCAATCCTCAGCTACCATAGCTGATTTGAATAAGAAGTTAGAAATTACTAGTAACAATTTTGTAATTTCGTTTTTGAATTCTTTCAGAATTTTGGGGTGTATATCCTCTGGTCCCAGTGATTTGTTACTTTGTCAATTTGCTCTGTTACATTCATTATCATTTGATTCAGTTCCTCTGAATCATTACACTCAAAACATTTTCTGGTGTATCTTTCCAACATCTTCCTGATCAAAGACTGAAGCAAAAAAAATTAATTTTTTTCTGCTGTGGCTTTCTCTTCCCTGCTGTGGCTTTCTCTTCCCTTTTACCCTTTGGTCATTTAGTGGTCCAACCAACTCCTTCACAGGTTTCTTGCTTCAAATATACTTGAAAAAGTTTTTATTTTGAGTTGTTGCCTGTCTAGAAAGCTTGTTTTCTAATTCTCTTTTGACCTGCTTTATTAATGGTGTACATGTGGCTTGCCAGTGCTTATGCTCTTTGTCTCTGAGCAGGTAGACATACTGGCACCAACAAGGGAGGCCTATTCAATGGGTCACAATGAAGAAACCAACGGCGGGATATGTACATCTTGCCTGTTTTCTTATTTGGATCCACCTTCCAGTTTTTGAAAGATGTCATTGGCTTTAATAGCATTTTTCACCTCATCATTTAACCATGCTGACAATTGTTTGGTCTTCTACCTTTTTTAATGCATGGAATTAATTTAGTCTGAGTTTCTAAGATGGTGTTTTTTAAAAAAGCATCCAAAATATAAGCAAACTTTTAATCTTTACATTTGCTTCTAGTTTTTCTCTAACTAAAAAGGAACACTTGGGGTCATGGGATGTGGTGGGCTTGATCAGCCATGTGTGATCGAGCTCCAGACACCTCTTCCTAATTCTGCATAAATTGTTGCACTATTCTCTTTGCAAATGGTAGGAATTGCGATCCGAAATCGGTGGGCACCCGTGTTTTCCTAATCCAGAGACAGTGGACAGTGGGATGGCTGCGAAATCACTGCAAAAAGATAAGGACAAACTGAAGGCCCCCGAACCTAAGATGGATGCCAGGAGAGCTGATGAATCTGATGTTTTACCTAATGACAAGCAGGAAGGTAAAATAACAGCAGCCATTGCTGCTCGGTGTTAGAACTGAGGCTGTCTTGCATTTCTGATCAGATTAATGAATTTCAAGAATCACTGGCGGAGCTTGGAGGGAGAATGGAGGCAATTGAAGGCCAGATCGCTGTCGCAGAAGATCACCTGCTCGCACTGGAAAGGAAAGTGGCGGTGTTAGAGAAGGAAGCTAAGAGCTGTGTCGATAAAATAGATGAAGTAGAAAATCGTTTACGCAGAAACAATTTGTGCTTTGTTGGATTCCCGGAGAGCATTCCTGAACCAGAGTTGCTGTCTACTTTGGAAACCTGGCTCTCCTTGGAGCGAGCGGGCGGTGTTACAGTTGAGTGCGCGCATCATCTAGGCTGAAAAACCTCGGAAGGCCAAAAGCCTAGAGCTGTTATTGCTAAATTGCTGAACTATGCGCAAAAATTACAAATTTTGCAGTCCTATCGAAAACAGAGAGATTTGCCCTTTGGCACTCAAAAGATCTTAATTTTTCAGGATTTTTCTCTTCCTATTTCTTTGCAGAGGAAAGAGTTCTCTCCAGTGTGTATGGAACTAGTAAAGCAAAAGATTCATTTTGCATTACAATTTCCTGCAAAGCTGCGGATCTGGCATCAAGGCTCCATTCACGTTTTGGAAGAAGCTAGTGCAGCAATTAAATTTGTACAATCACTGCCTCCGAGTGAGGATCAGTAGAACTGGACATGGGGGGTTTATAATTGCATATGTGTTCTCTGCCTCTGACAATTTCCCTTCATGAGATGAGCATGTTGCTTTAGTAGTATATTTTTCACATATTTTTTTTCTTCTTTGCAAAGGTTTCTGAGCACTTCATGGCTTGATCTCTGAGCGGAGATAGTTACCAGTTTTTAGGGTGGAGAGTTCAAGGGTTGAGAGAGAGTTTTTTTCTAGCACTCTCCATATCCATTTTTTTAATAATAATTTGGGGGGTAACCTTCACCACAGCAATTTTGGGGTTTACTTGGGCTAGGGCACAGCGAGTGAGTCCAGGTATGTTTTCTGTTTTCTTATGCTATCAACCAGTTACTTGTGCTTTTTGCAAACATTTAATTATATACCTTCAGTATATTGTTCTTGCAGAAATAGTGTCCCCTACAGTAAATAGGAGGGGTCTTGCAATTTTCTCTTTGTCATGTATTACACGATGTCAGTGAATGTGGTTACTTGGAATGTGGCTGGGCTAGAAACACTGGTCAAACAGGAGAAAGTCCTAACTTGTTTACAGAGATTGCAAGCTAAAATTAGTTTTTTACAGGAAACGCTGGGTGGCACAGGTGTTCTCGGCTGCTGGTACAATGAAGAGTTGTGAAGTGGTGACCCTTATTCACAAAACAATCTCTTTTCAAGTCTTGCAGAGTGTGGCTGAGCCACATGGCTGCTTTATTATTCTCTCTGGTGCACTCATGGGTATGCGGGTTATTCTAGCATCTGTTTATGTGCCTAACTAATATACACATACTTTCTTTACAGATCTTCTATTTCAGATATCTCAGTTGGGAGACTATCCCATTCTTCTTGGTGGGGATTTGAATTGTATAATTGACCCAGAATGGGATAGAGAGCCTGGCTTCAAGATTCAACTGCTGAGTGAGCATAAAGGCACCTGCACCTTGTCGACTTATGGAGGACGCTTTTTCTGGGTGCTAAAGAGTTCACTCATATAGCGAGTGCTCATATGTTGATGTCCTGCATTGATTATATACTAATCTCAGAATGTCTGCTATCTGGATTCTCCACAGCAAGCATAGACAATTTAGTGATTTCTGATCATTGCCCTGTGGTAGGTATTATGGAATTTCAATCCCCAACATGTTCTGGCACTTGGCGAATGTTATGACCAGGAGAGATGTGAACCCTTGGACCGACAGGGAGTTGGTATGACGTGAGGAGATGGCTCCTTGGGTTTCCCTGTCGGGTGGCGAGGCGGAACCGAAGTAGGAGCTGGAAGCCCGCGGTCCCCCCCAGGAGGAGCCCGTAGGGACCCGGGCCGCTGGGACTTAGGTGGACCTTTGAGAGGTTGAAGAGTCGAGGAGTCGGTGCAAAGGCCAGTTGGATCTTCACCGCTGGAAGCCCATGGCCCCCCCCCCCCGGAAGGAGCCCATAGGGGCCCGGGCCGCTGGGACTTAGGTGGACCTTTGAGAGGTTGAAGAGTCGAGGAGTCGGTGCAAAGGCCAGTTGGATCTTCACCGCTGGAAGCCCATGGCCCCCCCCGGGAGGAGCCCATAGGGGCCCGGGCCGCTGGGACTTAGGTGGGCCCTTGAAGATAGACAATCCATCGAAGAAGTCCGAGGTCAAGTACAAGAGAGTCAACGCTTGCCAGTCCGAGTCATACACTGAAGAATCACCGCTTGCCCGTCCGAAGTCACACGCCGAGGAATCGTTCAGATAGAAGCAGGAACTAGAAACCCAAGGCACCAGGAGGCCCACTGAAGCAAGCAGACTCGTTGTCAAGTCAAGGAGTGAATGGGAGCAGTCTCCTTAAGTAGTTTTCTGTCCCTAGCCCATTAGGAGCAGGTGATAGCAATTTAGGGGACGAGGCCCCTTTAAATCTCCCCAGGGAGGCGCGGTCTCGTGCCTCGGGGGAGAGTCTGCAGGCTGTTCCCGGAAGGGCTTTGCAGAGCGGCCTGATGTTGCAGGAGGAGGCCTGGGGAGCGTCTCTCCTGCCGGAATCCCCGCGGAGCCTTGCGCCCAGGTTTTGGGAGTAAGGAGCACACCGAGGGCTGACCCCGGTGCGTCTCCTGACCGCGCAGCGGCAGCGGCCCTGACGTCAAGAGGCAAGGTAGGGGTTCCGATCACGGCTGCCCGTGACCGGGAACCACAACAGTTCCTCCCCTTTTAGGGCATCTCTCCGGAGGTTTGGGTTTGGATGGATGGTAGGCGTGGAACTGAGCAAGAAGCTTCCGATCTAGGATGTTGGCTAGAGGTTCCCACGTATTTTCTTTGGGGCCAAAACCCTCCTAGGCTAGTAAATATTCCCATCTCTTCCTATGTTTCCGAATGTCCAGCACCTCTCGGACCTGGTAGGTGGTGTCGTCTTCAGAAACAATGGGTTGGGGTGCTGGAGGTGTGCTAGAAGGCCAGGACAGCACCAAGGGTTTCAGAAGAGAGGCGTGGAAAGTGTTATGGATTTTAAGTGACAGTGGTAGTTGAAGCTGATAGGACACCACACCAATTTGACGGAGGATGGGAAATGGCCCAATGAACCGAGGGGCTAGTCGTGCCGAAGGTAATTTTAGCCGAATGAATCGTGTGATTAACCATACCTTCTGACTGGTTCACAGAGGAGGGCAAGGTCTTCTTCGGCGATCAGCGTATTTCTTCGCCATCTGATTGGCTTTGAGCAGGGCATGCCGGGTGGAGATCCAGAGGCGATGAAGTTCATCTGCGGAGAGTTGGGCCACCAGAGACGTCACGGTAATGGGAACAGGCAGTGGCGGACGAGATTGCTTCCCCTAGACCAACTGGAATGGAGATGAACCGCTGGTAGTGGAAGGATGCGAATTGAGGGGGAACTCAGCCCACGGGAGCAGGTTTGCCCAGTCGTCTTGTTTATTATTAACATAGATGTGAAGGAACTGCTTGAGCATTTGATTTGTTCTCTCCGCTAGACCATTGGTTTGTGGGTGGTATGCAGAGGTATAATCCAAGGTGACATTAAATTTCTGGCAGAGTACCCTCCACAACCTTGCAGTAAATTGGGGTCCTCGGTCTGAGAGGATGCTTTTGGGTAAACCATGAAGTTTGAAAATATGCTGGACAAATAACTGGGCTAACTGGGGTGCGGAAGGCAACCCTGGGAGTGGTACAAAGTGTGCCATTTTGCTGAATTGGTCGATGACTACCCAGATGATGGTGTTGCCACCGAACGAGGGTAGAGCGACCACGAAATCTGTTGAGATATGAGTCCAGGGTTCCGAAGGCACTGGCAGGGGCTGGAGTAAGCCTGGAGACAATCCTGGAATTCTCTTGTGATGGGCAGACAGGTGACAGGATTCCACATAAGATTGAACGTCTCTATTGACCTTGGGCCACCAATAGTTTTGGCGAAGGGCATGCAAGGTCCGATGTCCTGGATGACCTAAACAGCGGGAGTCATGGACCCACACCAGAACCTGTTTCCGCAGGTGCGGTGGTACAAAGGTCTTTCAGGAAGAATGGTCGTGATAGCGGATAGCAAGACTTGCGATGGCTCGATGATGAATTGGGGGGAGTCTGGAGTATCCATGGTCTCGAAGACTTGAGACAGCGCCTCGGCCTTTAGATTTTTGGTGGCTGGTCGATAACGCAGGACAAAATTGAATCTAGTATCCATCGAGCCTGGCGGGGGTTGAGACATTGCGCCCGATGCAGGTATTCTAGATTTTTATGGTCTGTATAGACCGTGATCTGATGTTGGGCGCCATTCTTCAAAGGCCATTTTGATGGCCAGGAGCTCCTTATCCCCGATGGTGTAGTTTTGCTCTGCAGGGGAAAATTGGTGAGAGAGGAAGGAGCAAGGGTGTAACGTGTGGTGAGCTGAGTTTTGACTAAGGATGACTCCTACGCCTTCGGAGGATGCATCCACCTCAATAATGAATGGACGTTGTGGGTCAGGATGATGAAGACACGGCTGGTGGAGGAACGCCTCTTTAAGGTGGGTGAAGGCAGCTACAGCTCCAGGGGGCCAGTGCTTGGAGTCAGCGCCTTTCCGGGTTAAGACCGTGAGGGGTGCGACAGTAGAAGCATAATTGGTGATGAATGAACAGTAATAATTAGCAAAACCCAAAAATCACTGAAGCGGTTTCACGCCAGAGGGTTGAGGCCATTCTCGAATAGCCTTTAGTTTCTGGGGGTCCATGCGGAATCCCTCGCTGGAGACTATATATCCCAAGAATGGGAGAGCTTCCCGCTCGAAGAGGCACTTTCCGAGCTTGGCGTAGAGTTGGCTTTCTCTTAGTCATTGTAGTACTTGGGTGACGTGTTGGTGGTGAGCAGCGAGGAATTTGGAGAATATTAAGAGGTCGTCGAGGTACACGACCATACAGCGGTATAGCAAGTCTCGGAAAATTTCATTCATGGTATTTTGAAACACCACTAGGGCATTGCAGAGCCCAAATGGCATCACTATGTCCTTGTAGTGGCCGTCTGGTATTGAAGGCCGTTTCCAATTCGTCCCCCTCCTTAATACGGATCAGGTTGTAGGCTCCCCGGAAGTCCAGTTTGGTAAAGATTTTAGCACCTTGAAGGCGATCAAAAAGCTTGGAGATTAGGGGCAGTTGATACCGGTCCTTAATGGTTATGGCATTCAGGTAGTCGATGCAAGGACGGAGTGTTCCATCCTTTTTCCCTACGAAGAAGAAACCAGCCCCCGCTGGGGATGTTGATTTGCGGATGAATCCCCTATCCAGATTTTCCTTGATGTAGTGAGACATGGCTTGAGTCTCCGAGGGTGAAAGGGCATAGCTGCGTCCCCGAGGAGGTTCTGTGCCAGGAAGAAGTTTAATGGCACAGTCAAATGGTCGGTGAGGCGGGTGCGTCTCGGCCATCCGCTTGGAAAAAACATCAGTGTAAGTTGCATAGGGCGTCCCCAGGCCTTGGAGGCTCGCGAAGGCGGTTGAGCATTGCACTGGAACTACCGGTTGGAGGCAGTGGTCTTGACAATTTGTCCCCCATTGGGCTAGCTGTAAGGTTTTCCAGTCGAATTTGGGACAATGTTTTTGAAGCCAGGGGAGCCCCAGGATGTGGAATGAAATCCGCTCGACGTGAAGAAGTCCAGCACGAAGTTGGACGGCTTCCGTGAGGTGTGTCACCCGCCCCGGGAGGTGCTCACCCTGGATGGACGAAAGGACCAATGGAGTCTGGGCGCGAAGGTGTGGAATTTTTAAGTGATCCACTAAACTCCTCATGATAAAGTTGCCCCCGGCTCCCGAGTCCACCAGGGCTAAAGTATGGAATTCGCGGTCCCCAGATGTCAGTGCGACTGGTAGGGTTAGTGGAGGTGCAGGTGATGTTAGACCCAGGAAGAGTCCTCCTTCAGGTCCTAGGCCTGGGAGTTTTCCGGCCGCACCGGTTAATCGGTGACCCGCAGCGCCGCAGTAGAGACAGAGTCTGTCTCTTATTTGCCTTCGACGCTCCTGAGTGGAGAGTCTTCCTTGGCCCAGCTGAATGGGTTCTTCGGCCGGTGCTCGGGAGACTCCTGATACACCTTTGGGGGAAGTTGAGCGTCGAGGGCGTCTAGAGGAGGTTGAGGTTTTCTTGGCCATCTGGACCTCTTGGGAGCATTCTTGATGGCGTCTATCAATATGCCCCGCCAGGTCAATGAGGGAATTCAAGGACCTAGGTAGCTCCCGATCCGCGAGCTCGTCTTTGATTCTTGGACTGAGTTCCTGTAGGAAGATGGTTCGTAAGCAGTCCAGGCCCCAACCGAGCTCTGAAGATAGGGTCTGGAACTCAATGGCATACTCAGCAAGCATCCTCGAACCCTGGCGCAGTTGGAGAAGTTTGGGCCCGGTAGATACCTCCTGAGTGGGATCACCGAAACTCATTCAGAAAAGCTCCCAGAACTCTCTCAAATTACTCAGTGCGGGGTCATCCCGTTCCCACAGGGGGGAAGCCCATTCTAGGGCCTTCCCTTCGAGGAGAGAGAGAATGAAGGTTGTCTTAGTAGTGTCATCGGGAAAGAGGGTCGGCTGGAGGCAAAAGTGCATATTGCACTGGTTGATGAAACCCCTACAAGTCCGGGGTTCCCCGGAAAAGCGTGGTGGTGTAGGCAGGCGAATCACCGAGCGGGCCCTGGGAGCCATAGCCGGCGATGGCAAGGTAGGGTTCATGGGCCCTAATGCCTCGAAGTGTTGGTTCATGTTCTCCACTGCGGAGACTAGAGAATCCAGGGTTTTTTGCTGGTCCATCATACGTTGCGCCATTTCAGGGATGGCCTGGTGGGCAGACGCCTCTGCCGGGTTCATGAACTTGGCAATCTGTAATGACCAGGAGAGATGTGAACCCTTGGACTGACGGGGAGTTGGTACGACGTGAGGAGATGGCTCCTCGGGTTTCCCTGTTGGGTGGCGAGGTGGAACCGAAATAGGAGCTGGCCAGATCTTCACCACTGGAAGCCCGTGGTCCCCCCAGGAGGAGCCCGTAGGGACCTAGGCCACTGGGACTTAGGTGGACCTTTGAGAGAACGAAGAGGCGAGGAGTCGGTGCAAAGGCCAGTTGGATCTTCACCCCTGGAAGCCCGCGGCCCCCGCGGGAGGAACCCGTAGGGGCCTGGGCCGCTGGAACTTAGGTAGGCCTTTGAAGATGGACAGTCCATCGAAGAAGTCCGAGGTCGAGTACCAGAGAGTCAACGCTTCCCAGTCCGAAGTCACACACCGAAGAATCACTGCTTGCCAGTCCGAGTCATACACCGAAGAATCACCGCTTGCCCGTCCGAAGTCACATGCCGAGGAATTGTTCAGATAGAAGCAGGAACCAGGAACCCAAGGCACCAGGAGGCCCACCGAAGCGAGCAGACTCGTTGCCAAATCAAGGAGTGAATGGGAGCAGTCTCCTTAAGTAGTTTTCTGTTCCTAGCCCAATAGGAGCAGGTGATAGCAATTTAGGGGATGAGGCCCCTTGAAATCTCCCCGGGGGGCGCGGCCTCGCACCTAGGGGAGAGCCAGCAGGCTGTTCCCGGAAGGGCTTTGCAGAGCGGCTTGATGCTGCGGGAGGAGGCCCGGGGAGCGTCTCCCCCGCCGGAATCCCCGCGGAGCCTCACACCCAGGTTTTGGGAGTAATGAACACGCCGGGGGGCTGACCCCGGCACGTCTCCCGACCGCGGCTGCGGCCCTGACATCGAGAGGCAAGGTAGGGATTCCGGTCGCGGCAACCTGGATTGGCCACTGTTGGAAACAGGATGCTGGGCTTGAAGGATCCTCAGCCTCACCCAGTATAGCAACTTCTTAGGTTCTTAACTTCCCAAACCAACTCCTTAGAAATGGTGAGAAGTTGTTGTAAGCATTGTTTCAATCATATTTTTACTTGCAAAAAAGTCAGCAAATAAAGGGTGCAAAATGGATGCAGTAGACTTTGTCTCTGTAGTCATGGATACCGCTGTCAGCCCACCCTAAGATAACTGAACAATGTTAGCAATAGTAGTTCCACAAACTGTGCCGATGGCTGTCTATTTTGTTTATAACAAGATTTATTTTTGAAGGGACAGAGAACTACAGGGCATCTTTTGTAGCTGTTACTTTGGAAAAAGAACTAGAGGGCTATGGAGATGCAATAATCATTTTAGTAATTTTCTTGGGAGAAAAAGGAGGTGAATAGTTTAGTACATTATCTTGACTCAGTTTCAAAGTAGGCCATGACATTAAAGCACCGATGGCTCTAAGCAGAGTGTTGTGGTCCATTATAGCAACAGCATTTTGTGCAAATTACCAAGTCTTTTACCACCATGCGACATGTAAATGTGACAAATTTTATTTGCATATGCTTACCCACCTTTCTCTTACAATTACAAAACTGGTTACAATCCAAGATGACAAGTGAAACGTAAAAGGTAGAATGGATGGCACCAGGGGCGGTTCTATCATGAGGCAGGATGAGGCAGTGGCCTCAGGCGGCAGAATTTTGAAGCGGCAAAAAGTGCTCCTCCAAAACACCTCTACCACAGCCGCCATCTCATCCTGCCTCCAGAGTTAAACATCAGAGGCTAGATTGACCCCAGGGGAGCAGCATCCCCTCCTGCAGGGACCGGGAGAGCTCCATCGCCCAGACCTGGCTGCCCCTCTCCTCCAGCGTGCCACCCTGCTCTGAAGCTCTGACGTCTTCCAATTCAGCAAGCGCAGGCGAGCAGCACGGCAACTGAGAGCAGCAGCAGCAGCAGCAGGAGGAGGCACCCAGCTGCTGCCGCCCAGGTACCTTTGAGCGTCTTGCCTGATGCTTATGATGCAGAACGATAAATGCAACTCCTGCTGCTGGTCTCCCCACAACTGGCAATCTAAGAGAGGAGGAGGAGGACACAGTGGCTGACAGTGGGCCCCATCCTATTGGCAGATGAAAAAAAGCCTAGACCCTATGGGTGCGGGTTGGTGACTGCCTGCCTGGGTAGATGGGTGATTGCTCGTGTGTGTGTTGGAGGGGGGTGAGAGCCTGTGTATGTATATGAGAGGGTGGGTAGGTAAGGGTGTATGTGTATGTATGGGTGGGTGGTGTGTGTGTATGAGTGGGTGGTGTGTGTGTATGAGAGGATGGTGGGGTGTATGTGTGTATGAGAGGGTGGTATGTGTGTATGAGAGGGTGGTGGGGTGTATGTGTGTATGAGAGGGTGGTATGTGTGTATGAGAGGGTGGTGGGGTGTATGTGTGTATGAGAAGGTGGGGTGTGTTGCATCCGTCGGTCTCAGACGACTTTGACCTTTGTGCCTCACCTTTCTCTCTGCTCTCCCCACTAGCCTTGGGAAGATGGCTACCGCCGCGTCTGCATGCCACTCTCTCCGGCGTCCCCAGAACGGCTATGGTAAAGCCTCACACCATGTTTCTCCTAAGGGCCTCCTAGGGTGCACGTGTGCAAGCCACCCACATCTATATCCACATCATGGCAGGAACCTCGGGGGCGTCCCCCTCGAGTGACGCCACGCCATCCGGGTATTTAGCCTGCCCTTATTTCCTAGCTCATTGAGTTAGCAAGGATCGTGAATGGATGGAAAACCTCCGGTCTGAACTACTCTGTCGCTTCCTTGCTGTGCTGGAAGCTCTCTCTGCCCTTCGGTGTATTTCTCTAACCTGGGTACCCACTCCTCGGGGGCCCTTTACTTTCTTTCAGGTGCCTATCTAGGATCGGGTACTCACTCCTTTAGGGCCTGCTCTCCCGGGCTCGGTGCCTGCTTCTGCTTGCTGGGATCTCCACCTATACAGCTACCAACTTAGGGGCAGATTTTAAAACATATGCGTGGGCGTAGATTTGTTCACGCAACCCGGTGCGAACAAATTCTACGCCCGATTTTATAACATGCGCGCGCTACCGTGCGCATGTTATAAAATTCAGGCTTGGCGCGCGCAAGGGGGTGCACACATCTGCACCTTGCGCACGCCGAGCCCGAGGGGAGCCCTGATGGCTTTCCCCGTTCCCTCCAAGGCCGCTCCAAAATCAGAGTGGCGTTGGAGGCAACTTTTTTTCCGGCCCCCCCCCCACCTTCCTCTCCCTTTCCCTTTCTAACCCACCCCCCAGCCCTACCTAAATTTCCCCCCTTACCTTATTGTATGTCTTATGCCTGCCGGAGGCAGGTGTATCTTGCGCGCACCGGCTGGCTGCCGGCGTGCGAACCTCCGGCACGGCCGGAATGGAGGAGGGCTCAGGACCCACCCCCAGACCCCGGACACGTCCCCAGATCGCCATCATGCCCCGGACACGCCCCCTTCCCGCCCCTTTTTCGAAGCCCCGGGACATACGCGCGTCCCGGGGCTTGCGCGCGCCGCCGAGCCTATGCAAAATAGGTTTGGCACGCTGGGGCAGATTTTCTCGGGTTATGTGCGTGGCCTTTGAAAATCTGCCCCTTAGATAGTAATCTTTCTCAGTCTGTCTCATCCACAGCTCTGCTGCGCTGGGAACCTGCATCCGGAGTCCTGAGGCCCAGCAAAGCCCACACAGAGTGCTGAGCGGAGGGGCGTGATCATGACAATACATATTGTGATGAGTTGAGCCAGAGCGGAGTCTCTGTGCTGTGAAAGGTTTGAGGTGTTTTCCTCAATGGGACGGTTATTTTGCAGGAAGGAAACTACATTTCCCAGGTGCCCTGGTAGTCAGCCTCAGGAAAGGTTGGGGGCAGGGAAACACAGAGGCGGTGCCTTCCTAGGGAGGGGCACTCTATCTGACATAAAGAGAGTAGCCCTCCAAAGAGGAGGAGAGAGGAGAGCTGGAGGGAAGGCAAGTAAGATCCAAAGCCTGAGGCTGGGAGATGGTGCCCAGGCAGGCCTTTCCCCCTAAAAGCTAAGTCAACTCTAACAGGGTTCTTTTACTTTTAATGTCTGTGTAACAGTTGGTATGGATAAGTGTCTTCAGCAGTGCCTTAAGGGTTAATTGGAGGGATTAGCTCCTGTGGCATGGAAGAAGCTGAGGTAGGAAGGTTTATGTAAATGTGGGGAATGCTTATTGTGGGGGGTTGGAAAGAAGTACAAGTTAGAATGAAGAATATAAAATGGTTTTAAGACTGCACAGCCTGGGGAGCTTGTAGCAGGGAAAAAGAGTTGTTTTACTTAATTAAGGCAGCTGGAGGAAAAGAGGTAATTAGGACCTGGCAGCTGGCCTAAGGAGACGTTCCTGCAGTGGGGGGAGGTTTCAGTACTATGTTATACTTGGGGGAAGTAGAATGTACTGGGGGGAAATCCTATGTAGCCCACATGTTGTGCAGGGGAACGTATACTAGAAACTCAGAGTGAGAAGCTTGGTGTTCTGGGATTAATGAATCAGGCAGGTCTGGTAATACTTGTTATGTTGAGTGTTTTTCCTTTCTGTGGAGTTTGGTTTAATTAATAAACTTCAATACATAAGAAGCTTCTGCCTGAATGTAATATGTTATGTTAAAGGGCTGCCAGGGAGGTGACCCTTACTCTAGTGGAGAATGAGGGAAGTTTGGTCTCAGGGGCCTAGTTGTAAGAAGGCCTTCCCTCACAAGTGGGTCTGACCCATAGCCTCCTTGCCTTACGGTTATCCTCTACTCCTGTCTCACTGGAGAAACTTCAGGGTGGGATCTGCTATAAAGGACTTTGTGGAAGCAGTCCTTGATAATTAGCCCCAAACCCGAAGTCACCGCTGAGGACCTGCTACCAGGGGCACCATCATTGCCACAATATAAAGCAATCAAACAAATCAGGCCATATGTGTCAGTAACCAGTGCTTAATTTATACAAAGAGAAAAAAAACACTCTAAACAGAGTGGGACAAAAGCACTTTTATTACAAACCAAAAAAATAATAATAAATAGAAAAAAATAAAGCATTTAAATACATTTTATTACAAAAAGGATATCTTTAGTCATACATCTGTCAAGCAGCATGCTTCTATATCAAATAAACAAATCTGCATAACCCTAATACAATACAGTTCTAAAATACACATAATATAAATGACAATCAACAACCTGTATGTGTATCATACAATGTAACATTCATACTATATATTACGCAAATACCCATAAATGACAGCAGACACCAGATTAATATCCCACAATATACCAATCATTCAATGTGTAATCCAAACATTTACACAAAAAGGGGAATGCCTATTTATTTATTTATAGATTTTTATATACCGTGGTACGTATAGATATACATCACCTCGGTTTACAGTGAAACAATAAATCAGCAACAGGCCTAATAACAATTTGTTAGCATTCTATATAATTGCAACATATCAATACTAGTAACCTAAACCAAGGTGTTCATCTTGAATATGTAGTCACGAAATCCCATTATTATGAAGGTATTCCTCATATATGCTGGTGTGTGTGTGTGTATGTATGTGTGTGTGTGTGTGTGTATATATATATATATATATATATATATATATATGAGAGGGTGTGAGTGTGTGTATGTGTATATATGAGAGGATTTTTGTGTGTGTATATGGGTATGTGTGTATGAGAGAGTGCCTGCGCACATGTGTGTGAGAGTACCTGTATGTATGTGTGTGAGAGAGGTTAAAGTTTGTGCACCCTCCTCCAACCTATGACAATCTCAGAAGGCTGGAAATCTAAAGTTCTCAGATATGGAGAGTGGGAGATTTTTTTTTTAATCCTTGTTAGTTTTAATTATTAGATGTGATGTATCTGCTGTTTTGAAATATTTTATTAGTGTTTGGTAATATTTTAAACATTTTTATATATGTTTTTAATTGGCTGAATTTGTCAGCAGATTTCACATTCTTTTTATTGGTATGTTTAATGTTTTGTAATTCTTGATTGTATTTGCATTGGTTACAGAGTTTGGCTTCTTGTGATTTCCAGTTCAGTTTTTGTCTGCGCATTTCAATTTATATTTTATGATCTCTTTATTCTGTATTTGGTGAGAGTCTATCCGTGTTCTACATGTGTGACTGAGACTTTAGGTATTCTGCTAGCATGTAGTTTCTATTAGGGATGTGAATCATTTTTTGACTATTTAAAACATCGTCCGATATATTTTAAATCGTCAAAAATCGTTAGAGGCGATATATAATAGGAATTCCCCCGATTTATCATCAAAAATCGTAAATTGGGGGAGGGCGGGAAAACCGGCACACTAAAACAACCCTAAAACCCACCCCGACCCTTTAAAATCCCCCACCCTCCCGAACCCCCCCCCCAAATGTCTTAAATTACCTGGGGTCCAGTGGGGGGGTCCCGGTGTGATCTTCCACTCTCGGGCCATGGGTGCTTTGATAGAAATGGCGCCGGCGCTACCTTTGCCCTGTCATATGAATCGTGTTGCCGTATTGCAAAATGGCACCGGCCATACGGCGCCATTTTGCAATACGGCAACACGATTCGAGTGCAGGAGGTCATTCCCGGACCCCCGCTGGACTTTTGGCAAGCCTTGTGGGGGTCAGGAGGCCCCCCCAAGCTGGCCAAAAGTCCCTGGGAGTCCAGCGGGGGTCCGGGAGTGATCTCCTACGCTCGTGACGTCGGGGGACAGGAACCAAAATGGCGCCGGCGCTACCTTTGCCCTGTCATATGACAGGGCAAAGGTAGCGCCGGCGCCATTTCTATCAACACACCCGTGGCCCGAGAGTGGAAGATCACACCGGGACCCCCCTACTGGACCCCAGGTAATTTAAGACATTTGGGGGGGGGGTTCGGGAGGGTGGGGGATTTATTTTAAAGGGTCGGGTGGGTTTTAGGGTTGTTTTAGTGTGCCGGTTTTCCCGCCCTCCCCCGATTTACGATTTACACGATATTTAAAAAAATAAAACCGTGACGATCCGATTCCCTCCCCCCCCCCCCCCCAAGCCAAAATCGATCATTAAGACGATTGATCACACGATTCACATCTCTAGTTTCTATGCAGGATTTACAACAACCTGGCTTTAATCTGTTTTCCTAATAGGAGGTGTATTGGTGTTTAGGGCCTGATGTATTTGCAGTATGGCTTTTTCATAGGTTGAGTGCTGGCAGTTATGATATGGAAGGCTTACTATATTGAAATTGTAGTTCAGTTTCTTCCTGGCTTTCTGTGGGCCAAGTCCACACCCAGTGCAGTTTTCCATATGGGATCCAGTAAACCACCTTGATTATTATGAGAGAGGTAGTTTATTAAGGCCGGATTTTAAAAACTTACGCACGTAAAACCCGGGCCTTATGCGCGCTGGGTCAATTTTCAAAAGGCCCGGCCATGCGAGTAAATCCCCGGGACGCATGTAAGTCCTGGGGCTAGCCAAAGGGGCGATTCAGGGGGGGGTGGGGCAAGGCAGTCCAGGGACGGGGTGGGGCTAGAGGCGCCTGGCACAGTGGCCATTTGCCGCTGTGCTGGGAATCGTGCACTGGTGCATGTAACTTGCTCCTGCTTGGAAGCAGGAGCAAAAAGGTAAGACAAGAAATTTGGGGGTATTTAGGATAGGGGGAGGGCAGGATAGGGGAAGGGAAGTTAGGCTGGGTGGTTGGGAAGTTCCCTCCCAGTCTGCTCCTTAATTGGAGCGGACTGGGAGGGAACTGGGGAAGGCCTCCAGCAAGGCAGGGCGCCAGAGCATGCATGCTATAAAGTCACTGGTCCATGGTGCGTGCCGGGTAGCTTTAAAATCTACCCTAAGTCTTTTAAACTATTTATTTATGTAAGATTTTTTATATACTGACATTCGTTCGGAACATCACATCGGTTTCCCCAGAACTGGCAATGCAGCTAACATAGCTTTACAAAGAACGGTTTTAAAACAGTATTAAACAATTAAAACAAGAATAGTTAATATGGGCTAAGGGAAAACATAGCAAATACAGGGATCATTAAAAGTTGCACAAGGACAAAGAACATTATTGTTGCATAAAGGACTTACAAATTATTAATTAACTAGGGTGGAGGGAATTAAGGAGAATTGTGATGATATATCGAAGGGGCTGAGGGAAGTTAAAAGTTAAGAGAATCACTGTTTACCGGACAGGGGGGTAATTACATGATATTTACAGGAGAGTATATACAAGATATTTACAGGATAGTGAATTAAGGGAGGTTGAGGGGGGTAGGAGTGAGAGAGAAAATCATGAAAATAAGTCAAAAGTTAATAATAAGAGGGAGAAACAATTGCGCACGAGCCTGTAAGGAGCTCACAAAGGTCAGAAATTAAACTATAGCAGGGAGAGTCGACTCAAGAAGGTGCCCGGGGAAGGGAGGGTTACGTGTTGTTTCTGTAGGCTATTATTGAAAGTGTGGTTTTTTTGCAGTATATGCCTTTATAATATATATGTTGTTGTAAGAGAGATTTTTACTTCAGAAGATTGTTCTTTGACTTTGTCTAGGGCATCTAATACCCTTGTATCAGCCCTAAGAGAGAGTGTGTCACACACACAGACTCCAACCATTCACCAACCTCTTACACCTCCGCCTCATTAAACATTTCTCTGGTGCCCCCTAGTAAGGACGCCGAAGACCGAGAACAAAAAAAAGTAACAAGCCCAAAAACTGAGTGGCTAGAGCAGTGAGGCTGCAAACGAGGGAAGCCAGGGTTCAAATCCTGTTGCCATTCCTTGTGACCGTGGACAAGTCATTTCACCCTCCATTGCTTCCCCGTGCCCTGGCCCTCGGTGATTTTCCCCTGCACCGGGCCAGGGGGATGGGGGGGCATTTCACCCTTCACCTCAGGCAGCAGATTGCCTTGAGCCACCCCTGAATAGCACTAACTGAACGTATAGATATGAGGCATCTTAGAGGCCCAGTGGACAATGTGGCAACAGGGCACAAAATCTATCGAAATGACAGGGAAAATCAAACTGGTTGTGGGGTAGCACTGGCTGTTAAAGAAGGCATAAAATCGAGCAGTATGCAAATTCTCCAAACTGGAATCTCTGTGGACAGATATTCCATATATGAGAGGATAAAGTATAGCAGTGGGAACTTACTACTGTCCATCTGACCAGGGTGAGGAAACAGAGATTAGGAAGGCTAATAAAACTGGCAACACAATAATAATAATAGGAGTTTATAATTATCCCGGTGTTGATTGGGTAAATGTCTCATTGGAGCATGTTGTGGGAGGTAAAGCTTCTGGATGCCATAAATCACTGCTTCGTGGTGGGGGTTGGTCTGTTAGTCCTGGTTCTCAGTGGATCACAGGACCAGGTACAAGGGGTAACGGTGGGAGAAAGTTGTGAATAAACAACTCTCAGAATACCTAGAAGAAAATAAAATTCTAGCTCCAGCACAATTTGGTTTCCGTAAATCCCTCAATACGGAATCCCTCATCTCTCTGACAGACTTAATCTACTCAGGCCTCGAAAAAAAGACCTCATACTTGCTGGCCCTATTCGACCTATCTGCGGCCTTTGACACGGTGAAGCACTCCATACTGATCAACCGTCTAGCTGACATCGGTATAGCAGGAACAGCCCTGGACTGGTTCAAGTCATTCCTACTCTATTTAACATCTACCTTCTACCCCTTTGTCAACTCCTCACTAACCTAAAAGTCACACATTTTATCTACGCCGACGACGTCCAGATCCTGATACCAGTCTCAGAATCGATAACGAAAACACTCAATTTTTGGAATACCTGTCTACTATCCATCAACACACTCCTCTCCAGCCTCAATTTGGTGCTCAACACCTCAAAAACCGAGCTGATACTCATTACTCAGGATGAAAACGCTACACTAGTCCAAACGCCCTGGACCCCACATGTTAGAGATCTAGGAGTAACCATTGACAACAGATTGAATTTAAAACAATTTGTCAACAACACAACTAAAGAATGTTTTCACAAACTTCATGTATTAAAAAACTTGAAACCTCTCCTCCATCTACAGGACTTCCGTACGGTTCTCCAAGCTATCCTCTTCTCGAAAATTGATTACTGCAATTCCATCCTAATCGGCCTTCCTGCAGTTACTACAAAGCCACTACAAATGATACAAAACTCCGCAGCCAGGATCCTGACCAACACCAGCAGATCCGAACACATCACCCCTATACTTAAGAGCCTACACTGGCTCCCCATTAAGTTCAGGATCCTCTACAAAGTGCTTACTATTATACACAAAACCATCCACTCACAAACAGCACTCAAATTAAATCGCCCTCTACAAGTTCATACAGCCTCCAGACCCATTAGACAAATGTATCTTGGCACCCTTTATGTACCACCAGCCAAGTCTTCAATGAAGAAACGTGCCTTCTCTATAGCCGGTCCCACGCACTGGAACAATCTACCATCAGACCTCCGCCTAGAACCCTGCCTGCGGACATTCAAGAAAAAATTGAAAACATGGCTCTTTACGGAAGCCTTCACTTAAAGTATTTTGCTTTCCTGAAAGGCCCACATTGAAACTGTACTTTTCTCACCTAATACTTGTAATCACATATTACTCCTAACATCCTACATTCGAGTTTTTATCCAATTCCACCAGTTTAAATAGTTCTCTATTTCCACACAGTTACACCTACTGTTTACCTCTTATTTATTCTTTATTATTATTTATTGTTATATGCATTATGTTTACTGTTTGTTTCTATGCATCATGTTTACTGTTTATTGATTTCTGGTTATTAATCTTTGTTCTATGTACACCATATCCATGGTAATTAACAATCTGGTTATATGTAAACCGAAGCGATATGTACCAGTACATGATCTTCGGTATATAAAAGTCTTTAAATAAATAAATAAATTTGGCAGTAATGATCATAATGCAGTCAACTTTGACATATCCATTAGAGGGAAAATGTTTTAAAAAAATTTATCACAGTAGAATTTAACTTTATATTACGGTCTCCTTTTTTTTTTTTTTTTTTTTTTACAAAATCACTTACATGCATAAAACCCTGTTATGTGTGTACATTTTGAAAATCAATCAGAGCCTAGTGCATGTAAAAGTGCATACGTAACCGGTTTCACGAGCACTTTTATAAGAGGTTTTCAGAGATGGAACTGTGACTTACTTGCATACCTTTTTGATTTTAAACAGTAGGTGGGTAAGTTATCTCACACAAGTTACACCCTGCCTGGAGCAAGTGTAAACTTCTGCAAGGTAATTTGTCATGTAGAAGCACTGGACCCAGGTTGTAGTAGCAGCCAATTGTGATCCGGAATAAAGATTAATATTTTAAAGGCACAGGAAGGATGGGAGTGTCCGGATAGGGGTGGGAGGTCTGAAGGGAGGACCTGGAGGGAAGATTTTGGATTGATTTTTGTAGGAATGGAGGGCATGGGGAGAGGCAAGTCTGCTCCAGTCCTTTATGACTTTGAGGTGTTTGGGGGAGGGGCTCAGCACAGGGAGCTCTCTTTTTCTCCTTTGAGTTGGGGAGGAGGGAACAGGGCTATGGGGCTCAGGCTACTCCTTTTTTTTCTTTTCTTTATAGCTCCTTGCCACCTAACTGGAATGTAGCCGGTTAAGTCTGAAGTTATCCAGCCACATGAGTCTGGTTTACTTTTGACCTGCTTTCTGATACATCTGGAAACAGCCGAATATCTGAATCAGCTAACTCCAGATATCAGAGATAGCTAAATAACAGGCCAACACAGTACAGTGTGCTCCGGTGGAGTGCACTGTTATCCCGCTTTTGGACGTGCGTTTTCGACGCGCTAGCTTTACCCCTTATTCAGTAAGGGGTAATAGCGTGTTGAAAATGCATGTCCAACCCCCCCGAAACTAATAGCGCCCGCAACATGAAAATGCATGTTGATGGCCCTATTAGTCATTCTCGCGTGATACAGTAAGTAAAATGTACAGCCAAGCCGCACATTTTACTTTAAGAAATTAGCACCTACCCAAAGGTAGGCGTAAATTTCTGCCGGCGCCGGGGAAGTGCACAGAAAAGCAGTAAAAACTGCTTTTCTGTGCACCCTCCGACAATATTATGACGATATTAAGTCTGAGGCCCCAAAAGTTAAAAAGTTAAAAAAAAAAAATTCTAAATGGGCTCGCAGGTTGAAAACCGGACGCTCAATTTTGCCGGTGTCCGGTTTCCGAACCCGTGGCTGTCAGCGGGTTTGAGAACAGACGCCGGCAAAATTGAGCGTCGGCTGTCAAACTCGCTGACAGCCGCCGCTTCCATCAAAAAAGAGGCGCTAGGGACGCGCTAGTGTCCCTAGCGCCTCTTTTTACAGCGGGTCCTAATTTAAATAAATTAAGTTACTGAATCGCACGCACAGGAGAGTGGCCTGTGCGCATGCCGGGAGAGCAGGCACTCGCCCGCTCTCCCGCATGGTTTACTGTATTGGCCCTTGCATCATTTGGCTAACTCATCTCTGCCCTAGAATGCCTCCAGCATGCCACTTACTTATGGGCCGATACTGTACTGTATAGGCCCAGTACTGTATAGGCCTGTTATTTGGGTAAATGTAAGCCAGATAATGACTTATCCAGCTAAAAGTTAGCCAGATAAGTACAGGGGATATTCAAAACTTGCCATTCTGAGACTTCAGTTAAATGGTTTTCAACATTTGCCTCTGGCAAACAAAATGTAAAGCAATAATAAGGTAGTCAAGAAAGGAGTTTGCCAAAGATTGATTTATTTACTTATTTAAAATTACTTATATATAAAACATACTCCATTAAGTGTTTTACAGTTTAAAATGTTCACAATAGCCATTTTTTAAAAAACACAAAATAAAATGAATGGACATAAATTTAAAATCTGAAATAACGCACAGCCAACATCTGTTGCGCTCGGGGGGTGGACCCTTGTCCTGAGGCAGTGGAGAACTGTCTCCTGGTTGGGACCAGGAAGCAACTGCCCCCAGGGGGCGGAGCACTGGAGGAGACAGAGGCTAGGTAGAGCTTCACTACTGGAAGCCCGAGGTTCCCCCAGGAGGAGCCCGTAGGGACTTGGGCCGCTTGGACTTAGGTGGGCCTCGCAGGGTCTCCTGGGAAGCTGGAAGTCCGGCGTGCCCACAGGCAAAAGGGGAGCGCGGTCAGGTTCGAAGCAAGAGGTCCAATGTAACAAGGAGGACCAGAAGAGTGTGGATGATGACAATGCGAGGAACAGAGCCAGAATCTAGGAATGTGGTCAGGCAGGCAGAGGTCAAAGTCCAAGGAGTGGTCGGCGAGCAGAGGTCAGGTACCGGAAGTCAAACAAGGTCACAGGCAGGCCAAGGTCAGAAGGCAGGCAGCAGACAGGCTGGTTGATGAACAGACTGCAGTCAGAGGCAGGCAGGCGAGTCGAGGAATGGACTCAGAAGCTGGCAGCAGGCAGGCAAGTCGCGGGACAGGCTGGAGTCAGGCAGCAGACAGGCAGGCAGGTCAAGGAACAAGCCGAGGTCAGTACCAGTAAGACAGTCCGGGGTACTGCCTGGGTAGATGAACAGATGAACAGAAACAGGAGGATGCTGGAGTACTAGGAAGCAGGAACAGAACTGGAACAGAAGGATCCTGGAACGAGACTTGAAACAAGACAGGAGCAAGCAACAAACGCAGTGACAATCTAGCACAAACACCGACTGGATTGCCAAGGCAAGGAAGTTCAAGCAATGACTTCCTTATAACGGGGAATCAATCAGGGCGTGCTGCGGAGCTAGGACCCACCCTTGGCCCTACAAGAGGCCGGGTGGTCCGTGTGTGCACAAGTAGGGGCGTGGCCAACACAGCCGAGAATGCCGAGCTCTGGCGTGAGGCCTGGTGCGCAGTGGAAGGCCCGGCGACAGCTGCCGCGGGATGCCAGGGCCTGGAAGTGCTAGCAGCAGCCGCTAGGGAGGCCGACCTTAAACCTGCTGTGGAACCATGAAGGTGAGCAGGCCTGTGTGCGGGCCGAGCTCGGACGAGATGCGTAACAACATCTCCAATCCTGGTCTGTAATAATTAAGAAAATCGTTAAAAGCCTCAGTACTCTGACATAAAAATAATAAAAGATAATTAAACAGATAAGAGACAAAAACTAGTAATAAAAGCTTTTTCAAGTACATCAGAATGAAGAAGCTTGCAAAGGAATTAATTGGACCACTAGATGACAAAGGAGTGCTCTTAGAGGACAGGGAATAGTAGAAAAACTATTCTGTGCTTCGATTTTTACTGGAAGATATTAGAGAGGTACCCACAACAGAGCTGTTCTTTGAAGGTGATTCTGAGAAACTGAGGCAAATCATGGCAAAATTAGAGATTTATTAGAGCAAATTGACAAACTTAATGGCAGCAAATCACCAGGATCAGATGGTAGTCCTCTCAGAATTCTAAAAGAACTAAAATTTGAAACTGAAGACATACTACAGGTAATCTATCACTAAAATCCAGCTCCTGACTGGAGGGTATCAAATGTAAGGCCAATTTTTAAACAGGGTTCCAGGGGAAAATCCAGGAAACTACAGAATAGTGAGCCTTTTGCTTTCTGGCAAAATGATGATAAAAGATACCCACAGTACACCTTATATATTTTTTTGTTTTTGCTTGTTAACCTTTATTTTTGTGCATTGAAGTCGACTAACATGGAAACCACACTACTTTATCCAAAACTAGCGAAATGATGAAGGCTGTAGTTTAGAACAAAATTATTAAAAAATGGATATGCATGCATTAATGAGGAAGAACTAACACTGAATTAGCAAAGGGACACCATACCTTACCAATATATTAGAATTTTTGAAGGTGTATAAAAATATGTAGATGTAGGAGAGCCGGTCAATTATAATATACCTGAATTTTTAACAGACATTTGACAAAGTCCTCTTCTGAGATTCCTAAGGAAATTAAAAATCCATGATATAGGAGGCAGTGTCATACTGTGAAATGGAAACTGGTTAAAAGATAGGAAATGGAAAGTAGGATTAAATGGTCAGTTTTCCAAATGCAGAGATAGGGGCGTGCCCCAGGGATTTGTGCTGGGTCCAGTGGTGTTTAACATATTAATGACCTGGAAAAAGGAGCAAAGAGAGAGGTGGTCGTATCTGCAGATGACACAATATTATCCAAAGTTATTTAAAGCAACTGACTGTTAGAAATTATACGAGGATTTTGTGAGCCTGGAGAACTGGGCGTCTAAATGACAGATTACATTTAATGTTGAGAAATGCAAAGTGATACACATGGGGAAAATAATGTAAACTACAGGTACACAATGCTGGGCTCCGTTCTAGGAGTTGTCACTCACAAATGAATCCTGGAATCATTGTTGACAGTATGTTGAAATTCTCAGTTAAGTGTTTTTGGCAGAGACTAAAAAAGCAAATAGAATTATTCACAAAGGAATAGAACATAAAATAGGTAATATTGCACCTGGAATATTGTGTGCAGCTCTGATTGCCACATTTCAAAAAAGATATAGCAGAACTTGAAAAGGTGCACAGAAGGGTGACACAAATGATTAAGAGGATGAAATGGCTCTTTTCTGAGAGAAAAGTTTAACAGGTTAGGGTTCCTTAGCCTGGAAAAGAGATGAGTGAGAAGAAACATGACAGATTTACAAAATCATGAGTCCTGTGGAACAGTTGAAAAGGAACGATTATTTATTCTTTCCAATAGTACTAGGACTGAATTATACTCCATGGAACTAACTAGTAGCATATATATATATATATATATAAATTATTTTTTTTTTAGCAATTTCAATTAGCATTAACACAAAAGCATGTTAAGGAGGTTAAGGCTATACAACATCATATAAGTAACAAAGCAAAAAAAGAATAAAAAACCATATACCAACTAAATAATTAACATAGCTCATGTTACCAGGAAATTGGAGGGAGACCCAAGGCTCAAAGGAGCGCAGAAAACTAGTAGCATATTTAAAATGAATTCTAGAAAGTGTAACCTTCCTTTGGCCAGGGATAAGCTTCCCAGCCCCAGAGAGCCCTGGCTTCTCAGCCAGGGCAGGGGAATGCTATCACAGGGTCCTGTGCACTGGGGGCAAGTCAATCCTCAAGGCCATCTGAGCAGAGGTTACCCCTGAAAAGAAACACAGTCCACAAAGTAGCTTGTGCTCCAAACAAGAAAACAGTTTACTTAGAAAAAATAGCCAGTTCAGCAGAAAAACTAAATTCATAACAAAACAGGCAGAAACAGTAGGAAAAACAGTAGTCTAAATACAAAAAAAATTCCCGAGTCCAATTTCTTCACTCAAATTTCACACTCCCCTTAAATTCCAGTTTGCTCACACCAGTTGCAGTCATAGCCCCAATACAAAGTTTCCCTGTCCCTGCACTGAAGCTCCAAGACAAGACCCAGCCTCTTGCTGTCCTTCTGGTCCAAAGTACATCTCTTGCTCACTGACTTCCAGATCTACGCTTTCCCCAAGATTTCTCTCTCAACTTCAGTCTCTCCCAAAAACTCTGATCAATCTCTTCTTGTTTCTCATGGGAAGCACTTTTTATACCACCCAAATGATACCATTCCCTTTGGGTGAAGAACCGCTCTTTCACTCCAGTTGATGAATATAAACTCACCGAACTTCCTCTGAATCTACTTAGCTAGAAGATTTCCCATATTGCCAAATAACCCAACTTTAGAACATACCTCTTTTCTCTTTCTCTGATCCTTCCTAACTAGAAGCATCTTCATTTTGAAGGCTAGGACACCCTCCAGCAAACTTCTGCCCCTCATTGAACCCTCCAGGGCTGGAAGAATCTCTGTTTTTCAGCACAAATTACGCTCTGCTGCCATCTAGTGGCCAAACAGGGGTCACAGAAGCTTTTTTTCAGTCAACACATAATTAAATTGTGAAATTTGCTGTCAGAGAACGAATTCTTTACAATCAACAAATATATGGGATATAGCTAGTATACAATCAATAAACAAAAAATTAACTATGTAAGAAATGATAGGCTACAGATATAATGTCAAAAAAATGTGTATAATAAAATTATGAATAACAATTTATAATTTTGTGATAAGACCTCAGTATTGGCAGGAGATCTGTACCAACAGAAACTTCTAATGGCCAATTGGTCCAATCACTGGTCTTGTAATCTCTTATAATGCTTAAACTAATATATAAAATCAATTTTATGTTGAAAACTATATTTTTATTTTGTTTTATCTATATAATAAAACCTAAATACGTGTCTTAAGGCAGTCCTTGACAGCACAGCGTGTCTGAAAATTGTTATATGAAAATTCTTAAACTGACCTGTTATTAGAAACTTCCTTTTTTTTTTGATTCACTGCAACAGCCATTTGCTAGCAAAAATCTCTATTGAACTGCAATGTTGCAAGCCTCATAGGATTAACAAGATGATAGTATGTTGCATCAATTTGTTACTTGTAATTGCTTGCTACTTAATTCCAAAGAATAAAAGCAATTGCTTTTGTTGTTGAAATGGACATTATTGTCTCAAATATATATCTGTTTCCATGCTGTGCAACAATTTTATATTGTCCATCAATCATTTGAAGGAAAAGCATTAATTATTCTAATGCAAGACAATTTATATCAGTTGAAAGTGCTTGACTGACTTTTTCCAAAAGACAAGTTATCTCAATATATTGCGTTTGAATTCTGTAGCCAAGCTGATATTGTAACCGTCTCAAAAAGTCAGAAAGGAGGCCCAGACAACTGATTCGTAAAGATAGACTTTTATTGCCAGCAAGATACAGCTAAGACAAAGGCTTAGTACAACTGCATCCCACGCCTCTTCAGGAGCTGGCTCTTATACATTCTACTTTTCTTATCTTTCACACATGCGTTATACAAATTGCTGAACAAGCATTTTCTAGCGTGGTTTTCAAGTAGGTGCAGCCAGGGCCGCCATCAGGGCAGTATTCTTGGGCCTGCAGTATGGGGCCCCAGGATCTACTGCCACATATGGGGGCCCGCTGTAGCGGGCCCTCAGCAGCACATCCTGTTTTATGCGCACAGAACTCCTTGCTGTATCCGGAGCAAAGCGTGCACATGGCTGCAGGTAAAAAAAAAACAAACTGCTCTGCTGAGATCGTAAACCCTGCCATAACTCACTATACCTACAGCTCGGATGGTGCTGTCGATTGCGGGTAAGACTGAAAAGCAGCCTCGGAAAGGTGGGATTTTGCACAGCACGTGAGTAAGTCTAGGGAGGGAAGCCTATTCCAGCCTAAGGTGCAGCAAGCTCAAAGTTGGGAACTGGGTGGTGGTTGGGGTGGGGAGACCCTGGGCTGAAAATCCACCTCTTAAAACATTTTCTTTCCCTGCCCCCCCCCCCCCCCCCCCCCCATGACAGCTAGGAGAGTTACTCCGTATTCAAAAGTTATCCGGCTAGGGAAGTTAATCGGATAAATCCCCCCCCTCCCAAATAACTTTAGCCCTGCTCATGTAGCCAGGTGGACTGGACTATGGCCGCCTAGCAGGCCCTCCCTGGGCATTGGTAGCACGGCCGCTGCATGCTCACTCGCCGCTTTCACTCCTGCCCTGCTGTGGCCCACGTTGTTTCCGGGTTCAGGATTTCCTCAGGAAGGAAGTTGGGTTTTCAAAGAGAAGGGACCCAGCGATGGCCGCGCCCGTGCTCCTCCGGGTAAAGCTTTGCCCTCCTCCTCCCCTCGTGATGTCAGCGATCCGGGGCCCCGGGACAGGAAGAGGAGCTGCGGTGGGCTGGAGAGAGACACAGAAGAGGTTTTTTTTTTATTCTTTCTTTTCGCTTTGAATTTGCAGATAAAACAGCTGCAAACATTGTTGCATATACTTTATCCACTGAATGCTTGTGGCCCAGACATTTTGGCTGTATGGGGCCTCAAAATTCCTGATGGCGGCCCTGGGTGTAGCTTATAATCAAACTGTTTCGTCATTTAATTGACGTGTTAGACATTTTATAGCGATGATCTTATTAATACAATACAAATTGTTATTTCAAAATGGAAGTGCGTTCCACTGAATGTCAGTACGTAACTACGTAATGCATGCCATTGCGTTCCAAAGGTTAGTACGTTCAATATGGCTGTGCGTTTCACTGCTGGCATAGTTAATCAGAGATTTTCAGTAGTCTCAGTTGTCTCATTCATCGGTCGTCCATAAAATTGAACTCCTTCAATATTAAAACTTAGCAATTGTATTTCAGTCTCATACTTCTCATTTAGACGGATGGTAAGTATCACCCCGTCTCTCATTTGATTATGAACCCCAAAAGGAACACGACAGAACACTTATCTTAAATTTGTAGTCGCCATTTGTACTGTGCGTTTGATTGGTCTGTCGTTAGTCAGACCCGAGGGATCTAGTCACTGCCGCCAACGCGGCCGGCGTTTCGCCAAAATTGCTGCTTCAGGGCGGACTCTAAATTTGAACAACACATGAAATTTAAATCATTGCATCGTCAACAAAACCATTTTTAACAAGAAAATGTATTCAGATTACTTACAATTCATGAGGAGAAAACTCCTTCTACAAAGATAGGGTTCTGACAAACTAATTTTTTTAAAAATGGCCACGCTTGTTTTAAATCGCCAATTGGCTTAAAAAACACCAATGAATGTTGACTGATAATTCCTAACAATGTACTGACGTCATTTTTAGCGTGTGCAGCAGTAATGCGAATGGCGGTGCAATGTTTAATGTGATCCAAGGAAATTTTTATGAAAAACTGTTGTCTGTATTGTATAACATTTTTATGCCTTTAATGTCAACAGGAAATCATAATATGAATGGAGCAACCGTACCCAAATTGTAATCATAAAAAATCTTAATGAATTAGACTATTCCATTCTATTTTTGAATTTAAACCTAATGGTTCTTCAGATTTTAACTTAAAAATCCATTCTTGTTCTTTCTTATATAGATGTCTTTCCCTGTCACCTCCTCTCGGATCACGTTTTATGTGTTCCAAAACAAACCATTTCAACATCTTGACATCATGATTTTCATGCAAACAGTGTGCTACTATTGGAGCTGTCATTTTTTATTTTTCAGGCAGCTTTTATGTTCCCCTATTCTTAC
Source organism: Rhinatrema bivittatum (assembly GCF_901001135.1). Lineage (NCBI taxonomy): Eukaryota > Metazoa > Chordata > Amphibia > Gymnophiona > Rhinatrematidae > Rhinatrema > Rhinatrema bivittatum. The sequence goes on from NC_042619.1 coordinate 365,931,018, forward strand.
TTTGAAAGATCTTTTAGTTTGTCCCACGTAAATTTTATCACAAGGGCATTGTATGATGTAAATCACATGATCTGTTTGACATGTTGTGAAGCTTTGCAACTTGTATTTGTGTTGTGTTTGAATACAAATATATTCTTTGAGCTCTGTAGTTTGATCGCAAATTTTACAGTGCCCACATTTGAAATGACCCAACGGTATTGTGCCATCAGTAGATCGTGGATGTGGATTCTCTCTCAATGTAGACGGACTTAAAATTTCTTTCAAGTTTCTTGATCTTGAGTATGTTGCCCTAAATTCCATGTTTTCCATACCTGGTATCATGTTGATGAGAAACCAATGTTGACACATGGTTTGCACGATTTTTCTTGATGACGGTGAATATTGCGTTACACAAGTGATCATATTTGCATCTTGAGATTTAGATTGAGGTGTGAGTAGTGCTTCACGATCATAATACAATGTACGTTTGAATCCTGTCTTGATGCATTTACTGGGATAGCCTCTGTTTTTCAAATCACTTTTTAATTTTTCAGATTGTTGTCTATATAATGATATGTTGGAACAATTGCGTTTGTATCTAAGAAATTGTGAAAAAGGAAGGCTGTTTTTCAGTGGCATTGGATGTGCACTATTGAAATGTAGCATTGTGTTAGTCTGTTGGTTTCTTGAATTCGCTGGTGATAATTTCACCACTGTCCTTTTTCTTAAAAGAACGTCCAAAAATGAAATTTCAGTAGAGTTATAATGTAATGTGAACTGGATTTTGTCATCACAAGTATTGATCCACTTCTCAAAGGAATGCAACTCATATTCAGTTCCTCTCCACAAGATGAAAATGTCATCTATATAGCGTTTGTAAAAAATTATCTTAGAATCAAAAGGTGAATTATAAATCCAATCTTCTTCAAACACTGTCATAAAAAGATTTGCAATGGTCGGAGCCATTGTAGCTCCCATTGCAGTTCCGGAAATTTGTTTGTAATATTTCCCTTGAAACATGAAAAAATATTTCTTTAATGCAATGGAAGCCAGAAATTCACTGGGCACTCTGTGAGGTCTACATCGTTGGTCAAGATATAATTTGACCACCTTTAGAGCCTCATCTTGAGGAATTGATGTATACAGAGATTTAATGTCTAAAGTTACAAACATTAAATCTGTGACGTTGATGGTTAAATTTTCTATTAAATTGAGAAAGTGTGATGTATCTCTTATATAAGATGAACAAAGAGGAACAAAATGTTTCAAAAAACAATCAATGAACTGTGAAAGAGGCTCTAATAAAGATTGGTTAGAAGAAATTATTGGCCTTCCAGGCGGTTTATCAAGTGTCTTATGCACTTTAGGTAATACATATATTGTAGGTATTCTTGGATGTTTTACATTTAAAAAATTATATTCTTTATCTGTCAAGAAACCTGCATCTTTACCTAAATCTATCAGTTTTTTAATTTGTTTTTGTAACTGAGTAGTTGGATTCGTTAATTTAATATATGTATTCTCATCCTCAATTTGCCTTTTGATTTCATCAACATAATCTTCTCTGTTTAATATAACTACAGAACCTCCCTTATCAGCCTGTTTAATGATGTAGCCATTGTTGGCCATTGAATGAAGCAAGGTACAGGCTTTTTGATTTAAATTACTGCAAAGTTTATCATTTTCCTGTTCCAATGACTGTACATCTCGTAAAACTAGTTTGTGAAATGTAACTATCAAAGGATGTATAGGTCCCGGTGGTAACCATGATGATGGATTTTGGTTACACTAGCATCAGAACTGGTAATTTCATTATTATGAAAACAATTTTTTAATGTTAATTTTCTGATGAATCATTGTAAATCAATTCTAAACAGGAACAGATTATATTTCTCTGTTGGAACAAATGAAAGTCCCAGTCCCAGGATCTTTTCTTCTTCCTCAGTAAATGAATAGCTGGATAAATTTATCACTGCTTTTTCTTGCTCCTTGTCATTCCTCTTGACCGTGTGGTGATGGAAAGTCCTGATTGATTCCTGTTTTTCCATCCTGTTCTTCCTTTTCTTGTTGGATAATTGGTTGTCTCTAAAAAATCATTGTCTGCAGTTTGTTTTTCTTGGTCTTCCTCATCAGAGGAACTTCCTGATGAAGTGTTGAATGCAACTTTTCGTTTTCTGTCTTTAGGTTGCATCCAGTTGTAAATGCTACCTTGTTTGTAGTCTTGTTCATCTCTTACAAATTTGGAGAGTTTATATTCGCTTAGTTCTTTTTTAAAATTATCAACTGATTTTTGTAAATCAGAAAAACTACGCTCAAAAGCCTCTGTTTCTGTTTTTAAAGTGACCAATTTCTCATCCAACTCAGTTCTCAACTGATTGCATAAGATGTGTGATGATTCTATAATTAGGACCATCAGGTCCAGGGAACACTTATTGAGTATGGAGTTCCATTTTTCTAAGAAATCTTGATCTTCAACAAAAAGTTTGGGTTCTTTCTGGATCCTGAGACCTCTAGGTATCCGTTCATGTTTACAATATTCTATGAGTGATACCATGTAGTTCACTTCTTGTGATGCGTTTAGAAAGTGCCAATAAATCTGACCAAGTGCTAGAAGTAGTATTGAAAGTAGTGTTGGAAAATAATGATGTGGTATTTAATAGATTGGTTACAAGACCAGTGATTGGACCAATTGGCCATTAGAAGTTTCTGTTGGTACAGATCTCCTGCCAATACTGAGGTCTTATCTCTATACACAAGATTATAAATTGTTCATAATTTTATTATACACATTTTCTTGACATATCTGTAGCCTATCATTTCTTACATAGTTAGAGAATGAGTTCTTTAGCCAGATAGACTTGGGGGTCTCCGCCTTCTACTTTTGGGGGTGAACAACATGGGATGGGCTTCTGATAGGCAGTTCTAAGTGACTCAAACTTGCCACTGTCAGAGAAAGGATTCTAGGCTTGATAAACCATTGGTCTGACCCAGTTTGGCACTTCTTATGTTCTTAAATAGGGAAAATATGCAGAGGCATGTCTTTTGGGAATGCATTCTAAAACAGGTTTGCAGAAGGGGGCGGTGAGTTCTTGTATCACCTATTGAGTAAATGTTGTGCCTCCATATACTTATCCCACTTGTTGCAATGCATATGTGTGTGTTGGGAAGGGGGGCACATAGTCTGTAGGATGTCTGGAGGTTGGGTATGGATGTGTGTGTGTGTATGTAGTGGGAGAATGTGTATAAAGAGGAGGATGTGTGTGAGTGGGGGGGGGGTTGTGTAAAGGGTAGTGTGGGAGGGTTGATTTAGGAAGTATCAGGGAAGGTGTATGTATGTCTGTGTGTTTTATGTGAGGCCTTAAATAGGATTGTGGTATTTACGGAAATCAGTTAAAAGCAATTTAATTCTGACAAGCGCCCTATTTCAAAAGCCCTTCTTTTACCACCACTTTATGTAGCTTGGCCCAGAGCAAGGCAGGCGGAGAAAGAGAGAGAGACAGGGGAACAAAATCTGAATCAACATCCTGATATGTTCAGTTATCATAAATTATTCTGCGGTAAATTCAAACTTTCAAAAGAAAGCAAGGAAGAGTGGACTCCCTAATGCTAAACAAAATTGTTTTCTTTCTATTTGCAAGGTCAAAGCGAAAGGTGTTACATTTTATGGAGGAGAAGTAGACATAAACACACAAACACACACGGATTGTGGGAAATCTCAGATGTCTGCGTTTATGCTTGGGGCCTGGGATATGCGTGTAGGTATGTGGGTTTGTATGAGCTAAGTGTGTGGGGTGTTGGGGGAGGTGTGTATGTGGGGGTGTGGCTTGAGAAGTGTCAGAGATGATGTTTGTATGTATTTGCATATCTGTGTGTATAGATCTGTTTAGGTGGGTCTGTGGTGTTTATGGAAGGCAGTTACAGGCAGTGTAATGTTCCCCCACCCTGCCCCTTCTGTAGCTTGCCTCAGAGCAAGACAGGCAGATAGTTAGACAAGGGAAAAAAAACTGATGCAATATTCCAATATGCTCAGTTACCACAAACCATTTTGGTATAAATTAAAACTTTAGAAAGCAAGCAAAGTTACTGGATACAAATATACACATTCGGGAGAGACTGAGTGATCAGTTTAGGGGACACTGAGGGGTCAGTACTGGAATATTCAGCCGATTTTGCCATGTGTATGGACTGTGATGTATGGGGGGGGGGGGGGATGGGTGGGGAGGGGGGGAGGGGTTTCCACTACGTTTCCACTATGTTCTAATGGTTTCCATTATGTGCTAATGTTTTCCACTATGTTATCATGTTTTCTCATGTTCTGTGTTTTCTTGTAAAATTATAATAAAGAAAGAATTAAAAAAAAAAAAGAAAGCAAGCAAAGAAGAGTGGGCTGGCCCGTTCTAAATCAAATTGGTTTCTTTCTGTGTACTGGATCCTAGCCTCTGTCATTTCTTGGTTTCAGCTGGAATTGGGCTAATAAGTGACCTTTGCTCGCACAATATAGGCACAAGCCTAATTGCCTGTGGTGGAGTCTCTGCTTGGGAGCTAGATGGCTGTGGCCCAGCTGCATAGATTCTTTGAATGAACCAGCAGAGGGAGGAGCATGTACCAGTGGTGCCACGAGTGCTGGAACTGGGGTGCCAACATAATGGCTCTACAGGTTGATTGATCCTCTCTCATCTGTTGTTGGAGGCAGCGGTCAATCTTGCCATCAGTTCAGTGAGACCTTCCAAGGTCATAGAGAGGTCTTGGGCCACTAGCTCATCTTTGATCCTGGGGGACACGCCCTCCAGGAAAATGGTGCGAAGACAGTCGTCCCGCCAGTTAAGTTCCATCGCCAGGGTCTGGAACTTGATGATGAATTCTGCTAGGATCCAGGTGCCCTAGCACAGGTGGAGAAGCTCTGATCCCATAGTGGCCAAGCAGCCCAGCTCTTCAAAGACCATTTTGAAAATGGCAGTAAACTGCAGCAGGTCATGTAGCAGGGCATCTGTATGCTCCCAGAGGGGAGGTGCCCAAGCCAGAGCCTTGCCATCCAGGAGGGAGAGAATATATTTGGTCTTCACCACATCTGAAAATATGAATGCCTATAGTGTAAAGGACATATAGCACTGGTTCAGGAACCCATGGCATTGTTTAGAGTCCCCGGCGTGTGAGGTGAAGCTGGCAGCTGCTGTATGGGACGGGTAGGTGCGGCTGAAGCTGCGGTCGCATCCAGCTGGGTGGAGAAGCATTCCATTGATAAGGCCAAAACCTCCAGAAACTTCTGTTGTTCCTGTAACTTGTGAGTGAGGCCCAGAATGGCCTGCAAGGCTGTGATGTCTGCCGGGTCTATGGCTTCGGCAATCTGTTATGGGCGTGAACTCTTAGACCGAAGTGTAGTTGGCATAACCTGCAAAGTGGAGCCCTGCAGGTCCCCACCATCGGCAGGTGGAGTTGGATGAGACAGAGGCCCAATTGTATTTATTGGGCCTCTGTCTCATCCATTATTGGGTAATAAAAACATTTATTACCCACCCTTCCTACAGTAGGAGCTTTGCCTATACTTTTCCATGTTCCCCCTTAGGTTGAGCCCTCGGATGCTAGTGCCAGCAGATCTTAGGTAGGGACAGAAGATCTGTGGAAGAGGTTGAGGCGAGCAGGAGCTGTTGAAGTCAGGCTCAGATCAGGGCAGGTAGCTGTACAGGACCACTGAGTTGGATTGGGGCTTATTTTCTGCCTAGCCATCTCCCTCCCCAGCAGGTTGAGCCCTTGGATTCTAGGGGTGGATAGGGCTTAGCTTCAGTGGCTGAACAATATGATGTGATCTGGGCAGGCTGGACAAAGCTAGGCAGGTTTGATGCAACTTGGACTGGCTGGATGAGGCTGGGTAGGCAGGATAAGCTGAACCTGGTGGGCCATGCTGGATAGGCTGAACAGGGCAGGTAAAGATGGAACTGAGGTCAGGCACAGGCTGGACATTGTGGGCAGAGACAGACTGGAAATAGAGATGTGGGTACTAGAATAGGGAAGGAGCTGAGGAGTACTGGAACAGGCAAGGAGTTGTAGACTGGATACTGGAATAGGATGGTAGTGGGATACTAAACAAGGGCTGGAACTGGATACAAACATAGGCTGGGCAGGATACTGAGCATAGACTGGGACTGGATACAGACACAGACTTGGGCAAGGCAAAGCAGGGAATGGATGCTAGGGACTGGACTGGGCAGGGCACAACAAGACCAGCAAGAACAGGACTAGACAAGGCAAACAAGATCAGGACCGGACAAGTACTAGACAAGGATAACACTAAACACTGAGGCAGCAGTACAAAAGGCCCATAGGCCACTAAGCATAAGCCCGGAGGTCACAAGGCAAAGTAAATCTGAGTAGGCCACAGAGCAAGGTCTAAGGTAAGAGTAGGCCCAAATGCCACAAGGCAATGTAAGGCCTGAATAGGCCACAGAATAAGGTACAAGGTAACAGCCTAGAGGCCAGAAGGCAAGGAGAGGCCTAAATAGGCCACAAGACAAGGTGTAAGGTACAAGAAAGCCCGGAGGCCATAAGACATGGAGCAAAATAAGAGTGGCCAAGTGAGAGAACCAAGGGTGACTCCATAAAGAGGCATCAAGGTACTGGCAAGGCTGGATTAAATAGTGCAAGGATTTCTAAATCAGATGGCCAGTGAGGAGGTGGCTCAGACAGCTGGAAGCAGAGCTCGCTGGAGGCCTTTGCTGGTAGGGAGGTGTCATTGCAGGCAGAAGCAAGGCACGGTGAGGCAGGCAGGCTGTGCAGAAAGGAACTGTGCATTTATAGCTATAATTTGAGTTACTCTTCCCCAACTGCATCACTTTGCACTTGACTATGTTAAATTTAATTTCCCATTTGCATGCCTAGTCTTCCAGTTTTGCAAGGTCTTCTTTGAATTTCTCACAATCCTCATGTGATTTAACAACTTTTAATAATTTTTGTCTTCGACAAATTTGATCACCTCACTCATTGTTCCCATTTCCAGGTTGTTTATAAATAAATAAAATGCGGTGGTCCCAGACCAGATTCCTGGGACACTCCACTATTCACCTTTCTCCATTGGGAAAATTGACTTTTATCTCTACTCTCTGTTTTCTAACTTTTAACTAGTTCTCAATCCATAAGACACTGTTCCCTTCCCATAACTTTTTAATTTCCTAAGAAGTCTCTCATTAGGAACTTTGTCAAATGCTGTCTGGAAATCCAGATACACTATATCCCTGGCTCACCTTTATCCACATTTATTTATGCCATCAAAAAAATGTAGCAAAGTGATGAGGCAAGACTTCCCTTGGCTAATTCCATATTGGTTTTGTCCCATTAAACTATGCCTATCTGTATGTTCAGCAATTTTGTTATTTATATAGTTTCTACCATTTTGCCTGGGTCAGATGTCAGACTCACTAGTCTGTAAGTTTCCTGGTTCACACATAGATCCCTGTTTAAAAATTGAAATTACATTGGCAACTCTCCAGTCTTCAGGTACCATAGATGATTTTAATGATAATTTATAAATTACTAATAGCAGGTCTGCAATTTCATTTTTCAGTTTTTTTTCAGCACATTGGGATGTATAGCATCTGGTCTAGGTGATTTGCTACTCTTTAGTTCGTCAACTTGCCCTATTTCATCTTTCACATACTATTTGAAAGTGTAAATAACCATTCTATATTTACCTGTTCTGTTCTACTCATGGTTTTATAAACCCTATCATATCTTTTCTTTAAGCTGATGAGCCCTAACCTGTTTATCCATTCTTCATAAGGGAACCATTTCATTCCTTTTATCATTTTTGTTTCTGTTGTGCTTGGTGGTCCGTGGACTGCTCCCGCAGACCACCACACTCCTTGCCGGGCTGTTCCCGCTGGCTCCCAATGCAGCCTCCTGCCTCTGGACCTCCTTGCGGTGGGATGCCGTGTTCTGATGTGATGAAACACCACCAGTGCTTCTCGTGGCAGGATGTTGCCAGTGATGCCAAGTCACTCTCCTCCCTAGGCATGCGCATGCCCGACCTTTCCCCATTTAAAGGGCCCACTGCGGGAAAAGGCCAGCAGCACCTCCCAACGACATCACATGCTAAGGCCTGTAAAAAGCCCTTTCTGTCCCTCAGCAACAGGTCCAGCTACGCTTCATAGTGCGTGTTGCTTCCCAGCATCTCGTCTTCATTCCAGGCTTGTCCTGCTTGTCTTCAGTTCCAGTCCAGCCTGTCTTCAGTTCTGGCTCCGTTTGTCTTCATTCATGCTGTCCACTTATTCTTATCCTTGCCTGTCTGCCCTGCCTATCCATCCCTCTTGTCTCCCCTTGGGACAGATGCCTGGTTTGACCTCGACCTTGGATCTCTGATATGCTTGACTGCTGCCTGCCTCTGACCATTGCCCAGAAAACAATACACTTGACCACTGTCTGCCTTGAAGCATTGCCTGGATCACTGATACATCTGATTGCCGCTGGCCTATGACCCAGCTTACCATGGACCTCTCCTGCCATCAGTAGAGACCTCACCTAAGTCCTGCTGGCCCCGGCACCCAAAGGCTCAACCCTAGGGAAACGAGGGCTGGTATAGGTGAAGGTCCTGATTAGTCTCTTGTTCACCTGGGTTCGCCTACCAATGGTGGGAACCTGCAGGGCTCCTCCCTTCAGGTATAGCCAATCCTGCCTCAGCCCAAGGGTACAAAGTTACAACAGTTTCCCTTCTCTGTACCTTTCCAGTTCTACTATAACTTTGTTGAGCTAAGGCGACACTCAAGGTGCAGCTGCACCATAGAGCTATACAGAAGCATTAGGATAGCCACAGTGTTCTTCATTCCTTTCAGAATAATTCTTAACATTCTATTTCCTTTTTTCACCACCATTGAATACTGAGCTTTCAACATATTGACTACAATGACTCCAAAAACCCTTTCCTTGGTGGTGACTCCTAATACAGAATCCAGCATTATGTAACATATAATTAGAATTATTTTTCTCTCTATATGTCATTTTGCATTTGTCTTCATTAACTTTCATCAGCCATTTAAATGCCCAGTTCCCCCGTCTTGCAAGGTCTTCCTGCAGTTTCTCAAAGTCTGTTTGTTTTTTAACACTTTAAATATTTTTGTGTCCTCTACAGATTTGCCCACTTAACTCTTTCCTCCCTTTTCCGGATCATTAATGAATAACACTAGTTCTGGGACAGACCACTGGGGCACTTCACTATTTACCTTTCTCCACTGGGGAAAAAAAGCTGGCTCAGTAACTGTAGTTATCACTTCTCTGGTAGTGGTATTTACAACATAACTGGTGCCAGCCCTGATACTGAAATGCCTCTGACCAGCAGAGGTATACAGAAGCAAGCCATGCCTTTGGCTCCCTTAATTTCCAAACTGATGTTGGATGCAGGCTCCTTTGCTTCATCCTGCCCTGCCGGCTCTTTTTCCTCTGCCAGAAGACCTGGGATTTGAAATGGTGATCTTCTGCATGCCAATGCGCAGTACTTACCACCAGTTACTGAGCCAGCCCATGCAGTCTTCTGATTGCCTTGAAGATAATGTAAACAAGCTGCATCAAGCACTCCAGAACGTCATGAGTTTCCAATTCATCCTTTCAAGAAGTCAGTGAGCTTCAGCCTTCATCGTGACACAGACAACACTGAATGATACTGTGCTAGGCAGCACAGTATCATTCAGTACCTTATCCCTCTCTGCCAAATTAACTTCTTTAGATTAAAAGCGAATCTAAAAGTAAAAAAACAAAAACACAAGGAAAAAGTAGCACATCACACAATACAAATCTTGGTATATGTTACATCTGATCCTGCATCAAGATGCTGTGGCAAGAATGAAAAAATTCAGCTATTGATGAACACTCAGAATGAATAATGAGATGGAAGTACTGTTATATAATACTTCTGACAATGTCTCTACTACTTCAGATCAACTGCTTCTAGAATATCCGCTGTCTGGCAACAATGAAAATTAACCCATCCAAAATTTGCCATGTAAACACAATTTTGATTTATTTATTTAAGCATCTAGACTGACATTCCCAGTTCAAGGATCACCTATGGTGGTTTGCAACATAATTATTAAACAAAATAACACGCTTCAAACCAAATGAAACGCAGTGCAATACGACAGGCAACGCACAAAATATGAAATAGGTAAAAATAAGCTACAAAAGGTCATACGTTATATATTGATCACAGCAAAAAGCCCATAATTACAGAGCATAACACAGAAGAGAGCAAATTCAAACATTACAATAAAAAGCATTACACAATGATATAAAACAGAATTGTAATTAGAATTAAATAAGGTCCCAGGCACAGGCAAATTACAAAAGGAAGTCTACTCTAGTTAATGTCCAATTCCAAATTGAAACATGCATAAGGCAATAGAAAATAGTCAGAGTGAAAGTATTAAAACCAAAATATATCGGCTATAGATTATGCCATATTTTCCTAATCTATGGTAAAGATTTTAAGTGGCAAAAGGTGAAAGGAAGAGCCACATTTTAGTTAACTTCAGTAACTGAAAAAGGCCTGAGATTTGATGCAGATCTCAGGGCAGAAGATTGCACAGAGATGGAGCAGCTACAAAAAACACTCGTTTTTTTTGGTACTCATTAATTTAGATTCTTTTTGAGATGGAATCCTTAGAAAAGCTTCCAGTTCTGAACTTAAAGATCTTCCTGGCACTACCTAGCTAGTTCTTTTAACTAGAATGGACCTATATCACTGAGTGCCTTTATTCTCAGGAAAAATGACTTGAAGTGGATTCTGGACAGAGCAGGTAACCAGCGGAGTTTGTTCCATAGAGGAGTTATAGGATGTCAGTATTGAGGGGTTGAGAGTCAGCCGCACAGCATCAACGTGCATACCTTTATGTGCATGTAAAAGGAGCGACCCTGGGAATGTATTTTGGTCAGGAGAGTGAAAGATACAGGTAGAATGTGGTATTTTCAAATCCATAGTAAACTTTATCCTCCCAGTTCCTCCACCTGCAAAAAAAAAAAGAGCTGCATATGCGCATTATGCGTAGTTAAGTGAATCTTCAAAGATAAGCCATGCAAGTATTTTCAAAAACCTGTTTGTCAGATCTATAGGTAGATTTGTACCTGCACACTTTGCATCTAGGCAGGCTATTGAAAATTGACCCCCTCCAAGGAGAGGGAATGGCATTCAGGAACAAAGATGTCATCCGTCTACTGCATAAAGAAGCCTATATTTGCATGTTTCCCATCCACACAAAATAGGAAAAACCCTTTTAATTTAATTTGTAATCTATAGCCCACTCTTCCACGAGAAACACCATATTCCAGGTGGATTGCACACAAATTAAAAATACATCAGGCCCAAAGGTTTCATCAGGATATGTTGGTGTATGGGGTTTGCATTTGCACAAATTTGTAGGTTGTGGTATCTTTTTTTCAGACCCACATAGGACTTATCCAAAGACAATGCAGTAAATGACCTTTTTAGGCCACATGCAGTGCTTGTTCAGACATTTGGATTTGGATTATTCTAATGTCAGTTCAACAAAAGATACCATAACCTGCAAGGTATTTCTTTTTTCACATAAATTTGGCACTAGGGTATTAGTTTTGGGTGCGCATCCTGAAAGAGGATAGTGAACGTTAGAAAAGGTATCAGAAAGAGCTGCTTAACTAAAGGGGGGAATGAAGGGGCTTACATATGCTAAAATAATGTCCATGCTGGTGCTATTTATGCTAGAAAACAGTCATTTGAGGGATTGAATTTACACTCTACAAATGCATCAGAATCTCACAGGCCATCAAGAGCAATAGAAATAATCTGTAACTCCCATCTAACCTGCTAAAATTCTGTCCACTGTAACCAGTATTTGCTGTGCATTTGTTCCCAGGAGCCGGTGTCAGAGAAGATGTGTTCCTGATTTGGAAGGAGTTGGAGGAAGCCAAGAAAATCCTAAAGGAGGTGCAGGGTATTGCCAACGAGTCTCCTCTGTCTTCAGCTCTAGAAGGTAAGGCATATGCTCCTGTGTGTCGTAACTAATCATATTTTTATAATTCATTGGGTTATTTTCCCTGCGATAATGCAGAATTCAGTAGAGTTTTGGTTTTGAGGAACTAATTTACAGTACAAGTATTGCTTTTCTTTTCTTCATTGAAGGTAGTATAATGACTCTGAGAGGCTTCTACGAAAACTAAAAAGTCATGGGATAGGAGGCGATGTCCTTTCATGGAATACAAACTGGTTAAAAGACAGGAAACAGAGTATGAATAAATGGTCAATTTTCTCAGTGGAAAAGGGTAAACAGTGGAGTGCCTCAGGGATCTGTACTTGGACGAGTGCTTTTCAATATATATATAAATGATCTGGAAAGGAATACCATGAGTGAGGTTATCAAATTTGCAGATGATACAAAATTAATCAGAGTAGTTAAATCACAAGCGGACTGTGATACATTACAGGAGGACCTTGCAAATCTGGAAGATTGGGCATCCAAATGGCAGATGAAATTTAATGTGGACAAGTGCAAAGTGTTGCATATAGGGAAAAATAACCCTTACTGTAGTTAAACGATGTTCGGTTCCATATTAGGAGCTACCACCCAGGAAAAAGATCTAGGCATCATAGTGGATAATACTTTAAAATCGTCGGCTCAGTGTGCTGCAGCAGTCAAAAGGGCAAACAGAATGTTGGGAATTATTAGAAAGGGAATGGTTAATAAAATGAAAAATGTCATAATGCCTCTATATCGCTCCATGGTGAGTCTGCGCCTTGAATACTGTGTGCAGTTCTGGTCGCCGCATCTCAGAAAAGATATAGTTGCGATGGAGAAGGTACAGAGAAGGGCAACCAAAGTAAGAAAGGGGATGGAACAGCTCCCCTATGAGGAAAGGCTGAAGAGGTTAGGGCTGTTCAGCTTGGAGAAGAGACGGCTGAGCGGGGATATGATAGAGGTCTTTAAGATCATGAGAGGTCTTGAACGAGTAGATGTGACTTGGTTATTTACACTTTCAAATAATAGAAGGACTAGGGGGCATTCCATGAAGTTAGCAAGTAGCATATTTAAGACTAATCTGAGAGAATTCTTTTTCACTCAACGCACAATAAAGCTCTGGGATTTGTTGCCAGAGGATGTGGTTAGTGCAGTTAGTGTAGCTGGGTTCAAAAAAGGTTTGGATAAGTTCTTGGAGGAGAAGTCCATTAACTGCTATTAATCGTTTACTTGGGGAATAGCCACTGCTATTGATTGCATCAGTAGCATGGGATTTTTTGGTGTTTGGGTGATTGCCAGGTTCTTGTGGCCTGGTTTGGCCTCTGTTGGAAACAGGATGCTGGGCTTGATGGACCCTTGGTCTGACCCAGCATGGCAATTTCTTATGTTCTTATGTTCTAATGGACTACACTACATAGGGAAAAAAAATCATCAACACAAAAGGATAAGGTTTTGACTTGTGCTTCAGCTTTTCCCTATGGCTCGTCTTCGGAATGTTCAGGGGCAGGGCTCACGCTCTCTGAATGGGGGAGGGCAGGGTGGGTAACTAAGTGAAGCTTTTATAGTGATTCTTAGAGGGTAATTTTCAAAAAAGACATAAAGATGTGTGCCCGATCGTTTTAACGATCGGGTTCGGCTGGGGGAGGGGTCGCTCCCAGACCCCCACTGGACCCCCAGGGACTTTTGGCCAGCGTTGCCAAAAGTCCAGCAGGGGTCCGGGAGCGACCTCCTGCACTCTGGCCGTATTGCCAGTATTCAAAATGGCGATTTCCCCCCTCCCCCAGCCGAACCCAATCATTAAAACGATCGGGCACACGATTCACATCCCTAATGGACAGATGAGATATTTATAATAACTGATGTCTTAAACAGGGGTCAGAAAACAGTGTACAAGATACAAGATTATGGTGAGGAAACCATTCAAGGTTCTTTTTATCCCAAAGAATTATAGAAAGTCATCCCTCAACAGGACAGAATATACCACGTTGATAAGGTTCTAAAGGTAAAAGGGAGAAGTAAGAACAAGCAGTGCTTTGTGAAATGGCGAGGATGGCCCGAAAAATTTAGCAGCTGGTTAAAAGCATCAGAGATTCAAGACATTTGATTTGAAAAGGCCTTGTATCATAAAAAGAAAAAAATGAATGAAGGGGGATTTTACATAATGCTGCCTAGTAACGCCTCTGTGAGAATATTTCCACAAAACACCAGCTCTAATTTTACCACACAATTAGCTAGACCTTTGGACCTACAGGGGCCGTGGGAAGTGGGTCTGGTGGAAATACAGTACCCGAACACATGGGATAATATTAAAGAAGACCATAAGTATGTTATCACCACGGGTGAAGGAAGCACGGAGCATCACTTTGTTGTACAAAGAGGGTATTATGCAACCGTTCAAAACCTGACGGACCAAATGAACCACGACATGAGCAGTCTCCTCAAACCCATGGCACCACGAATCATCTATGACCCCAATATCCGAAGAATCAAATTAAAATCAGAGGACAATGCCGTAATTTCTGCAGGGGGTGACTTAGCGACCATTTTGGGGCTAAAAGCTAAAGCGAATACGAAGTGCTCGCTATTTCCAACGGATATCACAGGAGGGTTTAATACCCTATACTTGTATACGGATATCGTAGAGCACCAGCTGGTGGGATACCATTTTGTGCAGCTACTTCACTGTGTTCCCGCTAAAGCGGGTAACGACGAGTTTATCACCTTCACTTATGATAAACCGCATTATGTTCCTGTGAACAAGCAGCACATAGACACCATAACATTTGAAATAAAGACGGGCCAGAACCAACACGTCTCATTTCGCTATAGGAAAGTGATCCTTAAGCTACATCTGCGACCCCGGAAAACTATTTTTTAAAAATTGTTGTGGTTAAAGACTACAGGGACCCTGGCGCATACAGAAATTACTATGCAGCACAGGCCGGTGAAGGCCTTTCGGGGTATTACGGCGCTCCGGTCATGTACGGGGCTGGGGTAGGCGGTGTTTTTCGTAGTCTCTTTAGAAAAGCAATACCTCTTTTGAGAAGGGGTTTTGAGATTGTTAAACCTCATTTGAAAAGTGCAGCAAACAACATCGCCAAAGATGTTATGGGCCGTGTCACAACGGCCGTTCTGAATAAAATGAACAATAACACAGAGCAGGAGGGGTCAGGGTTAGTGGTTATTAGAAGAGCTGTTAAAAGAAAGAGAACCAATCAACAGGGGCCTCCTGAATCTTTCTTTTAAAACAAAGAAGACCAAACTGGTCAAGTCTCAAAAGACTAACCGCAAGGCTAAGAAGAGAAACCTCTCCGCCAAGAAGCAAGATATATTCTAAAAACTATGGCTTTTGTACATCAGGGGTCTGAAGAGTGCTTGAAATCAGAACTGGATCTGTTTCAACTGGCCCCCACACAAACCAGCATAGAAAAAAGTATTTATGTGGAGATTCCGCCATTATTTGCCTTGTCAGAAACAGCCCCTTTAGATTTTTATATAGCCGGACATGGCAAGGATTACCTGGATTTGAACAACACGTTGCTGTACCTGACCTGTAAAATCGTGAACGAAGATGGGTCCGATCTTGATGTAGGGGCCAAAGTAGCTCTCGTGAACTATCCAATAGCCTCTATTTTTAGCCAGCTGGATGTCCCTCTCGGAGATAGACTCATTAGTCAGAGCAACAACTGTTACCCTTGCAGAGCCCTCATAGAACTGCTTCTCAATTATGGTGAGGGTTCTTCTCAAAACACAGTTTACAAGCGGTCTGTTTTATAAAGACACAGCCGGAAACCATGGAGTGAGAGACGAGGGGTCCCGTAATAAAGGTTTTACCGAAAGAGCTGTTTTTACAGCCGTTAGCCATAAAGTAGAGCTTCTGGGACATTTACATAGCGATCTGTTTTTTCATGAAAAGCTGCTCATAAGTGGCGTAGATGTGAAAATTAAACTAACGCGGAACAAAGATACGTTCTACTTAATGAGCGGAGATGCCAATGAGAGGTACAAACTCCTTATTTTATCTGCAGCCCTCTTTGTAAGGAGAATGAAAGTGTCCCCGGGAGTGCACTTGGGGCATGCAGAAGCACTGCTGAGAGCTAATGTCAAGTAGTGGACCGTGTAAGTCTGAAAGTCTTTAGCATATCAGCTGGCGCCTGTGTGACTAACCAGGAAAACCTCTTTTTGGGACAATTACCCAAAATTATCATATTGGGCTTTGTGGATAATGACGCTTTCAGCTGTAATTACTCTAAAAACCCCTTCAATTTTAAACATTATGATATTATCTTTGCTGCACTGTATGTTGATGGTGAGCAAGTTCCAGGGAAACCTCTCCAACCGGATTTCGATAATGGCTGTTGTATCAGAGAATACATGTAAGCTGGTTCAAGTGACGGGTAAACATTTGAAAGACAGTGCTCTCTTGATTGATCGTCAAGAGTTTTACCAAGGTTATACCTTACTGGCCTTTGACCTATCACCCGACCAAGAGTGCATGGACCACTACTCTTTGATTAAAACCGGTAATCTGCGGGCTGAAATCCGTTTTGCCATCGCTTTGCCACACACAGTGAATATGATTGTGTATGGTGTCTTTGACAACATGATAGAAATTAACCACAGAAGGAACGTCCTTTTTGATTATCTATTTATTTATTTATAAATAACTTTTCTATACCGAAGTACAAATAACAGAGTTAATCTATGATGATGAACACTGTCCAGATCTTCCGTATTTTAAAGAAGGATCCGTATGTTACAAAATCTTTTGTAGACGTCCTGCCCAGTGACTGGCTGTCTGATGTACAAATAGAAAGGAAACCTGCAAGCTTGGTGGTAAATACCCACCCCCACGACCTTCCTGGAGAACACAGGTTAGCAATATATGTGACTGAAAACGGCACAGGAGAATTTTTTGGAATAGGAACACAGCAGCAGAAACTTTCACTACACATGGAATGTAGTTGACCCGTTGCTGAGGGGGTCTGTTTGTTGAGCGGCTGGGGTTTAAAGTCCCAACTGTGTGACATCATCTTGGCACGCCAGTGGCCGAGGTTTCCACTGTGGGGCCTTTAAGAACAGGCGCATGTCATTCACATGTGCCTAAGGGGACTGGAGGCGGCATGGCGGCAGCGTTCTCTTTGCTCTGAAGAGCAGAGTGGTGTCGGCGCGTCCCATAGTGAGTGCGCCAGCTCATGGGGCTGTCCTGCGAGCCAGCAAATGTAACACTTGGATTGTGGGGAATAGTCCTTAAGTGTTTTTTCTCTTTTCTTGTGGCTCATTTTCATAGAGTGATGGGAGGAAACCAGTTACCCAAAGAATGGGTTCTTGAATGTGGAGTCTTATCATTATCCCCTGTGTTTAATCTGTACAGACTGCCACTGTGTAGAATAAAGCAGAAACTTAAAGTGAACTATTACCTATATATGTTCAGATATAATTTCTATTGAGAAAGATCAAGGTCAGGCTGTTGAGATCCTTCATTTCTAGCTGAATGAAGTGGCTGATCAGATATCCATAAATCTGCTTAAATTAAATCCAAGTAAAACTGAGCTGCTATAGTTGAGAAACCCTGGCATGGGAAATTTAAAAATGTGTCCTGTTTTGGGGGTAGTTTTCTATTGCCTGCTGCAGAAGTGTGTAGTCTAGTGGTTGTATTAGACCCAGCATTAAATATGGAGGCACTAATTTGTTCAGCCACCAAGTCAGCTTCCTTAAGCCATATATGGTTCAGCAGCTCCATCCTTTCTTAAATGAATCCAACTTCAAACTACTGATGCATGCACTGGGGATGTCAGGTTTGGACTGTTGTAACAATTTATATGCTGGACTGCCCCTGAAGCTCATCCAAATACTTCAAATGATTCATGATGTTAAACCAGGTCACAGTCTAGAAATGAAAGAAGGGGGAAGGTTGCTCCTGTTTTTTAAGAGACTGCATTGGCTGCGGATCCAGTCTAGAGTTCCATTTAACATGTTAATGATTACTTTTAGAGCCCTTTCTGGTGCCAGCCCTGGTTATGTTAGAGACTGCTTAGAATGGTGTATGCAAGCCAGATTGTTTTGCTGCACTCAGGAACATTTGCTTAATGAACTGTCCTTAAAGAATTAAAGGCTTGATTGGGTGTGGAGATGAGCTTTTTGAAGTTGTGTGGCCTGGCCTCCACCGTTCTGGAACTCTGTGAAAGAGGATTGAGCTGAATCAGATTATATGAGATTCAGATGTATTCTTAAATCATGGTTCTTTGGATTGCGTTTTACTCTTAAGAACCTGGGTTTGGGGAGCAAATGAGGTGGCATTCTTCCATATGCTTTAATCAGTTGCCCTGGTTCTGCTAGTCAGTGCATACCTTGTTATTCTCTGTACGTTTATCCTTATTTTGTTATGATTTTATTCATATTTATTCCAGTTTTATTGTAATCAACTTGTAATTATGATTGTAGGATATGCTTTTATCTTATTTCTTGCTTTGAGTATGGATCGAGCAGCTTATAGAACCCTAATAAATTGAATTGAACCTAATATGCCTATTTTTGCCTGCCCACTGTGCTGTCATAGGTCTTACTCGATCTATGGTCTTATTCCTCCCTGTCCTCAGCTCTAAAGATCCTTTGTGTCTGTCCTATGTTTTTTGCAATATATCTCCAAGTATTGAATGATCCCGAACATAAAATGTGTATTTTTATATTGTTTTATCAATAAACTAATATTTTACATTGGTTTTTTTTTTTTTAGTAGCACTGAAGAATAGCCATCTGGTATCTCAGCCAAAGCCTGATGATTTTGTGAGCTCAAAGGAGTGGCTGCGGAAACATGGCTTAAAAGTACAGAAGCTGACGTTTTACGATGCTCTTGCCGACTGTGCCTTTCACCATAGCGAAGGTGTTGTGGATATTAAAACCAAGCCAGAGAATGAGTCTGTCCAGACTGATGCTGTAAGTACGGTCAGGCATGCCGCAGTGATCATGACCATCCTTCAGTGTTCCTGCACACGTCACATGTGGAGCCTTCAAATTCCTCTTACTTTGAACTGGAAATTTGCACTTGTAGCCAGACTCCTTTCAGTCTCCTCGCTATCTTCTTGCCTTTCTACATTTTCTTCCTTGGCACTTTGCTTCTAGAAGTCACTCCCATTCCAATCACCTTTCTTTTCATCTTTAAATCCCACCCTAAAAACCACTTTTGTTGCAAAATATTTACCATTTCCCCATGTCCTCTGCTTCTGCCTCTCTGTAGCCGTTGTGATCTACTCTCCGGTATTCCTCGCTGCTTTCCCTGCGTATCTTGTCTTTTGGCATTATATTCTTAGATTGTATTTCTTTACGAACCTTACAACCTTCTATTTCTTTGTACTTGTTTGTAATGTTGTCAATCTTGTTGTTTTTCTATAATTCTTGTGTCCATACCTGGAACCTTTTGAGTTCTGCTCACCTTGAAATGAGTGGGGGGGGGGGGGGGGTGTGTGTCAAGGTTTCACAGTAGGAAAACTCCCAGGCAACCCTGCTTTCAGGTACAATTAACCCTTTAGAGCCAGCTGCACTGAATTTAATAAAAGCTGTGAATATGCAGGCTGGCCACCAGATGGCAGTATACTAGTAAACAAGATGGGGCCGAGGAAATAAGTTGTGGTAGAGCTGCTGCGGGATTTTGCGTGTGGTATTCTGTGTTTTCCGCGCTAATCTTACGTGGGTATGTAATAATGCAGTTATTGCGCAAAAATGCACGCGTAAACTGCTCAAAAAGTCATGGCTGGTTTAGTGCTAGTCTACACTAATACCATGCAAAGGAGGTGATTACTCATGGGCAATGCAGAGAGCTGCACTGGCATTAGTGCTGGTTTTTTAAGCGGATTTTTAACGCCTGGGTCAGGGCAGGAGTTAAGTTTAAGCGTCTGAGGTTGAAACATTAAGCGGCAGAAGCCAGAAGAGAGGTTGGAGAGGGAACAGGCACATGTCAGAAATGCTGAAAGCTTTTATAGCCCCTTCCAAATCTCTGCTGCATTTCCCCCGCTCGCCAGTATCTGCCATTATAGCTCCCACGCGGTCGGTGACGGATCATGAAGGGGTTATACATTGCTCTACTCACCTTCAGTCCCACTCCTGGGCTAACTCACTATTGTCTTAAAGGCTTTCAGCCAAGAATCAATCGCAGGTCACCACATTAACGTGGATTTATGTGCAGTTTATTGCATAGGCCTTCAGCACCTATTGTACTATGCATAACTGCATGGATATTTGTTTTGCATAGATTTTCTGCATATATCTCATTTGCATGCCATCCCCTTATTACATCCTCCGGAGGCATCTGCTTGTGCCATGTGTGCTAAAAAAAAAAAAAAAAAAAGCGCTGAAAAATAGCGCCAATTTCACCGTGGGTCTTATTACATCAGGCCTAGAAACTGCAAAGTAAAGCATGCACACAGCATTAGTAACAGAAACAGACAAGCTGCTGAGAAGCAGGACACTCTGAAAGCAGAAATCAGTGAATAAACAGGAAAGCAGCAGTGGAGACAGGTCAGTAGCAGCATGGGATCTTGCCAGGTACTTGTGACCTGGATTGGCCTCTTTTGGAAACAGGATGCTGGGCTTGATGGACCCTCGGTCTGACCCAGCATGGCAAACCTTATGTTCCTTTCATGTGTGGTTTATTTCATTTCATGTAATTTATCTGAAATGAAATATGATTAAATAAACAAAACAGAAAACAAAATGGAGCCTCTGTTCCCCCCCCCCCCCCTCCCAAACTGGACAAAACCCAGCACCCCCAAAATTAAAAAGTTCAAAGCCTCCTGGGCCTGCTTCCACCTCCATTGGTCAGTATTTCAGAATGGGGCCAGCTCCCTTTTGTTGTAAATACATACAACAAGATGGCGCTCGCCTCCAGGCAAGCCAGCACCATTTTAAAATTCTGACTGGTGGCTGCTTGTGAGGAAAACAAAACAAAGTGAAAAATGAACACAATTTTATTTGTTTTTCTTTTACTTAGTTTTCCAAAACAAAATTAAATGAAACACAATTTAAGAAATACCACGCTGGGTCAGACCAAGGTCCATCAAGTCCAACATCCTGTCTCCAACAATCCAGGTCGCAAGTTCCCAGCAGATCCTCTATGTAGGATCTGCTTCCTGTAACTCACTCCCAGGGGTAGCAAAGCTTTCTTTAGTCTGTCTGTTAATAATGTTATGGACTTTTCCTCCAGGAACTTGACTCAACCTCTTTTAAACCCAGCTATGCCGGTCGCCTTGATCACATCCTCGGGCAACAGATTCCACGGCTTGATTGTGCGTTGAGTGAAAAAGCACTTTCTGTGATCTGTTTTAAACCTGCTGCTTGTTAGTTTCATGGAGCATTTCCTTATTGTAGTATTATTTGAAAAGATAAATAAGTGGCCTTTGTCCACTCCACCGCACTCTGTCATGTCCCCTCTCAGCCGTCTCTTTTCCAAGCTGAAGATTCCTAAGCTGTGTAGTCTCTCATCATGAGAGTCATTCTCTCCCCCTTATCATTCTTGTTGCCCTTTTCTACACCTTTTCTAGTTCTGCAATGCCTTTTTTGAGATGTGTGTAATGTTGGTCACTCCAAGACTCAAGGTACGTTGCACCATCGATGAGAGGCAAGTTGATAGTTTACATTTTATTCTCCATTCCCTTTTGAGTCATTCCTAACATTCTTTTTACTTTTTTGACCACCACCACCACCACACACTGAGCTGAGGATTTCAATGTAATGTCCACAAGGACTTCAGGTCCATTTTCCTGGTTGGAGACTTCCAATACAGAACCCAGCATTGTGTACCTGTAGTTGGCATTCTTCCCTATGTGCATCACACTGCACTTTTCCACAGTAAATTTCATCTGCCCTTCAGGTGCTTAAGTCTCTGCAATGCCTCACAATTCACTGCTGTATTAACAGTTATGAATCATTTTATGTCATCTGCAAATCTGATCAACTTACTCTTTGTTCCCTTTTGCATATCATTTATGAATATGTTAATCAGCACAGGTCCCAGTACTTTATCTTAGCTTTACCTTAATACCCCAATAAAGGTTACTCCAAGCAGCTGCTGGAGCAGGCTACACAGAGAGAAAATGCTCAAGGTTAAGGTCTCCAGTGCAGACGGGAGTGGGAGGAAGAAGAAAAGCAGCCAATAATATTCTGGAGAGGCAGTAACTTGTTCCTGTACTCCCCGACCTTTACCCTCTCTTTCTTAAAAAAATATTCAAGGCTTACCAGTTGGTAGGGGCGGGCAACTTGCTCAGAGTCGCTCTCCCTTATTTCCCACCCTCTTAAGAACACCCACCCAGCTTCCCATGCCCTAACGTCCTCCCGTCCCACCCCCCTGGAACCCGCACTCCTCGGTGAGAAGTGCTGATGTACGATTTGCAAAAGGCAAAGTCCTCCACTAATGACCTTTTTCAATTTGGAAAACTGATCACTTACTCCTACCCTCTGTTTCCTGTCATTTAACCAGTTACCACTCCACAGTAGGACACTGCCTCCTATCCCAGGACTTTGTAATTTCCTGAGGACTTTCTATGGGGGACTTTGTTAAATGCCTTCTGAAAATACAAATGCACTATATCAACTAGCTCTTTATCTCATCCTTAGCTAGCAGGTATTAGATAGATCCACAGGCTAGGCCAGAACAGGGGTGGCAGCCGGTCTGTGCTAGTCTGCCCAGTCCCAAACAGCAGCAGCTGCAGCCCTATTGCCCTGTACCCACTCTCTGCATGACACAACTCCATCACTCCTCCTCAGTTGTCACATGGTAGATGGCACCATGTTCCTTCAGCCTGCAAGTTGCTGACCTATTCGGTGTAGAATGAACCATAAAAAGGGTTGGGTACACATAGCGTTTTAACTGTACTGAGGACACAAGTAAGGGGGCCCATGGTAAAGTAACACCATACAAGCTTGACATATTTAGAATGTACTCTCTGGCCCTGGCCCCTGCAGCTGCACCTTTCAGCTCACTACTGATGAACCAAACCTCAGACTTTAGTAACTGTTCAAGTAGGAGGCTGAGAAAAGAGTGATGTCCTGAGAACATTCAGGCCCAAAGCCATAGAGAAGGCCCATTGTTAGGTCATAGGAGATATATCTTGACAATGGAAGAGGGCAATTATTTGTAGTAGCTGCATTATGACTAGCGCATAGCTCCACCTCCGATTGAGCCCCCGCAGAGTGAAGATATAGCAATTACACCTGTAGCTAAACATTTTGACACCAGTTGTACCCGACAGCATGTGGAGCTGAACACTAGTATTATGTTTTGTTGGGTTTGGGTGGACCCTTGGACACTGTGGCAGCTGACCACGCCCACGGGGGGGAAGTCCTGTGAGGGGCCACAGGTCAGACTCAGCTCTGGACACACAAACACAGATTATATATTTTATTAGACAGTTTATGAAGCCACCAGAGGTGGCGGTAGTGAGTAGAAGATGGAGCCCGGTTGGGCTAGTATTCCTCAGGGCGCTGGAACAGCGGCTTCTCCGGTAGCAGTGCTGTAGAAAGAAGAACTGAGAAAATGAGTACACTGAGATATTCACAGAGTCCCCAGTATGGAGAAGCCCCGAGATAGGGAGAGCTGGCCCTCAAGGAGCGAGTACCAGATCCCTGGGCACAGAGACTCGTTGGCAAGTACTCATGCAGCAGTTCCCCATGGAAGATGGCACTGGTGCTGGAACGGAGGCAGGCCCTTGAGGAGCGAGTACCTGGTTCCAGGGAAACAGCTCTGAGGATTAGATGGTGGTAGTATTCACAGATGGTGTCTGTTGCGAATTCTTCCAAGTAGAAGAGGAGATGGACACAGGTAGCGAGTCAGGGAACATGGGCCCTCGAGGAGCGAGTACCGGTTCCTGATAGTGACCTGAAAGAAGCAGAGAGGCCTCTGAGGAGTGGGTACCTTGTAAAGAGCAAAGAGTCCAAATAGAAGTTGGAGGCAGAGTAGTTGGGTACGGAGAGCGAATCCCATCCGTAGGAAATAGAAACATATAGAAACATAGAAATGATGGCAGAAGAAGACCAAATGGCCCATCCAGTCTGCCCAGCAAGCTTCACACATTTTTTTTTCTCATACTTATCTGTTTCTCTTAGCTCTTGGTTCTATTTCCCTTCCACCCCCACCATTAATGTAGAGAGCAGTGATGGAGCTGCATCCAAGTGAAATATCAAGCTTGATTAGTTAGGGGTAGTAACCGCCGCAATAAGCAAGCTACACCCATGCTTATTTGTTTTACCCAGACTGTTATTCAGCCCTTATTGGTTGTTTTTCTTCTCCCCTGCCATTGAAGCAGAGAGCTATGCTGGATATGCATTGAAAGTGAAGTATCAGGCTTATTTGGTTTGGGGTAGTAACCGCCGTAACAAGCCAGCTACTCCCCGCTTTGTGAGTGCAAATCCTTTTTTCCACATTTCCTCTTGCTGTTGAAGCTTAGAGCGATGTTGGAGTCACAGTAACCATGTGCATGTTTATTGAATAAGGGTATTATCTCCAGGCAGTAGCCGTCATTCTGGTGAGCCACCCCCTCTTCATTGACGACCTCTTGACTTTATGGATCCACGGTGTTTATCCCACGCCCCTTTGAAGTCCTTCACAGTTCTGGTCTTCACTACTTCCTCCGGAAGGGCATTCCAGGCATCCACCACCCTCTCTGTGAAGAAATACTTCCTGACATTGGTTCTGAATCTTCCTCCCTGGAGCTTCAAATCGTGACCCCTGGTTCTGCTGATTTTTTCCCTATGGAAAAGATTTGTCGTTGTCTTTGGATCATTAAAACCTTTCAAGTATCTGAAAGTCTGTATCATATCACCTCTGCTCCTCCTTTCCTCCAGGGTGTACATATTTAGATTCTTCAATCTCTCCTCATAAGTCATTTGATGAAGACCTTCCACCTTTTTGGTTGCCCTTCTCTGGACCGCCTCCATCTTGTCTTTGTCTCTTCGGAGATACGGTCTCCAGAACTGAACACAATACTCCAGGTGAGGTCTCACCAAGGACCTGTACAAGGGGATAATCACTTCCCTTTCTTACTCAATATTCCTCTCTCTATGCAGCCCAGCATTCTTCTGGCTTTAGCTATCGCCTTGTCACATTGTTTCGCCGACTTCAGATCATTAGACACCATCACCCCAAGGTCTCTCTCCTGCTCCATGCACATCAGCCTTTCTCCCCCCATCGAATACAGTTCATTCGGATTTCCACTCCCCATATGCATGACTCTGCACTTCTTGGCATTGAATCTCAGCTGCCATATCTTCGACCACTCTTCCAGCTTCCTTAAATCCCGTCTCATTCTCTCCACTCCTTCCGGCGTGTCCACTCTGTTGCAGATCTTAGTGTCATCCGCAAAAAGACATACCTTACCTTCTATCCCTTCCGCAATGTCGCTCACAAAGATATTGAAAAGGACCGGTCCCAACACCGATCCCTGCGGTACACCACTTAAATCCGCTCTCTCTTCAGAGAGAGTTCCATTTACCATCACACATTGTCTTCTGTCCGTCAACCAGTTTGCAATCCAGGCCACCACCTCGGCACTCACTCCTAAGCTTCTCATTTTATTCACCAGTCTCCTGTGCGGGACAGTGTCAAAAGCTTTGCTGAAATCCAAGTAGGTGACATCGAGCGCTCTTCCTTGATCCAATTCCTTGGTTACCCAGTCAAAAAAGTCAATCAGATTTGTCTGACAGGATCTTCCAATGGTGAATCCATGCTGCCTCTGGTCCAGCAATTCTCCCGATTGTAGATAGTTCACTATTTATTTATTTATTTATTTATTTATTTATTTATTTAGAGCTTTTTTTATACCGGCATTCATGATACAATCATATCATGCCGGTTTACAGATAACAAGGGGTGCAGTAACTTAGTACATATAACAAGTGCATAAGAAACAATAAAGTTACAATATAACCGGGTTGCTAGAACTGGGGGAGAAAGGAGATAGTAGTTAAATTATACTGAAGTAAAATATTTACAATGAGCAGTAATTACATTATGCAGCAATGGTCTGTTAATGGATGTTAGACTCGGGAAAGGCTTGTTTAAATAGCCAAGTCTTAAGCCTTTTTCTGAATGTTAATAAGCATGGCTCTAGTCTGAGGTCCGGTGGTAATGTGTTCCAGAGAGAGGGGCCCGCCGTGGAAAAGGCCCGATTTCTGAGTTGTAGATCCTCTGTAGGCTTCTCTGATGGGTCTGGATGATGTGTGTCGTCTGAGGGGGATTTGGAGGTTGAGAGGGGCTTGGGAATGGATGGTTTTATGGATAATGGTCATGGACTTGTGTAGAATTCTGAAGTGTATTGGTAGCCAGTGTAGATTTTTTAAAATAGGAGTGATGTGGTCTCTTCTTCTGGAGTTTGTCAGGATTCTAGCTGCCGCATTCTGGAGCATCTGAAGTGGTTTTATGGATGAGGCCGGGAGACCTAGCAAGATAGAGTTGCAATAATCTATCTTGGAGAATATTACGGCTTGTAGGACTGTTCTGAAGTCATGAAAGTGTAGGAGAGGTTTCATTCTTTTTATTACCTGTAGCTTGTAGAAGCAATTCTTGGTAGTATTGTTGATAAATGTTTTTAGATTCAGGTGGTTGTCTATTATTACTCCTAGGTCTCTTGCTTGTGTGACAGTGGTATTAGATGGGGCAATTTGCAGGGAGTTGCTGTATTCGGGAGTGATGAGGAGGAGTTCTGTTTTGGCTGAGTTTAGTATTAGGTTTAGGTTGGCGAGGAGACTGTTTAATCTCTCGGAGGCAGTTATCCCAGTGTTTCAGTGTTTTGGTGATAGATTCTTTGATAGGTATCAGAATTTGCACGTCGTCGGCGTATAGGAAATGTTTTAGTTGTAGTTTGGTTAGCAATTGGCATAGGGGAAGAAGGTAAATGTTGAATAAAGTAGGGGATAGTGAGGAACCTTGAGGAACTCCTAGCGAGGAATTGTAGCGGGGGGGATTCTTTGTTATTGATTCTCACTTTGTAACCTCTGTTACAAAGGAATGTTTTGAACCAAGTGTGTGTCGAGCCTGTTATTCCAATGTCTGATAGGCGATTGAGGAGGATGGTATGGTTTACAGTGTCGAATGCCGCCGACAGGTCTAAGAGAATTAATAAAAAAGATTGTCCTTTGTCCAAACCCATGGTGAGGTGGTCTGTTAGCGATAAGAGTAGGGTTTCAGTGCTTAAAGCCTTGCGAAACCCATATTGTGAGGGGTATAGTATTTCATGATCTTCAAGGTAGTCTGAGAGTTGTGAATTGACCAGTTTTTCCAAAATCTTTGCTACGAAAGGCAGGTTGGAAATTGGGCGGAAGTTGTTGGGATTTTTGGGATCCAAGTCTGATTTCTTCAGTAGTGGTTTAAGAGAGGCAATTTTTAGGGCGTCAGGGAAGATTCCCTGTGTTAAGAAACAGTTTATGATGTCTGCTAGTGGTTTGGAGATGGTTTCAGGTATTAGCAGAAGGAGTTTTGATGGTATAAGGTCGAGGGGATGGGAGGAAGGCTTCATTTTCTTTAATAGAGACTGGATCTCTGAAGCGGTGGTAGGTTCGAATGCATCCAGCGAGGTTCTTTTGCTGAGGAGGTGGTAGGAGGTAGTAGGCGATGTAGGGCTAGGAGGTAGGAGGGTTAGGAGATTGGAGATTTTGCTTTGGAAGAATAGGGCTAGTTCATCGGCTTTGGCTTGTGCTTGTTCATTGGGGATAGGTGGTGTGTTATGTTGAGTTAACTCGGCCACGAAAGAGAAGAGTGCTTTTGCGTCAAAGGTAAGGTCGTGAATCTTGTGAGCGTAGAAATCCCTTTTTGCCTTTGTGGTTGAGTTCCTGTAAAGATGGAGGGCAGATTTGTAGGCAGAAAGTGTGTTAGGACAAGGAGTTTTGCGCCATTTGTTTTCCTTTTTTCTGAGGAGTTGTTTGAGTTTCCGTAGGTCATTAGTGAACCATGGTTGTCTCTTTGGGGAATTTGGTTTGAGCTTTTTTGTTGATAGTGGACATAATTTATTTGCTATTTCCTCTGTGATATTGTTCCAGGATGATAAGGCTGAATTGGGATCTGAGAGGTTTAAGTGTGGAAGTTCTTTAGCCAGGTGGATGCTGAGGTCAGCGGAAGAACAGGATCTTCTGAAGGTAAATGAAGATTGAGGGGGGTGAGGGTTACCGGATTCAGATATTGAGAAAGTACCAGATATTAGTGAGTGATCCGACCAGGGGACCGGTGTGCATTCAGGAGGGGACGAGTGCTTGATGCCAGCGTTTTATGAAGATGAGGTCTAGGGTGTGGCCTGCTTTGTGGGTAGGCTCCTTGATAATCTGTTGGAAGCCCATGGCTGTAAGTGTGGAGAGTAGAGATTCACAGTTGGTAGTGAGTGTAGTGTTGTAAACATGTAGGTTGAAATCTCCTAGTATCAAGGCGGGGGAGTCGAGGTTTATGTATTTTGCAATTAATTTTACTATGGGGGAGGCATCTGAGTCAAGGTGTCCTGGTGGGGCGTAGACTAAGAGGATTTGGAGTTGGTCTGTTTGAAGAGGCCCGTTTCTAATTTCGAATCTGATCTTACTGGAAGTTGGGAGACTCTCAATTCTTTTTTGGTTGCTAGAAGGAGGCCCCCGCCCCTTTTCTTTGGTCGTGGGAGGGGAAAAAAAGTCATACATCTGTGTGAGGAGTTGATTTATTAGGGCTATGTCTGTTGGTTTTAGCCAAGTTTCTGTTATGGCGCAGATGTCCGGTTTGGCATCTAGGAGATAGTCATTGAGGATCAGAGTTTTTTTTATGATGGATTGTGCGTTGAATAGTGTCAGGGAGAATAGAGTGAGACCTAGGAGTTGGGTAAGAGGTGAAATCAAGATTGGAATGAGAGATTTAGAAGAGCGTGGATGGTATTGCATTGTTGCTCTTCCTGTGTTGTAGAAGTTGTGGTGAAGAATAGGGATTGGGAGTCCTGGAAGCATTATGATCTAGTTGTGCGATAAAGGATGAGTTGCGTGCTAGATGGTTGCTGTAAGAGTCTGGAAGAATGCTGGAAGAGGTTGGAAGAATGCTGGATGAATGCTAGGAGGCAGGTGAACTGTGTTGGCTGCGAGTTGCTTGTAGCAATGTTGAGGCGAGGGTGTCTATCAAAGGGTGGCTTTTGTCGTGATTCCTTCCTTAGGCTCACAAAGGGGCGCACTAAGGGGCAGGCCCCTTAGGTCATGCTCCTTTGGGCACGCGACGCCCTGCGCGTGACGCCGCCGGGATTGAGCCTGCGTTTAAAGGGGCAGTAGGCGCCCTTCGATTGGCCTGGTGGCTGCTTTGGGGGCGCGGCTCCTCCCCGTGAGGCTTTCTGGCCTTGGAGCGGGTTTCTCTTTTTTTTTTTTTTTGGTTTTTTTTTCAAATTTCTTTCCTGTTTGCTTCAGTCTCCCCCTGCACGGCTCACCTGATTTAAATGAAGATCGGACAGAAGGTGAGGTGAGCAGGCTCTCGCCCCGAGTGGGCTGCGCCGACCGCGCGAGCCTTGGCAGGGGAGTGGAGAGAGCTGGACGTCTGGAGCGGGTGGGCGCCGAAAAGAACGCCGCCGGGATTGAGCCTGCGTTTAAAGGGGCAGTAGGCGCCCTTCGATTGGCCTGGTGGCTGCTTTGGGGGCGTGGCTCCTCCCCGCGAGGCTTTCTCTCTTTCAACAGTGACTATTCTCTCTTTCAACAGTGACTCCATTACTTTTCCCACCACCGAAGTGAGGCTAACCGGTCTGTAGTTACCAGCCTCTTCTCTGAAACGGAGCAGGTTCTGGCAGACTCTTGGGCATGGACGGAAGCAGGCAAGGAACTCTGAAGACCGGGACAGGATTCAAGACTCAGGATTCAAGACTCGGAACTTGGAACTCAGAACATTAAAAACAAGGGTCTTCCGGAGGCTTGCGCTGCAGATGAGAAGAAGGCCTTGTACCTCGAAGCGCCCTACACAGCCCCCCATGGGCTGGTCACGGACCACGACGGTGGCACGCCAGGAAAGGTGGACGCAGGAAACTGGGAACTGGTTGCAGAGGAGAAGACTAAGGCATCAGGAACACGGAACATCTGGAACATCAGGACTCAGGAACGGAACCATGAAACATCAGGACATGGAACAAACGACGAAGGAGCTCCGATGAAGGAGGAGGCCAGGAACACAGAACGAAGAGCCATCTAGACAAGTGAAGACCACGGAGGACCTTGACCCCAAGAAGAACACAGACAACTGTGGAGTCTGGGAACAAAGGCCTTGAGGAACTGGAAGTGAGCCCTTTTATAGGGCTAAGGCAGGAAGTGAAAAGAGGACTTCCGGTGGGGCCGCGGGCTTTTCCCGCCGCTGGCCCTTTAAATAGTGTGAAAAGGCATGCGCCAGCGTCTAGAGGAGGGCTCAGGGAAGAGCAGGACCACGGACGGCGGCGCCCCCACTGCACAGATGGAGGAGCAGGCCCCGATGGCTGCACTAGGCCATGAAGAGAGGCGGATCCGGAGGTGGCTTCCTGACGCATGATGAAGAGGTACCGGCGGCAGCTCCGGGCCGCAATGAAGGCGGCAGCACCAGTGGCGGTCTCCGGCCACCCAGGGAATCCCAGTGGGGAACTCCCCACTGTGGAGGCGGAGCTTCAGCAGCAGCACAGGGCTTGCGAAGACAAACAGCAGTGGCTTCTCCTGCCGCACAGGGCGGCGTTGGACCACACGGAAGCGGCTAGCCAGGACGGCAATGGTGGTATCAGAGGCCTGGATGGTAGTGGTTCGCAGGTGAGTGGAGAAGCCTGCTCGTGGGATGGGCTCCGCGAGCAAGATTGTAGCAAGGTTGTTGGCTTCACATCCGGCTGTTGTGAGGTTTTTGAAGGGATCGAGCATCTGCGGCCACTGGTGCATAGATTGGGTCCGGCATGGAGTTTAAACTTGATCTTGCAGGTGCTTTGTGGGCCTTCATTTTGAACCATTGAGGAAGGCATCGTTAAAGGACCTCACAGTTTGAAAATATGTAATAGCCAGACTGCACAGAATACATACTATAGCCCCTATTGCACTTGCATAAAATCCAACTAAGCCTTTGAAATTGCTTAGTTGAATTGTACGTGTATTTCCTGTCTGTAGATAATTCAGACCTTGAGAAGGCTGGATATTGGCTACATGTGAGGATATAGGGAAATACCTACAGTGCCTGAATAGTATGCATTTTGAAGTGCCTTAAGCGGAATGTAAATCAATTAAAGAAAAAATAAATGAATGTTATTTGTTAGAGTAGCCAGTTTTCACCAATTTCATTTTTTTATTATAAAACAAGGTGAATGCTAACATTCCTTCTCTGGAAGATAATTTGCTGACTGCAGCTTATAAATATTTGAAGGCCTAGTGATGTACCACAACAAATGGTCTGGTTTTCTCAAAGTTCTAGGCCTCTTAGGTTGCCATGCAAAACATTGCTTCAGAAGTGGCAATGAAAATAGTTTAGATTTCCCAATGGGAAGAATGCTGTGAGCAGGCACTGCTGCAGAACTGTAACAAAATGCTGGTTGTTTCTGCGCCATAACTGTGGGGACATTTCTCATTGCAGGAGATAAAGAAGAAATTAGTCAATGCTAAGTACTGTGATAAATTTGTACACGCTCACTGGAAAGATGGATCTGTGGTGCATGTCTGCATCAGTAATGAGAAGTACAGGCGGTATGAAGAGAGAATGACGGCAGCTATCGAGGAAATGGAGAGAAGGTTTGTTTCTTTCTATTCTCTTTTTCAGTCTGTTCAGATCCCCATTGTAAAGTGAATGGTTCCAAGGGTCCCTCAGCTGATTCACTGCTGAAAATCCTGAAAACATGCAACCCACTTTTCAGTCAAGGCTGGGCCACATTTTGACCTCCTAGATTCAGGCAAATTTTCAGCTGAACCAAAGTGCTTGGATTATTGGCTGAACATTTTGTTACATTAAGGTGGCCAGAATTTGGCTGCCTATATTTAGGCCACTCAGTCTTGGCTGAAAAAGGGCATCTAATTCAGCTTTTCTGCTCACCTCAGCCATGATGCCCTCTTTCCTCCAATAGCATTTTGAAAGTAAAGCTGGGCACTCAACTGCTGCCCAACATCCCCCCCCCTTCTTACAGCCCACTTTGAAAAGTGAAATTGAGGGGCCCCAGCATTTCCCCTCCCAGTCACTTTTGAAATCTGAGCTGGGGGGGTCCAATAATCCCTTCCCACACCCCTGGCAACCCGGAGAAGGGGAGTGCAACAAAGATCAATATTGGAACTAAAGGCAGAATCGGTCCCAGCAAGAGCGAACCCACAACTAGTCCAAAGGGAACATAGTTTGGGAGCCCAGAAGGGTAGCAGATAATGGTCAGCAACCTCACTGGTGAAATTATCAATGTTTGTTGGATGCAACAAGAAGGAAATGCACCATGTGCCAGATTATTTGTACTGAAGAAGGCTTGCACTAAAATGTTTTGTTTTGGGACACCATAAACTGCATGGGGACTCTTCAATGCAGTTTAAAGACTAAATTCAGTGCCTTGGGCTCCTGAAGATAATCCTTCCTGCCATTGGAGAACCTTCCAGAGATGAGGGACCGAGTCAGGGCTGAGTCTGACTCTGAGTTTGACCCCTGCTCTATAAGGACACTTTGGATAGAATAACATTTCCTTAAGAATTTGCAGCTTAACTCCTATGCATTTTCCTTTTTTGAACTCCCAGCATTTACCCTATAAGTTATCCCCTGGCGGGCCCGGATGGATGGGAATTCTGTGTCTTTCCAGAAAAAGCCATCTCACATGGGTTACAACAGAATGGCTTTTCATGAAACTATTTCTAAGGCTCTCAGAACCGTATTCTACAGCTTAAGTCAGGACAATGAAGATCCTATTCACTCTCTGCTGTATAATTTTATTTTTCATCTCAGCTGAAGAGTGAGGCCAGATGTCTTATCCTTTATCTTTCTTAAAATTAGGCCTGTGGCACCCATAAAGTAAAAAAAACAAACAGGAGCCTCATAGACAGAGAATGTAATAAAAACCTTACAGGCTAATTTTAAAACGGGTGCCCATGCATGCACATATAGGTGCGTGAGTAAACATATGCTGGAATTTTAATTGTGCGTGCATTTACACACAAAGGTGAATTTTAAAAGCCTGACACATGCCAAAACCTGGAGATATGTGAACATGTGGGGCCCGGCATGCACCGAGCAGAATTTAAAAGCTGCTCAATTACGTGCGTATCTTCCATTGTCCGCACAAATAAAAAGTTCCAAAAAAGGGGCAGGGCATGGCATGGGCATTCCTGGATTTCTCAGTGAATCCAGTGTGTAAATACGAGCATAAGTGCACGCCAATGTCCCCTACCACGTAACTTTACTTCTGCTATGGATGGCTATAAGTCATAAAACAAGAAATATAGGCACGTCAGCATGGTTTTAAGGGTTGCGGTTAACAGGGCAAAAGGGAGGGTATTAAATTAGGGGGGTATGGAAGTCCTATCCCTTGCCTGGGAGAACTGGGAATGAACTGGTGAAATTGGCAATGGCATGGACGTGTGGCCCTGTTAAAATCCCCCCCCCCACTCACTCGGTGGAAGCGGGATGTGCGTGCGCCCATGTAAAGTTGCACATACATGTGTGCGTTCTCAGCCTGTTTTATAACATGCGCGCATATACGCATGTATGTTATAAAATAGCTACGTCCATGGGCGCAAGCTGGCAAACACGCCCACACGTGCGCTCATGCGCTTGTTTAAAAGTTACTTTCATAATATTTAAAATATGCCTGGCGTGCATTTGTGTGCTCCTAATTTTAAGCCATTACTTCAGCAAATGCTTCCCCCAGATCTTAGACTAGAACCCAGCCATCAAGAATTCAAAAAAAGACTGAAGACTTTTCTCTTCCAGCAAGCTTTCCCAGTCGCTTAATCTTACTGTGACTGACAGACTTCCTAATTACTAGGTATCCCTTATTATGGACACTGTATCAAATACTACTATTAAGAATCTGCAACTGGATAATTATCTTGGAGCTCAAAAATTCACTTTATTTCATATATTTATTTGGCATTGCTTATTTTTTTTTATATTTATTGCTACGTTAAATAGTTATACTTCTTATATATAAAATATTATATTTCTTTATTTCCAGTTAAACTATTATCACTTTATTTAGTATTATGTTAAATTGTCAACCAGTTATACTGTTCCATATGTTCTACGGTTCCATGTAAAGCTCCGCTCTCTGTTGAGCAGTTCTTCGTTTTATGTAAACCGGAGTGATTTGTAGTCCCTACAAGAACTTCGGTATATAAAAATTAAAAATAAATAAAATAAATAAAATAAATAAATAAATGCACTTCACTAATCTTCCTTAGGACTTTGTTGGCTTTATTTATTTTATTTTATTTATTTGATAGTTTTTATATACCGTTTTACCAACAATAAATGCCGACCAAAGCGGTTTACAATATTTCAAAGCAAAATTAAAAAACTAGAGAAATAAAACTTCAGTGAAAAACACATAGAAATAAAATAAAGCGGGAATAAAAATACAATAATAGTATTATCAATAACATAAAATAGGGTGACATAGGATAAGGAGATTGGCTATTAATACTTTTAAAAAAGCTTAAAGAGTAGAAGAAAAAACACTGGGCTACAATTATAAGCTAGTCTGTTACAACATAAATTCAAATACTGGGTATGGATCAAGGTCTAGAAAGAATTCTAAGATTTCTAAAAGGGGAATACAACTAAAAGCCTACATGCTATGAGATATCCTCAATGTCCTTAAATGCTATTTGGAACAAGTGAGTTTTTAATGCTTTCTTAAACTCCTTCCAATTGAATATATGCCTTAAAAAGTCAGGCAAAACGTTCCACAATATGGGACCTACGACTGAAAAAGCTCTATTTCTGGTCACATTTAGTGCCGCATTTTTTATAGAAGGGACCTCGAATAGGTTTTTGCCCGCTGATCTTAGTTCTCTGTGAGGTTTGTAGATACGTAGCGTAGTGCATAACCAAGTGGAGTCAACGTTATTTAATGAAGAGTGAGTTAACATGATGATTTTATATTGAATACGGTATTTAACAGGTAACCAGTACAGCTTATATAGAATTGGTGTAATATGCTGCTTAATAGGTGTACCTGTAAGGAGTCTTGCAGCAGAATTCAAAACCAGTTGCAGAGGTTTAATAGTAGATTCAGGAAGCCCTATATATAAACCATTGCAGTAATCTAAGCCTGACAGAATCAGTGCTTGTAAGACTGATCGATAGTCTTGATAAAATAGTAAAGGCCGTAAACGTTTTAAGACATGCAGTTTGAAAAAAGAGTTCTTGACAATTTTAGAGATATGTTGGGTTAAGGATAGATTGGTGTCTATCCAAACTCTAAATTCCGCGCTAATTTAGTAATCTGGATAACATCATTACCAAGATGTATGCTAGATGGAGGAGCATTGGACGAGTTGGATATAAAGCTGAGATACAGTACTTCAGTTTTCTTTTTGTTCAATTTCAAGCGATTGTGAGACATCCATTTTTCTATGGTACTAATGTATAGTTGAATCAAGGAAAATGTCAGACCAAGAGGATTTAAAAGGAATAAAGAGTTGGATATCATCCGCATAAAGTTTAAATTGAACATTCAATGATGCCAAAATTCGGCACAATGGTAACAGATAAATATTAAACAAAATTGGTGACAATGAGGACCCTTGGGGGACACCTGTACTTTGAATGTATTTTTGAGAGGAACAAGAACCCACATTAACCTGACAAACACGACTGGACAGGAAACTTTCGAACCATTCTAACACCGTAGATTTTATGCCAATAAGTTGAAGATCGGTGAGCAATATTTTATGGTCCAGCGTATCAAACGCCGCGGAAATATCCAAAAAGATAACCATGAAATCTTTATAGGAATCAAATTCTCTTAGAAAGGTATCAAAACAAGATAATAGCAAAGTCTCTGTAGAGTAGCCTTTCCTAAATCCATGTTGATTAGAACTAAGCAAATCAAATTCAGATAAATAATCTTTGAGTTGATGAAAAACAACTGACTCCAAAATTTTGGCTAACGTACATGAGGCAATAGGTCTCAAAGTAGAGAAATCTAGGAAAGAGGAGGATTTATTCTTTAAAATGGGCAAGATAGAAGTTTGTTTCAATGCTTTGGGAAACTTTCCTGATTTTAAAGATTGATTTATTATCAAACATAGATGTTCCGGGTACTGCTCTACAATTGTTTTTAATAAGGAGCCAGGACATGGATTTAAGGGGGAATTTGATATCTTTTGTTTGCTTATTATCTTTTGGACAGCTAAAGGAATGACAGTATCAAAATCTGTCCATTCAGAGTTAACTGCATGTTGACTGTAGTTTGGGTAGGGTAATGAAGCAAATTCGCAAGATATGGTATCAATTTTATTCTGAAAAAAATTGGCTATTTTGTCACATGTGTCGTCTGTGATTTCAGGGGTTACTGATGAGTGGTCTGCTGTTAATGATTTCACTATATTAAACAGGGTTGTAGGATTGTTGTTTGCAAGTGCTATTTTATCAGCATAATGCCTCTTCCTAGATAAGTTAACTTCCTTCTTATAGCATTTTAACATATTGCAGAAATCACTCTTTGATTCAGGGTTCCTTAATTTTAACCAACCACGTTCCTTTTTTCTTAAAGATGTTTTTAACCCCTGTAGTTTACTATTAAACCATGGAAGACTCGGTTTCTTTTGAGGTTTTATGTCAATTGTAGACCTAAATGGTGCGACCATATCTAGAGTAGTTGTAATGGCTAAATTCCAATCATCCATAGATTTGTCTATATCTTGGGCCAATTCAGTAGGCATATTTTCTGCAAATACATTTAAAAAGGTTTCAGGGACTATGGTTTTCCGCTTCTTTATTTGTTTGGCTTTAACATACAAACTTTTCTGTAGAATAGATGCGGAAAATGAGATCAGATGGTGGTCTGACCATGGAACTAATTGATTTTTTAGGTCAGCTGCAGAAATGTTCACATATGACGGGTTATAAAAGATTAAATCCAAAGTGTTTCCCTTGATATGGGTAGGTTCGGAAATAAGTTGGAGCCAACCTAAGCCCAGCATGGCATCTAAAAACGGAGTGGTAAGGGAGGAATATGGATCTTTATTAATTTGCAGATTAAAATCACCTATAAGAATAGTTTCGACTACATTTAGAGATAAAGAAGAAATAATCTCCAGGAACTTAGATATAAATGTAGTGATCTGGGCGGACAATATACTAAAATCACATTCAAATGCTTGGTAGTTAATACCAGGAATTCAAATGGGTCCGTGTTGGAAATTAGTTTTCTTATAGGTTTAAGATAGTCTTTGACAAGTGCTAATACTCCCCCCCCCCCTCCCTTACGCCCCGCTCGGGTAACTGAAAAAGCGCAGTAGCCAGAAAAACAAATACTGTTTATGGTCACCGCATCAGAATCCGTGAGCCATGATTCAGTTATTAATAAGTAATCTGGTTGTTGTTCATTAAGCAAATCCACAAAGATGGGGGTTTTTTGCCTGATAGATTGTGCATTACAATAAAAGAAAGTTAACATTGGAAATACTATAGAGGATAACATAGTAATTAAAGGAATGTGAATTAAAAAAGGCCTATACACATTCGTGTGTGAGTAACGGTGCTTTTTTGAGATGGAATATTGGCCATACCTGCCATAGCCGGTCACCGTCTCGATTTTCTCCATATTGGAACGGGGAAGCTGAAATAACACCCTCTCACTAGGAAATAAATGCAGTACAAGCAAGAAGTCCGGAACTATCTAAGGAGCTAACGAAGGGGCTAACAAAGGGGCGTGCCCCTTTGTCATGCTCCTTCATCGCGCGACGCCACGGCGTGCGGCGCCGCGGTCTCACCGCGCTTTTGACAGCAGGGGCGTCCCTTAGAGATGACGTAGGCAGGGACGAAGCCAGTCAAGCCGGCTAGCTGTAAGGCGGGAAAGTAACAGTCTCTCAGTAGCTGACAGCTGCTTCGCTGACTGTCTCCGTAGTTCTGCTCCGGCAGATGGCAGAGTCTCCAACTTCAGCATGTGAGCCAAATGTCATAAAGATCCAATTGAATATTCCCGCGGTTTCACCGCACTTTTGACAGCAGGGGTGTCCCTTAGAGATAACGTAGGCAGGGACGAAGCCAGTCAAGCCGGCTAGCTGTAAGGCGGGAAAGTAACAGTCTCTCAGTAGCAGACAGCTGCTTCGCTGACGATCTCCGTAGTTCTGCTCCGGCAGATGGCAGAGTCTCCAACTTCAGCATGTGAGCCAAATGTCATAAAGATCCAATTGAATATTCCCGCGGTCTCACTGCGCTTTTGACAGCAGGGGCTTTAACATGCGTATGTAAGTCGATTTTAAAACATGCTCACACAAGGGACAAACCCAGTTTTTCCCATTAGTCCACCAGTTTGCCCAGTCAATCTCGAGGTCATCCAGATCCCTCTGGTTCTTCATTCTTTACGCCCCCACTAATTGACCCAGACCCCTCACCATGTTGTGTAAGCCCTAAAACACAATCTCATCAGGAGCAGAAGTACATATACACGGCTAACAGGCCTCTCCACGCTGCAGCCTCCGGTTTTAAAATACAGAGTTACGCATATACCTCTTGGCCCTGCTCCGGAACATTCGTTCCCTGCCCCAACTTCGCCTTTTTCTGCCCCTTGTTTAAAAATCATGCACACATATTTACGTGCGTAATTTCCAGCTTTTAAAATATGCGTCGCACTTGCGCAGCCCACATCCTCATGTATATGGGCTTTTTAGCACAAGCAATGCTTTTAAAATTGGGTCCTTAGTACAAGTCTTCTCAAACCTGTTCTGGGGACCCCACAGGCAGTCAGATTTTCTGGATATCTACAATGAATATGCATAAGATTAATTTGCATAAACTGGAGCCATAGTAAATGCAAAGTTATCTCATGCAAATTCATTGGCTATCCTGAAAACCTGGCAGGCTGTGGGGGTCCTCAGGAGAGCTCTGGGAAGCTCTGCCTTAGTGAATCAGGTGTTTATGGTGCTCTGCTGCTGAACATTTTGAGCTTATCAGCACATCCTTTGCTTTATATATCACTGAACCTAGACAGCACAAAGCTGTTGTATTTCCTTTGATGCTACTGATCTGATGCCTTTCTATAATATACTCTTTGCTTAGTCGCTCTTTTTTTCTTGACAGGGTTGAATGGCTTCAGAATGGGAGCAGAGAACTTTTCGGGACGGTGCTGGAAGATCAAGTGTATATTCTCGTTGACACATCACAGTCTATGAAGGACAAGCTGTCTGCAGTAAAGGACAAAATCTTGCAGCTGATGCAGGTTAGATCCAGGAAAGCCTAAGTAATGTAGCACTTGAGTCACCAAGAGTTTTTAATTTATTTTATTTCAATTTTTTAATCACTTATCTACTGCCTCAGGTGATGTACAAAACCTAATAAGAAAAAAAATTAAAAAACATATAGCGTAAAATACATGATTAAATAAAAACAATAAAAAGGCAAAATCAATATAATAATCATAGATTGGCCAACACAGTAGCCTTAAACCCCATCAACCATCACATTTTGTTGCGCTCGGGGGGTGGACCCTTGTCCTGAGGCAATGGAGAACTGCCTCCTGGTTGGGACCAGGAAGCAACTGCTCCCAGGGGGCGGAGCACTGGAGGAGACAGAGGCTAGGTAGAGATTCACCACTGGAAGCCCGAGGTCCCCCCTGGAGGAGCCCGTAGGGACCCGGGCCGCTTGGACTTAGGTGGTCCTCGCAGGGTCTCCTGGGAAGGTGGAAGTCCGGTCTGCCCACGGGCAGAAGGGGAGCGCGGTCAGGTTCGAAGCAGGAGGTCCGATGTAACAAGGAGGACCAGAAGAGGGTGGGTGATGACAAGGCGAGGAACAGAGCCAGAATCTAGGGACGTAGTCAGGCAGGCAGAGGTCAAAGTACAAGGGTCAGTCCGAGGAGTAGTCGGCAAAGCAGAGGTCAAGTTCCAGAGCTCAAACGAGGTCACAGGCAGGCCGAAGTCAGAAGGGAGGCAGCAGGCAGGCAGATCTATGAACAGACTGGAGGCAGACAGCAGGCAGGCGAGTCGAGGAACGGACTGAGGTCAGAGGCAGGCAGCAGGCAGGTGAGTCGAGGGATGAACTGGAGTCAGGAGGCAGGCAGCAGACAGGCAGGTAGGTCAAGGAACTGTTGTATCCATTGGTCATAGACGGCTGTGACCGCTCTGCCTTACCTCTTTTTTTCCTCTTTCACTCTCCTTGGGCAAGATGGCTGACTCCGGTGCCGAATTCAGAGGGTCTCGGCGTTTCCA
Source organism: Rhinatrema bivittatum (assembly GCF_901001135.1). NCBI lineage: Eukaryota > Metazoa > Chordata > Amphibia > Gymnophiona > Rhinatrematidae > Rhinatrema > Rhinatrema bivittatum. The sequence goes on from NC_042619.1 coordinate 365,971,262, forward strand.
GATGAGCATGGGCGTCCCAGTCTGCCATGCTCACTCCCGTGGCCGCCTAGGGCGCAAGAGCGCACCTCTCTGATGCTCAAATATACGTCATGGCGGGAACCTCGGGGGCAGCCCCGCCACATGATGTCAGTATCTCTGGATATAACAAGCCTCTGCTTCCGCTACCACTTTGAGTTAGCAAGGACTTCAGTTTAGCTACTCTGACCGCTCTAAGCTGCACGCTTAGACGCTGCTATCACTCCAAGGGCCTTGCTCCAGCAGAAGCTCTAGACCCGCTCCTCGGGGGTCTCTCGCTTCCAACTTCCCTTTGGGGTCCTCACTAACTAAAGACAACCGCTCCTCGGGGGTCTTTCTCTCTCTACATTTCAGGATATTGGACTATCGGGTACTCACACCTCGAGGGCCTACGAGCCATCATATCCTGCATCACGGACCTTCAGTCCCATCATTCTACCATCAGGAAGACACCTTCATTCCGTGAGTACCTCTACGATTCGGTGCTCCAGCTCCACCCACCAGCCGTGGCGTTACCCGCACTGCGGACTCCCGCCTATCGTGACCAACTGGGTGAGACTACCCTACTGAGCCTGTTGAACATACTGGCACATCGTGGATCAGTGCCTTACCTTCCTGCTTCCCCATCTACCTACAGCAGTACAATAAAGACTCTATCCCTACTGTGTCTATCTGAGATCAGCCTAATGCAGTGGTTCCCCACGGGGCCCCTCACCGTGGGCGGAGTCATCTCCATTGTGACCAAGGGTCCACAATGCCACAAACACAACAGATTGCTAACTCCATGCACTCGGCTCAGCTCGCAGCCCTGCAGGCCATCCCTGGCCTAGCCCAGCGGACCATGGAACAACAAAAGTCTTTGGAGAGCCTAGCTACTGCCTTCAATCAGTTACATGCTCAACTGAACTCTTCAGCTCCTCCTGTGAAGGAACTGCTGTCACCAGTGGTAACCCTCAAGACCACTGTGCCTTTATCTACACCTACCCGTTTTACGGGCGAAGCCAAGATGTGCAGAGGGTTTGTTAATCAATGCAGCATGCATTTCTCTTTACAGCCTATCCTCTTTCCCACTGAAGCTTCAAAGGCCATTTACATCCTGTCGTTCCTAGAAGGACGATCCCTGGCCTGGGCTTCACTGCTATGGGAACGTGAAGATCCTATCCTGAATGGCCTATCAGGATTTCTAAAGCTTTTTAAGTCTGTTTGATGACCCGGCTTGCCAGACCATCATTGGATCTGCCTTGCTCAACCTTCAGCAAAGTAACAAGCCACTTACAGACTTTGCTATTAAATTTAAGACTCTAGCATCCGAACTGCATTGGGACACTGGATGTTTACATGCCATATTCATGGAGGGTCTCAACTCTCGCGTAAAGGACAAATTAGTGGCTCGTGATTTGCCTGATACCTTTGAGTCCCTGATGGAACTGGCGGGGAGAATTGACTGCCTTATCTGCGATCGTACTCAGGAGGCTAAGAGTCCACGAAAGTCTACAGTGGGGGCCAACTGTCCTAAACCTGTGCCTGATGCTTCCAGCTTACCGTCTGCATCCCTAGAGGAGGAAGAGCCTATGCAACTAGGCCGCAGCCATTTGACCTCTATGGAGAGACGTTATCGCAAGTGCATGGGTTTGTGCATGTACTGTGGCCAATCGGGTTACGCCATCCAAACCTGTCTCTATTGTCCGGGACTGACAGGCCTGGGATCTGCAGGAGGACTTCTCCTAGGCTCACCTCTCCTACTCCTCCATTATTACCAGTATCTCTGCTTTGTGGAGGTCTTGAATTTCAGACTCTCGCGCTCATTGACTCTGGTGCCGGAGGTAATTTTATTCTGAAGCGCTTGGTTGAACATCTACGGATTCCTACCACACCAATAGCTAAGCCCTTGCTATTTTCATCCATCCACGGAGAACCACTTCCTGGAGAAGTTTCACTGACCACCCAGGCCATCGGCCTGCGCACTGGAGCTCTACATTCAGAATCTATTTCCTTCTTAGTATTGGAAAAGGTCATGCATCCGGTGGTATTGGGGCTGCCATGGCTTACATAGAAATGAAACATAGAAACGATGGCAGAAGAAGATGAAACTGCCCATCCAGTCTGCCCAGCAAGCCATGCACTCTTTTTTTTTTTTTTTCTCATACTTGTTACGCCTGGCTTTTAGTACCCCTTAGTTCCATTTCCCCTCCACCCCACCACCAATGTAGAAAGCAGTGCCGGAATCGCATCCAAGTGAATATCTAGCTTAATTAGGGGTAGTAACCGCAGCAATAAGCAGGCTACACCCATGCCTTTGTCCACTCAGACTATGTAATTCAGACCTTGTTGGTTGTTGTCCATATACAGATCCTCTTTTCCACATTCCCCCTGCCATTGAAGCAGAGAGCTATGCTGGATATGTATTGAAAGTAAAGTATCGGCTTATTTTGGTTTTGGGGAAGTAACCGCCGTAACAAGCAAGCTACACCTCGCTTTTTTGTGAATGCAAATCCTTTTTTTTTTTTCCCCACATTTCCTCTTGCTGTTGAAGCCTAGAGCAATGATGGAGTCTCATTAACCGTGTGTATGTACATTGAACAACGGTATTATCTCCAGGTAGTAGCGCTCATTCTCGCGAGCCACATTAACAATCAACAAATATTGAATAAGCCTAATAATTGGCAATACCTATAGCCTATGTCCTCACCAGTAATTTTACATACTCTTACCCACCCCTCTGCTTTTTTTTTTTTTTTTTAAATTTTGGAGATGGCAGCCCTCCATCCTTCCGCTCCGTGAAGGTGGTATACCATTGGCATCCCGCTCCATGAATGCCACTCCAGCCTTCCGCTCCGTGAAGGTGGAACACTGACCACTGGCATCCCGCTCCATGAATGCCTCTGTGGCTTCAAGACCATATGCCAGTGGCATCCCGCTCCGTGAATGCCTCTGTGGCTTCAAGACCATATGCCACAGTTTAATTGGGCTACCTTGGAACTGTCCCGGTGGGGACCTGACTGTCATGGTCGGTGTCTTGCTGAAGTTTCACTGCTCATCTGCATGCCCACTACCCCATCAATACCTGGCTTACCGCCACAATATGCCTCCTTCCAGGATGTTTTCTCAAACAAGTAGCTGATGTTCTTCCGCCATACAGAGAGTTTGACTGTGCCATAAATCTGAAGCCAAATTCAGAACCTCCCAATGGAAGAGTCTACCCTCTTTCAGTAGCTGAGACTAAAGCTACGTCTACCTACATACAAGAAAATCTACAAAAGGGATTTATCAGACCTTCCAAATCACCTGCTAGTGCAGGCTTCTTTTTCATTGGGAAAAAGAATGGCACCTTACACCCCTGCATCAACTACAGGGGTCTGAATGAAATCACCATAAAGGACAGGTACCCCCTGCTCTTAATATCAGAATTGTTTGATTGATAGCCTCCAAAGAGCCAAAATATTCTCCAAATTACACCTAAAAGGAGCTTACAACTTGGTGCGTATTCAAGAAGGAGACGGATGGAAGACTGCTTTTAACACCATGATGGACACTTTGAATACCTAGTCATGCCCTTTGGTTTAAGTAACGCACCTGCAGGCTTTCAAAATATGATGAACGACATCTTATGGGACTTACTGTATCAATGTGTAGTAGTATATCTTGATGATAACTGATCTTTTCTCAAGATCTGCAAAGATCAGGAGGATGTTAAAAAAAGTCCTAAGATGTTTGTGTGAGTACCACCTTTACGCTAAGCTTGAGAAATGCGAATTTCACAAAGAAGCTGTATCCTTCCTGGGATACATTGTTTCTAAGAATGGTTTTCAAATGGACCCCAAGAAACTTAAGAGTATCCGGGACTGGCCTCAACCCACAGGCCTGAAGGCATTGCGACGCTTCTTGGGATTCACCAATTACTACCGATTCTTTATTAAAAACTACTCATCACTGACAGTCCCTCTAACTGCTGTGACCAAGAAGGGAGCCAACCCTGGCCAATTGGTCTGCAGAAGCCATCTCAGCCTTCCTGATGCTCAAAGAGGCTTTCCAAAAGAAGCTGTATCTCCGCCACCTTGACCCACATCATGCTTTCATTTTGGAGATCGACGCATCCAACATTGTTGTGGGGGTAGTTTTAAGTCAGTACAGCGAATCCAATATACTCCATCCTTGCTCCTTTTCTAGGCGATTCTCAGCTGCTGAGAGAAATTATGGGATAGGAGACAAGGAGCTTCTCGCAATCAAGCTGGCTTTTGAAGAGTGGTATCCTTGGCTAGAAGGCACACATCAAATAGTGGTATACACTGATCATAAGAATATAGAGTACCTTCGACATGCTCAATGACTCAAACACCGTCAAGCCAGATGGTCTCTGTTTTTCAGCAGGTTCAACTACCTTCTGAAGTACCATCTGGGACAGAAGAATACTTGGGCTGATGCCCTATCATGATCCTTCTCACCTCAGGATGTGCCAGATGAACCCAGTCATATCATCGATCCCGAAAGGGTGGTCCTCGCAGCCACCCACACGGTATCTGCCGGGAAGACGGTAGTGGCCAGTAGTTTAAGAAAAAAACTGAAGTGGGCACACGATTCCCGTCTGGCAGGCCATCCAGGACAGAGTCGCACCGGATGTACAAGCGTACGTGGGTTCCTGCGCTGTCTGTGCCAAGCAAAAGCCACCACCCGGGTATCCGTGGGGCCTATTACAGCCTCTACCATCACCAGATGAACCATGGACCCATATTGCTACTGATTTTGTAGTGGACCTGCCATCATCCAGTGGCAATAACACCATATGGGTTACGGTCGACCATTTCTCTAAAATGGCACACTTTGTAGCATTACCAGGATTACCCTCTGCTACTGAGTTAGCAAAACTCTTCATTAAACACATCTTCCGTCTTCATGGGATGCCTAAACTTATCCTATCCGATAGGGGAGTGCAATTTACTGCAAAGTTTTGGAGAGCATTATGTCAAAAATTTGACATCACCTTGGACTTAACCTCTGCCTACCATCCTCAGTCTAACGGTCAGACTAAGAGGATAAATAGAACGCTGAAACAATTTCTGCGATCTTACGTCAACTCTAGACAGAATGACTGGGCTGAACTACTGCCTTGGGCAGAATTTGCCATCAATTCACATCCTGCTTCTTCAACGAGGTCTTCCCCTTTCCAGCTTGTCTAGGGGAGAGAACCATTACCTCTGCTGCCAATTCCATTGTCAGTAGCCTCTCCTGCTGCCCAGGTTACTGCAGCAGAATTATTCCAACTTTGGAGGCAGACAAAGGAACTTTTCCTCAAAGCAGGACAAAAGGCAAAAAGAACCTATGATGCACATAATCAAAAGGCACCCCAGTTTCAGCCTGGAGACAAGATTTGGTTAAGCACCAAGTACCTTTGACTTAAGCTTCCTTCTGCAAGATTTGTGACTCACTTTGTGGGATCCTTCGTCATCCTATGGCGATTAGGAAATCTAATGGCGCGGCCATCCAGTGCTCCTACCTTGTGACAGGGGCCGGCCAATGGCACGTATACCCTGTCACATGGTGGGGCAAAGGGCCATCGGCGCCATTTTTATTAGTGGCAGCTGACGGGCCGAGAGCGGGAGATCGCTCCCGGGACCACAACTGGACCACCGGGTAATTTAAAACGTTTTGGGGGGGGGGGGGGGTGTCGGGAGGGTGGGGGAAGCTAAGGGAGCTGTTTTGAATGTCGGGGTGGGTTTTTTGTTTATCGGCTCGGGCGCAGCCGATGGGAAAAAAAACCCGATCGGGCCACACGAAAAAAAATGCCAGTGTCACTCGCCGAGTTCTCCAGAAAAGAATCAGAGCCTACCAACCTGGATATACAAGATGACATTGAATTATGCCGTTGACAACATCCTTGATGTACGTAAAAGAGGCAAAACTTGGGAGTATCTCATCTCTTGGGAGAACTACGGCCCAGAGGAAAACTCCTGGGAACCACTGGCCAATATTACGGACAAAGAGATGGTACGTCAATTCCACCTGGCACACCCACGCAAGCCCAGACCGCTTGGAAGAGGTCTTGGAGGGGGCCCTTTGAAGGGGGGTACTGTTGCATCTGTCTGTCGCAGACGGCTGCGACCGCTCTGCCTTACCCCTTTTTCTCCTCTTTCACTCTCCTTGGGCAAGATGGCTGCCTCGAGTGCCTCAGCATTTCCAGACGAGCATGGGTGACCCAGTCCACCATGCTCTCTCCTGTGGCCTCCTAGGGTTCGAGCGCACACCTCTTTGATGCTCAAATACACGTCATGGCGGGAACCTCGGGGGTGGCCCCAACGCATGACGCCAGTACCTCCGGGTATAATAAGCCTCTGCTTCCGCTACCACTTTGAGTTTAGACGCTGCTATCACTCCAAGGGCCTCGCTCAAGCAGAAGCTCTAGACACCCGCTCCTTGGGGGTCTCTCGCTTCCAACTTCCCTTCGGGGTCCTCACTAACTAAAGACAACCGCTGCTCGGGAGTCTTTCTCTCTTTCTACATTTCAGGATATTGGACTATCAGGTACTCGCTCCTCGAGGGCCTACCAGCCATCATATCCTGCACCACGGACCTTCGGTCCCATCATTCTACCATCAGGAAGACGCCTTCATTCCGTGAGTACCTCTACTATCTGGTGCTCCAGCTCCACTCACCATGTGCGGCATTACCCGTACTGCGGGCTCCCGCCTATTGTGACCATCTGGGTGAGACTACACTATTGAGCCTGTTGAACGTACTGGCACATCGTGGATCAATGCCTTACCTTCCTGCTTCCCCATCTACCTACAGCAGTACAATAAAGACTCTATCCCTACTGTGGCTGCTATCTGAGTTCAGCCAATCACAGTGGTTCCCCATGAGGCCCCTCCCCATTGGCAGAGTCATCTCCATTGCGACCAAGCGTCCACAGTGCCACAAACACAACAGGAACAAGCCGAGCTCAGTACCAGTAAGACAGTCCGGGGTACTACCTGGGTAGACAAACAGACAAACAGGAACAGGAGGACGCTGGAGTACTAGGAAGCAGAAACAAGGCAGGAACAGAACTGGAACAGAAGGATCCTGGAACGAGACTTGGGACAAGACAGGAGCAAGCAACAGATGCAGTGACAATCTAGCACAAACACTGACCCGATTGCCAAGGCAAGAAAGTTCAAGCAATGACTTCCATATAACTGGGAATCAATCAGGGCGTGCCGCAGAGCTAGGACCCGCCCTTGGCCCTACAAGAGGCTGGGCAGTCCGCGCGAGTGTAGGGGCTTGGCCGACACAGCCAAGGACGCCGAGCTTCGGTGTGAGGCCTGGTGCGCAGTGGAAGGCCCGGCGACCGCCGCCGCGGGATGTCGGGACCTGGAAGCGCTAGCAGCAGCCACTAGGGAGGCCGACCCCCAACCTGCCGTGGAACCATGAAGGTAAGCAGGCTCCTGTGCAGGCCGGGCGCAGACGGGATGTGTAACACATTTTAATATTCATAGATCCATTCAAAAATGGGGAGTCAATTAAATGCCTTCTGAAAAATGAGAGCTTTCAAAGCGTGCCTTAAAAAAGTTTCTAGCCTTACCTCTTTTGGAAGCATGTTCCACAAAATCAGGACAACACAAGTAAAAACCTGAGATTTGGCTCTGGCCAACATATATTACCTACCTACATAATGGAAGTATAATAAGGAATCATTAGTTGAATGCAGACAGTGAGCAGAGCATAACTCACATGCTCATTACTCAGGCAGTATGGGGCCAGGCCATACAAGGCCTTAAATCCCAGACAAATGATCAATATTGAATCAGGAACCAATGAAGTTTAGCAAGATTGGCGAAACTTGTTTCCTTACTCCAGAACTGGTAATCGGTCTGGCTGCGGATTCTGGATAGCCTGCATTCCCTCCAAAGATGTTAAGGGGAGCCTTACAAAATAGTTACAGTAATCTACTGGAGCAATCACTGCAGCTTGAAGTTATGACACAGATATATATGGCTTCAAATGACCCGTCTGTCTAATACCTGACCTTCCTGCACATCTGTGTAATGTTCAATCCATCCAGCTTTATTTACAGTATAAGCTTCCCAAAGTGGTGTACAGTAGAGTATAAAACACAAAAAATGGTGTGCAGGTGTAACAATCAACATAGCATAACATAATCAACAAAGCATTACATAAGACAGAAATTTAATATTTATTACAACAAACCAGCATAATATTGGAACTTCATGTATGATGGTCTCTCTGCTCTTGATAAATGCTTAGTCTATTGCTAAAAAGATTTCTAATGATGTGTTAGATGATTATAGTCCCACTTTATCTGTATTACTGAAACTTGGTTAAAAGCAAATGACAGTGTTTTAGAAATCAGATCAATGAACACGATTGTAATATCATCTCCTTACCAAGAATAGGTTGCAGAGGAGGGGGCTTGATGGTGATAGCAAAAAAAGATCTGAAGTTTTCATATATCAATCTGCCAGTTGTACCACCTTTCAAAGTAATGTTGTTGAAAGCTGAGTAATTAAATCTTTGTTTAGCCTTCCGCTCCCTGGGACTTCTGGAACATACTCTGAAACTACTCATCAGGCAGGACACATTTTAGGCTTGATATTTATCAACAAAGATTTCATTGCATTGAGCAGTCTTGATTTAATAGCAATTCCCTGGTCTGACCACAAACTAATTAAGACTACGTTTTCAATTCAAACAGAATACTCCATGTTACGTAAGGAGAATGTTTCCTTCTCTTATCGTAAATCACTGAATACAGAGGAGCTAAAATAGAGATTATCTGAGGTGCTTAGCATGTAATAGACAATAGTATACATACTGTGATGGATTCTTGGAATCATTTGACAAATAGGATAGCTGATGAGATTAGTCCAATCATTTCCAAATCACAACTGGTAAGAGAACTACTGTTGCTTGGTATACTCTCTCAGAAAAAAAGAGGTCATGGAGAAAAACACCATCTCCTCAAACATCAGGAAGTTACGGAGCACAACGCAGAGAAATACAGAGCATTTATCAACAGAACTGAAAAAGAATGTTATGCTAAGAAAATACATGATATTAAATTTGCCACAGTTAATAACGTAATAAAAGATCAGTTATCATTACATTCAGAAGCAAATAAAGCATTATCAGCTAGATGCAATGATTTTGCACAGTCTGTTAATAATAAAATCTTGAAATTAACTAACTGTTTTTCACAACCTGTCCATCAAAAGATACCTTCCCAAGTATTTGGCACTACGAGATGGGTGGATTTTGAAACATTTTCACAATCTGAGATATAGCAATTTGTAAAGAAAATGAACCTAGTCACACATCCATTAGATGCTATATCTATAAAATCATTGAAAGCAATTGCAGAAACTATTACTCCAAGTATTTCCAATATAGTGAATCTTTCACTGTCTGAGGGTGAACTTCCTCCTGCATTGAAATGTGCCTCCATAAAACCTAGTACGAAAACGTGCACAGGCATAATCAAATTAAATAATTTCTGACCAATTTCTTCCTTACCGTTTATTGCGAAGATAATAGAGAAAGTGCTACACTCACAATTATCCGCATTTATAAAAGAAAACATCCTCTTCCCAAATCAATTTGACTTTAGAAAAAATCGCAATGCTGAAACACTTTTATTATCAATGACTGATACACAACTTTGAGGTTTTGATTCAGGACAGTCATATTTATTAATATTGCTTGATTTGTCAGCATTTGATACTGTGAACCATAATAATAATATCACATATATTTGCAGAAACTGATATCTCCAGACAAGTTCTAAAATGGTTCAACTCATTTTTAGAAAATCTAACTTTTTAGGATTAGGATAGGTAATTCCATCTCTGATATCATGAGTATGCATACAGGAGTCCCACAGGGCTTATCATTGTCTGCTATATTATTTAATGTATACCTAGTACCACTATGCAAACTTCTCTCTGTATTAGGATTAAATATTTACATCTATGCAGATGATGTTCAATTTGTTATACCAGTTGACACTTCTATTGACCATACATTTAAGATACTAAACATATGTCTGCAATTCAAAAAGTATTTCACATTGTTAGTATTGAACATTCAAAAAAACTGAAAATATATGGTTAAACAGAAAGAAATCATTGAATACATCATTATACTTTGCATTAGGATCTGCTAACAGTGAAATCACTGAAAATGTATGACTGAGGTGTAATATTAGATTTTAATTTAACAATAGAGACATCAATTCCATAATTAAGGCAGAGTATAATAAACCGCATCTATTAAGAGGTTTAAAACCTCTGTTAAACTTAAGCAACTTCCTTATAGTATTACAAAACTTGATTTTTTCAAACCTGGATTACTGTAATGCATTATTATTAGGATTGCCAGCGAACACATTAAGATCACTCCAGATATTACAAAATGCCACGGCGAGAGTATTAACCGGAAGCAAAAATTATGTTCATATTATGCCCATACTCATGTCATTACACTGGCTGCCAGTAAAATCCAATATTATGTGTTAAGTCTCATTCACAAAATGCTGAACCATAAAGAGTCTGACTGGCCGGGAGCTGCATTACATTTCCACATCTCACAAAGAAATTTGAGATCAGCAAATAAGAGCCTACTAAGTATACCATCGATGCATAATGCTCTTGTGACTGAAGTTGGGTACAGGGCTTTTACAATTGCTGGGCTCAAACTGTGGAATATGATGCTGGAAGAATTGCGGGTGTAGAAAAATTGTCAGATCTTTAAGAAGGATCTGAAAACCTGGCCTTTCAAAGTGGCATTTGAGAATAATTAAACTTATTAAGTACAATTTAGAGATAGAGTTTATTGAATTATAAGCACATATATAATTCCATCGCTGAATTTTTTTCATGGCTTGAAGTTGGGATGCCTATGGAGAGGAATTGTATTTTATATGTGTCATTGAAAGTTGTTAATTACATACCCGTCCTTGCTTATTCGCATGTCTATTTAACATTCAATATTCACCTTTATATTACCGCTTACTGCAGACCATTTACGCTACTAAAGTTCCTTGTAAAAAGGTGAACACACACATACTATTCAATACACGAATAAGTTTATTTGTTATTATGTTTAAATTTGTTAAATATTATTGTTACTTTCAATATTCCCTGAAATAATGTTCAATGGTTGATTAGTTATTGTTCTATGTTCCATGTAAAATAACCCCGGTCTAACCCCCCAGACCAGGGCAACCTTTTCGTTACTTGTAAACCGGATTGATTTGTATTGCATACAGGAATTCCGGTATATAAAAATTAAAAAAAAAAATAAATGTATGTTTTTATTTTATGTACATTGATTTTGTAAACTGTCTTGACTATACCTCAGAATGACAGTATAAAAATTAATAAATGTATCAAATAATTAAAAACAATAACAGCACAAATAAACATTTGAACAAAATTACCACTCTACTATACATCAAAAATAAAATATACATATAATTGTTATCTTAACTAAAGCAATATAAATCAGTATAAACCATAAAATTAAAGGACTTAGTCAAACAGCCAGGCCTTAACCTGTTTCCTAAACACCCAAAAATTAGAAACGATATGCATGGACTTTAGCAGACTGTTTTGTAAGAGGGGAGCCACAGTAAAAAGGCTATCTTTTTAGTACTAATTAATCTTGTATCCCACACTGATGGTACAATAAGTAATATGTTATTAGCTGATCTTAACACCCCACATTCCACTTTTTTCAGTGCTTCAAAGTGGATTACATTCAGGTACTGTAGGTATTTCCCTATCTCCAGAGGGCTTACAATCTAAGGCAATGGAGGGTAAAGTGACTTTCCCAAGGTCACAAGGCACAACAGCAGCACTCAAACCCTGGTCTCCTGGTTTGTAGCCCATTGCGCTAAACACTAGGCTACTTCTTTGCCCACCACTCTCCACTCTCCGATACAACATAAGGTAGCCTGCTGCCAATCTATTAATTGTAAAAGTGAAAATTAAAATCTGAAATTTTAACAGAGGCCCAGTGCAATGTATTTTTCAAAATGAAGATGGCAGTCAAGGATAAGCCCTAGAGAGTCTTAGCCTTAACTTTTAAGAAGATACAAAATAGGAAAAAAGCCAGAGTGAATAAGGCTCTTAGTT